>NC_087437.1:7041968-7344998 GCF_036321535.1 Camelus dromedarius | reverse complement strand
GATGCTCCTAGTGGCAGGATTGTCTGCTTACAGCTGATGCCAGTAGTAAAAGTTATAAGGCCACAAAAAAAAAAAAAAAAAGTGTTGGGGACCTGAATTAAGGCAACAGAGGTATTGAGGATGGGAATGATAGAAAGGAATTCAAGGGCACCCAGGAAACAAAACAAAAGAAGTACTTAGTGATTAGAAGAGGATTAGAAAAACATCTAAAACATTTCTCTTTTGGCTTTAGTGGGGAGGGGGGTTGCTGAACAGGGACCAGTAGCCCAAATAAGGAATTAGCAGAAGGTCTGGGGATAAAGCACAGAGGAAGGAAATGGTTCTGAAGTAGCTGAACCTACATTCATTCATTTATTCACTTTGAAAGCTTGATTCTTTGCTTTTATATAGATATAAGAAGGCCCTTCTCACCATTAAGGTCCTGCTAGACCTGACTGTTTCTAATTTTTTTCTTAGCCAGCTCTGTGTGTTTAAAATTTTGAGTTAGTTGCTAAGATTTAAAAATAAGATGCATTTTACATAAAAAGCTGGATTTCTGAGTGCTATTGAAAAATTGAAACATCTGTGTGATGGTTAATTTTATGTGTTAACGTGACTGGGCTAAGGGATGCCCAGAGAGCTGGTAAAATATTATTTCTGGGTGTGTCTGTGAGGACATTTCTGGAAGAAGTTAACATTTGAACCCGTAGACTAAGCAAAGATCACCCTCACTAATGTAGGTGGGCACCTCCAATCTGTTGAGGGACCGAATAGACCAAAGAGATGGAGGAAAGGTGAATCTGCTTTTTCTGCTTGAGCTGAGACACCCATGCACTCCTGTCCTTGGATCCTGGCATTCATGGTTCTCAGCCCCTGGGATTTAGCCTGGGACCGGCCTCATTGGCTCCTTGACTCTCAGGTCTTTGGGTCAGACTGGAACTTACACCGTCAGCTCCCCTGATCTCAGGCCTTCAGACTTGGATTGAATCACACCAGTAGCTTTCCTGGGTCTCCAACTTGCAGGCAGCAGACTGTGGGAGTTTTCAACTTCACAGTCACATGAGCCCATTCTTATAATAAGCCTCCTCTTATATATACATATCTGTATATCTATATGTATCCTATTGGGTCTGCTTTTCAGGAGAACCCTAATAAAACCTGCCAAAACCAGTGAACCTTTTAGACTGGACATGTGTTCTCCAGTTTGGCACAGTCCCCACCACTCCCTGTTGTCCTCTTGACAGATCTATTTATCTCATTCTTGTTTCCTGGATGAGACCTCTCTGTAGCAGATGCTGTCAAAGCTCTACACTAACGCATTGACCTGCCCCAGAGGTTGCCCTCAGAGAGCTCAGGTGGCTTCCGGTACCTCGCTGCCTGAGGCTGTTCTCTTCCCACGGGGGTGTGCTTGGAACAGATGTAGACCAGGCCACAGAGCTACTCCCCACCCCAATAACCATCAGCCAATGAGATGGGAGTTGCTGGATGAAGATTCCGCCTTGTTTGCCACCTCAGTGCGACAACACTGACATGTTGCCAGGTAGATTCTCAGAGAGTTCCCAGCAGAATAGAGTCCCAGTTGCCCACTGTGGGGACCCTTTACACATTGACACACTTTAACTGTCTTCACTCTCCTGAGACCCTTCCCCACCCTGTCACATGCTTTGTGGAACCACCTCCAGTATAAGTCATTGCACCCAAATCCTTGTCTCAGGGTCTGTTTGGGGGGTGGAGGGGAACCAAATGAAGACAGGTTCTGAAACCAACTATATTTGTCATCTCTGATTTAGACCATCTTCTGGTTCCTAAGGGCTCTTCAAGAATAAATTTTAGTCTCAGATTGTCAGAGACAGAAATGATCTTAGAGGAGGCAGAGGCATAGGATCACATGTGAACTGTCTGAAGTCACACAGCATCATTGATTCAAAGCCAAGACATTGGAGCAACCTAAATATCCACTGACAGATGACTGGATAAAGAAGCTGTGGCATATTTATACTATAGAATACTACTCAGCCATAAAAAAGAATAAAATAATGCCATTTGCAGCAAAATGGATGGACCTAGAGATCATCATTCTAAGTAAAGTAAGCCAGAATGAGAAAGAAAAATACCATGTGGTATCACTCATATGTGGGATCTAAAAAAGAAAGAAAGAAAGAAAGAAAAAGACACTATGAACTCATCTACAAAACCAGAAACAGACTCATAGACATAGTAAACAATCTTATGGTTACTGGAGAAACGGGTGGGAAGAGATAAATTTGGAAGCTTGAGATTTACAAATGTTAGCCACTATATATAGAAATAGATTAGAAAAAACGTTTTCTTATGTATAGCACAGGGAACTATGTTCAATATCTTGTAATAACCTTTAGTGAAAAAGAAAATGAAAACAAATATATGTATGTAGATGCATGACTGGGACATTGTGCTGTACATGGGAAATTGACATATTGTAACTGACTGTACTTCAATTTAAAAAAATAAAAAATAAAAATAAAAGGGTGAACTAGCCTGCCTTTCCTCCGGAGGCCAGCTCTCCATCCACCAC
This sequence comes from Camelus dromedarius, assembly GCF_036321535.1. Taxonomy (NCBI): domain Eukaryota; kingdom Metazoa; phylum Chordata; class Mammalia; order Artiodactyla; family Camelidae; genus Camelus; species Camelus dromedarius. Next base: position 7,342,465 of record NC_087437.1, on the reverse strand, counting down.
TGCATTGGTAGGCCATCGACAGCCCCCCCAGCGGCCAAATCCAGCAACTGCCTGTTTTTGACACTAAAGGGGGACATGGACACATACCCGCCCATTTGTTTATGATTGTCTGGAGCTGCGTTTTCACTTCACTAACAGAGTTGAGTAGTACGGGCAGAGACCATCCAGCACACAAAGCTTGAAAAACATACTGTCTGGGAGCCAAAATTTGCCGACCCCTTGGGCTGCGTCGTATTTGTACTGGGGGCATCTGGCTGTCCGGGGCTCACATACAGGTGACACAGTTAAGAACGACTCTTTTTTTTCACATAGGCTCAGTGGAGAAAAAAAAAAAAAAATGCCGTACTGCCCTTTTATTCAACTGGCAGAGGATGTCTGTGGCAGAGCCCAAGGATCAGGGCTGCAACTCTGACTTCTCTTGACAAATTAAATTTGTTATTTAGGCACATCTGCCTGTTTATTTAAAGAGGTGCAGTGGCCTCCACTTGTGCACTTGTGTGGAGGAAAAATCACACTGAGATCTCAAGTGTCACGGCAATTAGTCAAATGGGGGAAGATGCGGCACCCGGGTGTTCAGGGACACTGTACTTGATAGTCTTTAATTTGCTCAATATTACAATTAAGGTAACTTCAAATGTGTTATAACCTTAATAATGTCAACATGTTTCCATTATCTCCGGTGTACATATTATTTTTAACCTACTTCACACACAAGAATGTATTAATGCACTTTTTTTTTGGCTGCCGGTGAAGTGGCCCTCTAACATGCCTGTGAAGGACTTAATAACCTTGTAGAAATGTTTTCCTGATGAGTATTTAAAAATTGTTGGAAAATCATTCAGTGAGAATTGAAACAAAAATTCACCTGCGTTATTATTGGCTGGAAGATAGACGTTTATAAGGGGAGACGCAATTAACAGAAGACAGAGAAAACTAATGTTTTGGTGACAAAGGAAACAGGATAGAGCAGCAAGGGAAACACGGCTGAATCAGAAGTCGAAGACCCGGGGTTTTAATTATGGCTTCACAACTCATCAGCTGTGTGATCTTGGGGACGATGCCGACTTGTCTGAGAGTTGGTTTCTACACCTCCAGCTTAAAGGCACTGTCTGGTTCCCAGCTGGATTCAAATGAGCATGTAATTAATCGACGCTGGTAAAAGAGTTGTGTAAGCTGGACGGAGCTATGCAAATAGGCATTATTATCGCACAAAGCTGGGGACCAAAAGTATGGGGATGATGAGTGATGCTGCTTTCTGTGCTCATTCACTGAGTGTGTTTGCTGAGGTGTTTTAAGACAATTAAATCGAAAGAAGAGCAAAAAGAGACAGAGGGGCCAATTCATTTCCCCCATCTTGGAGCTGCCTAGCCAGAAATGATAGATGGTCAGTGCTCACTGCATCCATGCCTCTGCCCGAGCTGAGGGTGGGTTCTGAGTGGGAGACAAGTGAATACTAGGTAGCAACTGGAAATGGAGTTTCTGGGATTCCTCTCACATTATTCCACGCTGAGAGTGACAAGGATCGGTGACTCGCTTTGATTTTCGTATTTAGGGAGCAACTTCATCAGCTTCGGTGTCTGGCTCATGTCCTCTCCTCCTTTACAAAGTGTTCAGGGGCAGGCATAACCCCGTGCCTGGATTATTGAGGTAAACATTTATGTAACCCAACGCTTTCCACTAGTGTGAAATTACTGAGACATTGGGATCCTCCATTTTCCCTAATTAGACCAGTGAGTGAGGGATTTGCAGAAACAATTCCAGAGACTCTCACTTTAATATTAACTAATGTGCACTTGGCCTACTTTTTGATTTTCCCACTGAACATATAGGGTCAGTTGCTCATCTTGCTTGGCACCCCTGTGGAGTAAGCTCTGAGCTCGGAACCGCAATGTTTTCAGGGGCAGCATCCTCCCTGCCTTTACCTCTCTCTTGTCCTTTGCCTTCCACTTGGATTTGGGGCAGTGTCCCTCCAACTACAGAAGCTGTTGCTTCATGAGGCTGTAGAATCATTTTGATTGGCTTGTTCGGTAAATTCAATGAAGGAGACTGAAACTGTTCAATTGACTTTTTGTTTTGTTTTGTTTTGTTTTAGTACAGACATCTATCATCACCGTGTGTGGATATGTGTGTGTGACTGTGTGTGGCGGGGTGTGTGTGTGTGTTTAACATGGATTGAATTTCAGACTTACAGGGAATTCTTTATCCAGATAAACTTTTGGGAAGGGAAACCAAGAACATGAAAGGAAACCCTCCATAAAAATCCCAGTTATGATAAATTAGGAGTTTGGGATTTGTTAATATATACTACTATACATAAAATAGATAAACGACACTACTATATATAAAATAGATAAACAACAAGGACCTACTGTAGAGCACAGGAAACTATAGTCAGTTTCTTGAAATAACATATAACGGAAAAGAATCTGAAAATAAACTATATATATATATATATTATACATATATATTTATGTATAACTGAATTGCTTGGCTGTACACCTGAAACCAACATTGTGAATCAACTACACTTCAACAACAACAACAACAACAACAACAACAACAACAACAAAACCAGAATCCCAGTTAGATACAGTGGGAAGAATGAGAATTTTAGGAGTCAGATGGGCTGTATTCAATTTCTGACTCCCCATCTGACTTCTTTGTGATCTCCAGGGAGACAATTTTTCTGAACTCCAGATTCCCCATCAATAAAATGGGCATAAAACTTAGCTCTTAACTTGGTTGTGAGGTTGTAATAATGTAGATAAATTGCTGCCTGGATCCTGGCATGTAAGAGACACCAGATGAATCAGTGTTATTGTCAGAGGACCACTCATCATCAACCAATTACTCATCCTTTCTGAAGGTTAATGAGATATGTAAGAGATAGATGTGTTGGAAAATCTACCTATAAAAGTAAATAAAAATATTGACTTGGAAATCAAAGAAAGTGGAGTCAAGGCGTCCAGGCAACTCCTTTGTGTTCTCAGCATTAGGTTTGCTCACTTAAAAATAAGGTGCTGGGGTTCTCTGAAGTTTTTCAAACTAGCCCTGCTAAGACCATGTGGACCTTAGGGTTGAACAGACCCATGCTTTGGAAGGAGAAGGGAAGGGACACAAAAGAATGAACAGGACCCTAGCCTCCCAACCCAGCTTCGACCAAAAGAGTTGTTTTTGTCTCTTTGGGGCACCTGGCTTCTGGCTAGGATTTGGAAAGTGAAAAAAGCTTCCTTGTCTAGAACTTGGCGAATGATTGGACAAGATCCCTTCCGGCTCCCATATCTTGTCAAGGTTTTTTTCACCTTTTCCAAACTTTAGTTTGGCTGACTGTCAGGCTGCCTGAGGCCCTTAGGGTTCAAGGTGGTGACAGGGCAGAGTCAGCTTTGTGAAAACCCGTAAGTAGGCACATCATTCTGTCTCCGTTTCTATGGAGAGATGAGCTCACTCACCTACAGATTCGTCACTCCAACAGCCGGTCCTGCCCCTGCAGTTTCTGGGAATAGGTCCCTCCTCACTTCACTCTGGTCCTCCACAGCCTCACAGCCCTCAGCTCTGTTCTGATACAAACACCTAATCCTTCTCCCTGCGTGGGTATCCGCCTCCAACTGAACTGTGGCTTAATTAGAAGAAAGTACTTCACATCTCCCTCCCCCAGGAATTGCTTTATTGTCTAAGATCATAAACCTCAGAGGGAAATACTTATCTTCTGGGGCACCTTTACTCAGCTTTCAGATCCCACTACGGTGCCAGCTGTCTGGTTTGTCTGTTCCATAAAGCCAGCTGTGAGGTCAGATGTGAAAATGTCTGTGATCATGAAATAGTGAGCTTTGGGGTCAAACAGATCCACACTTTAGTCCTGGCTACCTAACTTCTTTGCTTCTCTACCACTTACTTAAGTTCTCCAGATTTTTGTATTATTGTTTGTATTTTTTTTTTTTTTTTTGTAGCAGCTATCTTGAGGTTGTTCTAAGAATGTGAAGCTTTCCTGGGATAATAGCCCCTAAAATCAATCACACCTCTTATTTTCTTGTTATCATCATTATCAACTCTCAATCCAAACCTAAGAGACAAGAAATACCACCTTTCTCTGTTTTATGTTAATAAGCTAAAAATATTCTATTTTACTTATCACCCTACACACACACACACACACACACACACACACTCTCTCTCTCTCTCTCTCTCTCTCTCTCACACACACACACACAGATCCAAAGTTGTATTCAAAATCCATCCTATCTTCCCAGCAATAAAACAGTGAGAAAGACTTTCCATCATTGCTGGTTAATGGCTAACCCATTGTCCGGGCTCTTCCAACAACATTTCTGTCCATCTAGGGGTTCTGCTGTTCTGAGTCATACTCAGGTTGTAAGAGCTTTGGTGAGACTGAGAGGTCCCATGCCTAGAGTCTACTTTTGTGTCCCCACCATCACATACTCTGAGGCTAGACAGTCCACCCAGAGACATGTCAATCTCTTCTTACCTTCTTCCAGTCTGGGGAAAATGTTCTTTCTTTCCTCACTCTCTTCTTTGTTTCTGGCCTCAGATTCATGCTTCTCTTACCATCCTACTTGAGGATACCCAGGACGTTATAAAATCCTAGAAGGGCTAGACACACGTCTCTTGAGGTAAAGGAGAATAACACTTAGGAATGAGTGAAAAAAGTGTCCATATATAAATGTAAGTTGTAATAACCTGTCATAATTAATACCACAGTCACCATAATCATCACCTGTGCCACCAATACTAGGAGTCAAGACACTGCAATTCTTAAAAGAAGACAAAGTTGAGTCAGACTTGCAATAGCTTGGGAGATTTCGTTGTTCTTGTGAAGAAAAAGAGACAAGCACTTGAGACAGACCATGCAAAACTCTAAGTCTGAAAGGCATTCATTTTTGACCAAGGTGTATTTAGGTACCAAGAAATCCATTCCTTGTGCAATACTTCATAGTCTCTTCACCACATCAAATCTTCTTCCAGTGGAAAACTGTGAACTGCTCTGATATATGGGGAAAGGGGAACATTATCAGGAATGACTGAATACATCAGCTTGACACTAAAATTTCAATTTCAATTTTAAAATGTTAGTGGCTTCTCCTTGTGAGCTGGTAGCCACAAATAATTTACATTAAACTATATGTCTCGGTGATGGGTCTTTTCCTCATTTTCCATAAATCCTAATTTCACACAAGTCTCATTTAGCTATTGAAAAGTAAAACACTTTCAAAGAGAAAGGTAAGTGCAGGTTATAACTGTGTCCCTATTTAATAAATGGAGAAATCCACATAGAGGACTTAATATTCTTAATCCTGGAACAGTACAATTCCAGCCCTTTGGTACTTGCAGGCAGAGCCCAAAATACTCCTCCAATTCTGAATAAATGACAATAGCTAGTATGTATGAAGAGATAGATATGTGTTACCTGCTTAGCAGCAAGATAAGATCTTTACAAACAATAGTTCAGTTTATCCTTACATCAACTTTGAAAACAAAAATCCTATCACATCGCATCTCAGAATGTCTACACGGCTTCTCAACCACACGTAGGGAGGAAGTGGTAAATCATGCTTCAACCCTTGTTTGATTGACTCCAAGACCTATGCTAGCCTCTTAACTACTATGCCATTGCTGCCTTTCATTTTCTAACCTTTCATCTAGATGAGAGCAGTAAGATATTGGTAATATCAAATTTGGTTAGGGACAGCTTCCCCTCTCCCCCACCAAAGTTTTCAACCTTTATCTACTCCCATAATTTTCAATTCAGTTCAATAAATGGGAACATCCAACCACCCTTTATAGACATGGAGCTATCTTTCAGTCCTTCCTTTTATATTTCCTACATCCAGTCAACAAGCACTGTTTTTCTACTTTTCAAAAGCACCTTTAGTTTATTCCTCTCCCAGTGAGTTCCTGTCATGTGGATATTGAACTAATTCCTCCTGAGGTGTCTCTGCTGATCTTCCCTAATTTCATCTGTAAGAAAAGTTGTAAATGACTTTGAACAGTGTCCTATCTGATACCCTCCAAGGTTATCTCTGCCTTTCATTGTCTTTGACTTATTTACAACTCTTTAACTGTAGATAATAGATAGCAGTACAAATGGATCCAGTCCATACAGATGCATATGACTCTGCTTGGTGAGGGAACAATTGACCTTTCTGCTCCAAAAACAAAAAACAAACAAAAATCCCACCAGTTTTTCAGTAAATGAATTTTAGTAATCCTGACTGAGCTATTTTGTGTAATACTTTGAATTCTCCTTTAAACTAGTTGTAACATCTTACTGGATCCCTCATCAATTAATAAGTTAAATAAAATCTTTGATATATGTTCATTATGTATTTGTAGAAGATTCATGGTTTTACCTTAAAAAAAACCAAACTTTTAACATATAACACATCTTACTTGACTTGGCTATTTATCTTAATTTGGATTTTTCAGAAGGCAAAGCCTGAGGCACGAATTTGGTTGTAAGTATTTATCCAAAGGGGACACCAGAATGCTATGATGGTGATGTGGCTAGAGCAAGACAGGCAAGAAGGGAAAATCAATCAAGGGTGTGTTAGTGAGTTGGTTACCACTGTGGGAACAGTGACCTAGTCTTGCTTGGGGATTCTCTGAGGAACCGTGTAGTATTTGCACATTAGAATCATTCCTTCAAAGTGTAAGTAAGAGGCTGGGACATTTCTCTTCCAGCCATTGTCCCCTATAGTTGAGGGCTGCCCAAAGGGTTTTAACGCCCTATACTTCCTAGTTGTGCTTTCCATAGCTTTAGAAAAAGTTCTGAAGCAGAAGAGTAAAAACACTGCTGTGTGCCCTTGAGGTCTTAAGTTGGCAGTATATATAGTTACATATATTTATAGTTTTATAGTTATAGATAGATAGATAGATAGATAGATAGATAGATAGATAGATAGATGGTGGATGTGGAGCAGGGCACAAAAGCTACTGCTACACAAACCTTTACTTGAGTTCTTATGGCCTTTAGGATACAATTCAAACACACAGGGCCCTTCCTGCTCTGGCCTTAGCTTCATCTTCACCTCTCTGCTTCTCATACCCTAGCCTCCTTCCACTGCTGTAATTTGATATATGTGTTCATGCTGCTTCATCCTCCTCCTTTCTAGCTAATCCATCAGTAGATGTCATTAGAAGTGTTAAGGGATGGCCTACCTCCTTTTCTCTCCCCCACAATATATGACATTTTCATACAAGATTCTTCTGTGCTTCCTTTATCAGAGCATCCACTATACTGTATTCCATTTGCCTCCTCTCTCCCTCTCTCTCACATTATTCTGTGAGTTCTTTGAGGTCAGAGACAATATATATTTTTTTATCCTGTGTCTTTAGTGCTCAATAGCTTCTCTCCTTAGCAGCCACTCAAAAGAGTTTGCTGGTTTAATTAAGCACCTACTGTCCTTATCTGTGCTTGTCATGACAGAATGTAAAGAGCTTGCATTAGTCAGGAAAGGCCAGGTTCTGCTGCAGTAGCAAATAACTGGGAAATCTCAGTGGTTTTAAACTACTAATGTTATTTCCCACTCACATTATAAATTGCCAATTATCAGAGTCAAGCAGGATCCTTCATACATTCAAAGGACGGATATATATTTGATTGCTTCAAGTTTAACCAGCAAACTGCCCTAACTCCACCTTAGCAGAACTAGTTAGATACAGACTATATATTTGACCCAAAGTTTTCCCCTGAGTTCTCTTTACTCAGTGACACTTTCCCATTTGGGAGCTAGGAGTCGGGGGTAGCTGTGGTGGTGATGATGGTGGTGTTCGTAATGGTAGTACTAATAGTGGTACATAACATATCTGCAGATGGTGGAATGTTTTCATGGTCTTGTGGAGTCTAGATTCACTTTCCTGGTAAAAGCCATTCTATGCACATTTGGGGACCAGAAATTTCCCAGCCTGAGTGTACTTATTTCTAGATTCTAATATTGTATATGAACTTTGTGTTTTAGAACCTCAAAATAAGTCTGTATCTATCTATCTATCTTTAATCATTGTCTATATTTAATTTTTAACTTTACAAGATAGAAAAGAGTTAGGAGAAAACTCCAATGAGGAAACATAAGGCTCAAAAAGCAGAAGAAAAACTATTTTGGTAAGGAAAATATTTCCATATTATATTTTCAAGAGGTCGACGTAAACAATAGTGAGTTAAAAAATATTTTTAAAATTATGCACAGTGTCACTTGCCAGTGTTGTGTTAATTAATGCAAATGTAGAACACTGCATCGGTTTTTGTTTGAATTCTACCAATATACATCTGTACAGTAAATATGTTAGTGAATAACCCTGAGCCACTGTCAGAGATTCTTTTCTCAACTGCTAAATCCTGGAAAATCATTGCCAGCATTCTAGGCATATTTTCATATGTTCAGGCAGATCCAAAGGAGCCAGTAGAAGCCTCCAGAAGGAATGTGGCAGTCTCTCATTCTTGGTATGTATAAGCTCTACCACCCAATAGTAGGCAGAGAACAGGAATAAAATCCACATTAAACGAACACCTATTAAAGAAGTGGCTTTTATGCTAGCTATATAATTTAATTTTTACAAAATAGGTATTATTAAAATGTCTACTAAAATGTCTTAGTTTTCCCAAAGTGCTTGAGAACAAAATAAGTGAGGAGTTAAAACAAGGATAACATTTTTGTCAACACTCTATGTTAGGGTACCAGCCCACCATTCGCATGATTGACACTTTTACCACTTCAGAAGGATTTCATCACTAGTGATCCTTTTTTTTCTAGTGAACAGGGAACACAAAATTAATGTAGAAGCATCCAAAACCTCTTATCCATCTGTACTATTAAAAAGAAATCTGTGTTTGTCGGCTTGGATCCTGAGTCTTTCTTGTATAGAGTCATGAAAAGAATTGAGGGAGGGAACAGCAAGTCACTAACAATTGCTTGAGTGATTGACATTGGAAAAAGCAAAGGGTTAGTGGTGGAAGAGAAATGGACATATCCAAATACTTTTTTTTCAAAACTAGAAAAGACAAAAGCTCATGTCAGTTGTTTTGGGGGATGGAGTGGTAGAACACAATGAGCTTTTAGAGAGACTAGAGGAAGACTTAGGACCTGACTTACATGAAAGCAAAGATTGTCAAGGTATAGAAGCTAAAAACATCATGATATCAAATTATATCCTTTTCCCACATTTACAGAAAACTTAAAAAATTACATTTTAAATTAAACGTTAGACTGATTTTTAAAACGTATCTCAGGTTTAGACTGGACCACAAACTTACTCAGTTTTTTGTGGTTTACATTAGCAGCATAAATTGCATGCTCATTTCTGTAGGGATAACAGTATTCTTCTCCTATATGTTTCTGGATATTCCTCAAATTTCACTGGTCTGTTTCTGTTCCTGATCTTTGAAGATTTCATATCCTTGACTTTGACTCATTATACAAATAGGAAGACAAATAAACTATTATATTTCTATTAAGATTTTTTTAAAACATGCAAAACTCCCATTTGAAAAAGACTCTGAATGATTATTGAACTTACTATGATGCATGAAACACACATCCATTACTGAGTTGGAATGGCAGAGTGAGGAGGTCTGCTGATGCTCTCCTCAACAAAATAACCATAATTGGTGAACATTGCCTTAAGAAAAAAATATTAAGTTTTCAGAAATTATCCTAAGGGCATGTAGCAAATGAAGAAACATTTATTTTTAAAAATATATAAAGTTTTGGTAAGAATTGTGAGAGTCTGTAGCATTTGAACTACAACCAGGTTTACTCCCCTTCTCACCCCAGTTTAGTATGATGGAAGCTCTACTCCTGGTGGATGTAGCAACATCACAAGGCTCCCTCTCCTCCCAGTGTTCAGTCTAGGACCAGGGTTTCTCCCTGGAGAGACAGGATACCAGCATTTCTCCTCTTCCAATTTCCAGCTGGCAAAATCTCTATTCAAGTCAAGTATGGCCCAAGGTTTGGAGCTGCTTCTTCCACCTACTTGTAGGGTGGGCACTCTGTCCAAGGTATTCAGGTCAAGAATATTGGGCTCTGATTGCCCTTATCCCAGCTCACTCATAGGGCTATCTGCTGGATCTAGTGCCCTCCCTCCTAGAGCAGCAGTGTCACTCTGAGAGAAGCTGGCCACTTTCCATGCCCCAGCTCCAGAACAATGGTACCAAGATTCTGCCCAGGGGGAGAGGTGGGCTGTAAGATGCTCCGTAGCTCTCTGTAAGGAGACTAACTTTATCTGGAATAGAGTATAGGGAAGTCCAAACTTGAAAAAGGAGGGCACTGTCAAAGACACGGGAGATTTTGGTGATGAGCATTTCAAGGAAGTCTAGTAGCTCCATAATAGCAACAAGAAAATGGCAAGCCAGCCGCAAGTTTCACAAAGAGAACCAGGAAAAGAGATAGCCAAGTTGTTATCTTCAGGGGTCTGTGGAAGCCTCAAAGACATGGCTCAAAGACTTTCCTGAAAGAGAGTCCATGTAGTATATAGTAGTTTATGCCCCAGGGCATTGTTAAAAACAATAGAGCAAATGGCTAGCAATCGGTGAAAATTAACAACTAGCTGTATTACTAATACAGGCAGACCAACCAGAAGCTTATCAGGGAAATCAGGGAAAGAGATAATAAAAGGTAGTCTGGCTAAAACTACTGCTATCCCTGGAGCGATGGAGAGAGGAGGAAATCAGGGTGACTGTGTGTATGTCCAAGATTGTACCTTCTGGGGAGCAATATATAAGGCTGCATATCATGGGCAAAATAGAAGTAATAGAATGAGTTCAGCCAAGTTACTAAACAAATAAACAAAAAATCAAGCAAAAAACTGTAACAACTCCTGGGGTAGGGGAATCAATAATCAGAGTACCAACAATATATTATCTCAAATGACTGATTTTCAGGAAAAAATTATGATACATACATACAAAGAAACAGAAAAGTATGGCCCATATACTGGGCGGGGGAGGGAAGCAGGCAACTGAAACTGCCCGTGAGAGGGACTAGATGTCAGAGTTAATAGAGATATCAGTTTAGCCATTATAAATATGTTCAAAGAACTAAATAAAATTCTACTTCAGGAATTAAAGATATGCATCACCATCTCTTGATGAAATGATAGTGTCTCATCAAATAGAGAATATCAATAAAGAGATTTTAAAAAAAGAACCAAATAGAAATTATGAGGTTGAAAAGTGAACTAAGCAAGATGAAAAATTCACTATAGGGATTTAAGAGTAGACTGCAGCTGGCAGAAGAGAGAATTAAAGAACTTGAAGATAGATCAACAGAGGATATACAATCTGAAGAACATAGCCAAAAAAAAAAAAAAAAAAAAAAGGAGGAAAATTGAGGAAAGCCTCAGAGAAATACGGGTTACTATTAAGTGCACTAACATAAGCCTAATGGAAGAACCAGTAGGATAGGTGAGAGAGAAAGGAGCAACAGAATTATTTGAATAAATGAAAACTGAAGTCTTCCCAGATATGATGAAAAATGTTCATCTGCACATCGAAAAAGCTTAGGAAACTCCAAGTAGAATAAATTCAAAGACATCCACAACTAGACACATCATAGTTAGAGTGTTGAAGGGCAAAGACAAAGTTTTGAAAACAGTAAGAGGAAAATGACTCACTGTGTGAAGGTGAAACCCAAAGGTTAACAGATGACTTCTCCTCAGAAACAATAAATGCCAAAATGCAATTAAAAGTGCTGAAAGTAAAAAAAAAAGTCAACCAAGAATCTCATATACAGCAAAACTATCTTTCAAAAATGAAAATAAAATACATTCCAAGATAAACAAAAACTGAGAGAATTTATTGCCAAAAGACTTGCCTTACAAAAAATACTAAAGAAAACTCTTCAAGCTGAACATGTGACCCCCAAACAGTAATTTGAAAACCCATAAAAAAACAAACAGTGGCAGTAAATATAATTATGTAACATATATATATATATATATATATATATATATATATATATATATATATATGTATATTTGTATTTTGGTGTCTTTAACATATAGAATGTAATATATTTGATGATAGCAGTTAAAAGGAGGTGGGCAGGAATATTGCTGTATTGGAGTAAGAAAATAACACCAGATGATAACTAAAATCCACAGGAATAAATGAAACAGGAAAAGTAAATAAGAAGGTTAATATAACCAACTCTACAAATACATACTTGTCCTTTCTCTGCTTAACATCCTTAAAAGACATAATTTTAACAATGTATCATGCTTGCAACATATATCGCTATAGTATATACAACAATTTTAGCATAAAAAAGGAAGTAGAAGATGGAGTAGTATACAAGTAAAGTTTCTATATTTCACGAAAACTATGTCAGTATATCTGAAATAGATTCTGGTAGTGAAATAGAATTGAGTGTACAAAAATAAATCCTTATATTTATGGTCAATTGATTTTTAACAAAGATGCTAAGATAATTCAAGGAAAAAGACTAATCTTTGCAAAAAATGATGCTGAAACAATTGAATATCCACATGCAAAAGAATGAAGTTGAAACTTTTCCTCACACTATACACAAAAATTAACTCAAAATAAATGTAAGAGCCTAAACCATAAAACTCTTAGAAGAAAACATAGGAATAAATTTTTGTGACATTGGTCTAGGTAAATTGTTCTCAGATATAACACCATAACCATGAGTGGATAAAGGATAAATAGATAAGTTGGACTTCATCAAAATTTTAAAAATTTACATCTCAAAAGGCACCATCAAGAAAGTGCAAAGATACTTCAAGAATGTGAAGAAATATTTGAAATCATTTTTCTGATAAGGAAATTATATTTAGAATATATAAAGAAATCTTATAACTCAGCAATAAAAAGACAAGTAATCGAATTTAAAAAAATAGAAAATGGAAATGAATAGACATTTACCAAGGAAAATCAACAAATGATAAATAAGCACAGGAAAAAGAATGTTCAATATCATTATTCTTTAGAGAAATGCAGATTAGAGCCATGAGATACCACTTCACATCTGTTAGGATGACTAAAATCGGAACAGTAGACAATTATAACTGTTGACAGGAATGTGGAGAAATTGGAATGCTCATACATTGCAATTCTACTCTGAGGTATATATCTAAGAGAAATGAAAACAAATGCCCACATAAAAGCTTGTACACAAATATTCATAGCAGCATAGCAGCATTTCAGCCAAAAAGTAGAAACAACCCAAGTGTCCATCAACTAATAAATGAACAACAAAAATCTGATAAACCCATACAGTGGAATATTATTCAGCAATAGAAAAGAATGAAGTACTGATACATACTACAACATAGATGAAAACATTCTGTTAAGTGAAAGGATTTGGTCACAAAAGATCACATATTATATGATCCCATTTATATTCAATATCCAGAAAAGACCATTGTGAAGAGACCAAAAGCAGATATGCACTTGCTTAGGGTTAAGAGGAAGAGGGAAATGGGGAAGAACTGCTATTGGGTGTACTGGGTGTCTTTATGGGGCAATGGGAGTATTTCAAAATTAGACTCTGGTGATTGTACACTTTAAATGTATGATTGTATAAATTGTATAATATGTGAATTATCTCAATAAAACTATTTTAAAAATCCATTCCTGAAATTCTATCAATGATCATCTCTATCTTACAATGAGGAGATTAAACTTCAGAAATGGAAAATGGTTGCCCAATGCTACATAAAGTAAAAAGTAGCAGAGTTAAGTTTGAAATCCAACTCCACGTTAGTCAAAAGTTAATGCTCTTTGTACGTCACCAAACCGTAGACCAAAGCACTGAAAGTAAAACTTTTCAGAAAAAAAAGATTTGGGGAATAAAGTAGTTTCATACTATTGACTGAAGCAAACCAGGTAAAGTTTCTCAAGTATTGCATTCAATAGGCATTTACTAAACACAGCTTTCTGCTAGGCTTAATTGAGTGTGGTGATGTAAATTCAAATTAAAACATACCCTCCAATTTGAACGAGCACAGAGGAATATGGAAAATAGAGTGCAAACGTGTGCTGTGATAAAGTTATACTCTGGAAAAATATGGAGAAAAGGTATTGGAATCAAGCAAGACTTCTGGAGGTGACATTTAAGCTGATTCTTAGAGATGTGGGTTTTTAGGTAGGTAAAGAAGCTGCTTTCCAGCTGAGGAGTTTTGGCCAGTCAACACACAGGAATGCTCTCTTCCTCTCCAGAGTTTGGATTCAATTGACAAGCAGACCCTAGAGTAGAAAGATGGAGATTAAAAATGTCATTTTATTGCTGATTAAAAATGTCATTTTATACATTGTAGGATAGGATTTAAGTGTGTGTCCAAATGGGCTTGCTAAGTCTTCAACCCTAAAGTTACAACAAAGAGATAAGTTTTCTATGGCTATGTGACAACCCCCAAAACATAATGTGTTGAAACAACGTTTTATTACTTCCAGTGATTCTGCAGGTTGACTGGACTGTGCTGCTGATCCAGGTGGTATCACCTGGGATCACCCTTATGGCTGCATTCAAGTGGCAAGAGTGTTGGACTTGATGGTCTAAGAGAGCCCTGTCATGTCTGGAGTCTTCTGTGCTGAGAGGTGGCAGTGGTCCTTTGGTTCTTCTCCACATTTCTCTCCACATCCTCTCTCCCCCCAGCAGGACAACCTGAAATTCCATAGCATGATTCCAAGAAGAGGGAAAATGGAAGCTGCCAGGCCTTTCAAGGACAAAGCCTAGAACTCAGGAAACATCACTTCCTCTGTGTTCTGTTGGTGTCATTAAGTCAGACGGCCAGCCTGGATTTAAGGGGTGAGGAAATGAGTTCCTCCTCTTGAGGAGAGAATAGGTGGGCACGTACAGGAAGAGGAGGAATTGTCAGTAGCCTGTTTAGGGGGACAGTTACACAACCATTCATCGGTACATTCAGATAACATCAGACCTCTCCGACCCAGGGGCATTGCACGGCAGAGAGCAGACAGAACGAGTACCTTCTACAGACAAGGATTCAAAAGAGAGGAGGAAGGAAGGCATTGCTCCATGAACTTCCAATTCTTTCTCCCAAGTTCACCGATCAGAAGAGCTCTCCTTCCCTGGGGTAGGGATGAATGACAGTGGAGTGGAGCCTAGAGTGCCTCTCAAGTAGAGCGCCCTCCTATGGCAGCGTGAAGGAATGAGTGACCCACCATGACACTGGGCTGAAGTTATGCACAAAGTTTGCAGAGCACAGTATCAGAAGGTGTACACGAACTCTACGACTTTCCATTAGTCACCGTGGTCTGGAAAAGTGCCAGCACATTGCAGTCCAGGGCAAAACAAAATAAACAAACAAAACACCAAATGGGTTTTCGTTTTCTGAGATAATCTCAGCAGTACCTCAGCTCCCTTGTCTAACTCCTTCGAGAGATGTCTGCTCTTCTTCTAAAATAGGATTTAAGTTGAGTACATACTTGTGATGCCTGAAGATGGTTATTTTAATGACAGACGGGAGTAGGGCTCTTGCTGTAGAGGGGATATATAAATTACAGGTACAGAAAGCCCCTAGAGTCACGGCCAGGTCTGGTCCTGACACCCAGGCTCCTCCCATCCTGCCCAGGAGAATGGAGGATGTCTATGACTCTAATATCTAATTAATGAGGCAAATTCTGGAATCTGCTGACACTTACTCCTAATGAGTACATACAGTAAGGCGGGATGCTTCCACTTGGATATGCTAATGAACATAATTTTAATTTTGTTCCATCTTCTCTCCCAAGCAATTGAGGTTTCACAACCTGGAACAAAAGTGGTAGGAGACTAGGAGCATTAGAAATGGGCTTTCTCCCTGAGGTAATTCACCTGAAACAGGAACCCTCGTGCAGAAAATAAATAAATTTTAAAATATGTAAATGTTACCATTTGGTGCAGGTTAGAGAAGGCTTCTTGTCCTCATTTTCAAGTCCCACTGGGCCTAGAACACTCTCTGCTCAAGGACTCTCAAAGTTGTTTGTTCTTTTTGTTTGTTATTCCTTCCTTCGAGTTTATTTTTAATGGCTGTTGTTTATAAGGACACTGAATTTGAAGGCATGTTAGGAGTGAATCAGGACATAAAGATATCATATCCAGCTCTGTTGAATAGCTGAGCTTGGCAGTTATAACAGCAAAGCTGGGATAAGGACAGAATCCAGGTTTTCTGGGATCCACAGCGTATATAATCTGGGGTACTCTCTTTAAGAAAAAGAATTCAAATTAAGAATATAAAATTAGGTACTGGATCTTAGAAGGTGGTCAGTGTAATTGAGGGATCTTAAAGCTCAAGTTTCATTGGGTTCATGGTAAATTGCCCTTTGCTGGGAGCATAATCTTATTAAAAACCATATATGACTTGATCATTTATATTAAGTTTGGTGTAAACAGGAGAGGGCATTGATCACTGGCTTATGTGTTTTGTAGCAGAGGGAAATAATTATAGACACTATACTGGTCACAAGTATATTAGTTTTCTAGGGTTGCTGTAATGAGATACCACAAAATTGGTGGCTTAACCAATGGGGATTTATTGCTCGCAGTTCTGGAGACCAGGAGTCCAGGATCAAGAAGTCAGCAGGGCTGGTTGCCACTGAGGCTGTGACACAGCATGTCGTCCATGTCTGTCCCCTAGCTCCTGGTGGTTTGCTGGTAATCTTCAGTACTCCTTATGGATGCATCACCCTGACCTCTGCCCTCATCTTCACATGGTGCTCTCCCAGTGTGCTTCTCTGCCTCTGTCCAAATTTCCTCTTTTTATAAGGACACACTTATACTGGATTCGGACCTGCCCTAATGACCTCAGCTTAACTTGATCATCTGCAAAGACCTTATTTGCAGGTAAGATCACAGTCATAGGCACCTGAGGGTTAGGACTTCAACATCTTTTGTGGGGGACACTGGCCAATCCATAAACAGGTGACACAGTATTAATATAGGGACTTTCTTAAGAAAGCCAATGTCCTCTGGTGAAAAGGTCCTGGCATATGCCTGACATCCTTCCTATTCTAATAGGTGGAAATGTGCCCAGGAAGATGTCAGAATTTATCACTTTCTCAACACAAAACCAACATGGAAAGTAAATCTAAGTTAATCCCTTCTGTTATGTCCCTAGCAAACACGTACAGGTCCCTCAAATTGTTGTTGAGATATCATCTTCTTGGAGACACCATTTCTAGCCCGACTTCCCTCTGACTGCTGCTCCAGGTCCATCCCCATCTTTGTCCCCATTACCCTCTGCCTGGAAAGTTGAGTTCATGGACTATATCAACTGAGCGCTCAAGTCCTGTGACTTCAGGTTGGGTCCAGCCTGTGTGGACCTCTTGGAGAAGATGGAAAGGGGGCCAAGGGTGAGATCAGGGGCTGGATTTCCCCAGATCCTTCTTATCATCTCATGTCTGGCTTTGTCTCAGATGAAGACCACTCTTCCTCCCCAGGCCTCTGACTCTACATGAATTTTCTTCCTCTGGTAACTTTTTCTGTCCTTTGGACCCTTGATGACAATAGCTCAGCTTCTTCTATGTTCTGGGTTAGGGCTCTTTGCCCTGTATTTCTTTACATCCACATTTTCATTAAAAATAATTTCTCCCAGAATTATTTTATTTTAAATGTCCCATTTATTTTGTGTTGTGAGCTTGACTGATATATCCCCCAATCTACAGCTTTAATCACTCCCTCCTCTATCTTTCTGGACTTAATTCTACTTATCTAGAACACCATACTTTGCTACATTCTGTGTATATAGTGCTCTATACTTGCCTGACTCTCCTAGGCTAAGAGGAGTGAGCTACCAAGTTAGACCCACAGCAGAGGCACCACCAGTAACAATGACATCCTATCTTTCCAGTTTAGACTTCACATGCTCAATTAGAGTCACTAAATCTGAAATTTGATTCAATCTGCCTCCTCCTCCCTTTTCCCCGCTATCTCTGGCAACTGACCTCTAAAAACAGCCAAGCTAGCCATGTTTGAGTTATTTCAAGATAATAAGTCTTCCCTTTATGACACATTGTTTATCAAAATAAAGTAATTGAGAAGATAATATCATAGTGAAGAAAAAAAAGATGCAGTCTTAGGAAGTATTAACTTTACTCTGTGCCCTTAGTTGTGCAGGAAACACCACTCTCTTTTCCATAAATCAACCCATTACATAGGTTTAGAGGCAAATTTGACCTTAGCCATTGCCCGTGTTCCACTTCTGGAGTTTTACACTGTGACAAGGTGTTTGGAGAGGATGCTATGAGACTAGATGTGGGTCATTTGTTCACAGAGTTATGCCAAGGCCCCCACTGTCCTGGAAGCTCTCTGTTTCATGTTTCAGGTTTGGGATCCTGGAATCCTTCTTTGAGGCTCCCTCTGCCCCCACCCGACTCACGTGCCTGATAAACCACGTTCCTTCTGAAATCCTTTGTCACGATCAGGCTGTATGGAAGCTCTACCCCGTCTTCCCTTCTCTTCCGTTTTGAATCTCCAACACTCAGCCAAAGGTGTATTTCTTCCCCATGCACCTAAAAGCAAAGACTTCCAATGACAAAGAGATCATTCTGCTTCTCTCTGCTCAAAAGTGATTCTTTGTTTTCGGGCCTGTGCGCTTGGCTACAGTCTAGGCAATTGAGAGAATGCAAGAGCTTTATTCTCTAGTCAATTTCAGGTCAGGCTTACACAAAGCCGTGTGAATTATTTATTCACTAAATATTTAGTAAGCACTTACTTTCTGCGGTAGGTATTGTGAGATACATGCATATGAGACAGACTAGGCCTCATATGAAGAAGGTAGTACTACCTTGTTCAAAGCATGCAATTTTTTGGAGTCTCAGAGTCTGGGTGAAAGCTAATCTCTGCTACAAGGGATGCTATGTGTGGCTAAGCAGGGTTTGCATTGGTACAATCCAGGGCCACTGTGTCATTTAGCTAAACTGCTAAATTTCCAGGAATTCTGTTCCCTGTATGATTCTGGCAAGGCTTGGTCACGAGAGAAATTTGTGCAAGATGTGGAAGCAGCAGTCATTACACCCTAACTTCGCTGTAGGGCAGCATGCATTGTTACAGCCTGTGCACGTTGTCACTGATCTCAGGGCTCACCTGAAGGGCTTTGGCAGCAGCCAGGCCACAGTCCCCCAGTATCTACAGTCTCCTCCTTCGGCTTCTCCAAGACCTGGCCCAGGTGCATCTGTAGCCACGTGGTAAAAGTCACCAGCGTCTTCTGCACATGAGACTGGAGGCCAGGAGACACAGATGCACATTCCAATTTATCCTCACGGGATCCAGTTTGCCCTTGTGGGACCCATTTTTTCCTTGGGCTTCCAGTTTTTCCCTCACCGTATACTGCATTTTCTTCGGACTACTAGCCCTGGTCACCTACAGTGACTTCCATCCTACACCAGATAAAAAGACAATGACTTTCCATAGACTCTTTGTCAACTCTCACAATTATGAATGGTCCAGTCTCTACCATAGCCCTGATTCCACATCACTTTTGGTGGTTCTGTCTCTCTATCAAACCCTGGCTGACAGAGACACCACTCACAGGACTGTGACATGAATGGGACTCTTTAGAGTTTTGCAACGCACAACCTGATCATATACATTAACCTGTTCTAATACTTGGGATCTAAATGACCTCGGTCAACCTATGGAACTTCACTTAACTTCAATTTTCTCATCTGTAAACTGATAATAGCAAGACATAGCTCAGAGTATTATTCTGAGGATGAAGTGAACTGGCATATACAAATCATCTTGACCACTCTAACTTAGTGCAATCATCTCATTCCTAGTTGTTATTCTCTGTTCTGTTATTCTGTTTTATTTTCTACTTATCACCTGTCACCCTCTAAATCGTCTTACTTATTCCTTTTTCACATATTTATGATCTGTGTTTCTCCACTAGGATACAAATTCTATAAGAGAACGTGCTTTGTCTACCTTTTTACTGTGATATTCCCAAGGCTTGGCCGCAGAGCATGCTCTGGTACTCACTAAGTATGATGGATGGCTGGATCGAAGAAAGGAGGGGTGTGCATGGATGAATGAGTAAATGAATAAAATGCTTACAAGAGTCCCTTGGCTAGTTCGTGGTGAGGACGCAATATACAATAGTACCTTTTAAGAACTGGTAAACTGGCGGTGACAATGTGTCCACCATTAACCACAATATCTAACAAATTGAGATCTAAGTCATAATGTGGTCCTTGTCGAATTTGAGAACTCAGGGAAGTCATGTTTAGTTGAACAATAAGCCAAGGCTTTATGGATAAGAAGACATTTCTTGGGGGTCTTCAATTATGAATCAAATTAATGGAGAAGTTTGGATGGATGGCAAGAAGAGAACAAATGTAAATGTTTAGAAAAGCATAGGGTATATTTCAATAATAAATGGTCTTTTTAGTCTTCGATGCAACATTAGTAATAGGAAATTGGTAGACGGTAAATAGAATAGAATGGGAGGAGAATGAAGGACCTAATCATGGAAGCCTTTTAATTACTCTAAATATTAAAACTTTGTTTTGTCGAACAATATTTCACTAACTGTGTGCTTCACAGAGCACTGGCCCTGGTTAGTCAAGATGCTCTAGGGGAAAAAAGAGATGTTCCTGGTTAAGAATTGGATCCTTTATCTTCCTCTTGAAATACAACAATTACATCACCTTATTTAAGTCTCAGGGAGGTCCTGCAGTAAAGTAACATACTTAAGTTTTGTTAGTCTGGTGGTTCTCATGTTTACTGATGGAAAATTGTGCAAAATGCACCTTGATATCCATCCAGCAGACATCCAGCATCAAATGGATGAATTTTGGGAAGTACTCTACCAACTTCCTGCGGTACCTGTAAAAGAAATAAAAGAATGAATATCATATGTTCCCTACCATGAGTGATGGAGTGCTGGGGAGTCAGCAAAGCATGAGGTTTTTGGCATGGTTTAGAGTTGGAGAATGATATAACCAGAATAGGCTCACAGACATACTCATCCCAAAGTGGCAGATGGTAAACTTGAGTGTTGGTGACTGAGTACAGAGAAACCAGTTATGAAATGTCTAGACTTGTCCAAAAAGGAGGCAACGAAGCTTTGAGTGAGGAGTTAGCAGTTTAACGTGCTCTTTTCTCCCCCTTCCTCACTGGTGATGATGGGGTCCAGGCCAGCTGAGAAATCCCATCAGACCCAGAGGCAGGGTGGGGCTGCAGCCTGGTTAGTTCTTGACATCTGAGAAAACTTTTGAGAAAGTCAGAGCTGGGAGAGTGAATGCAAACCAGGTGGGCGAGTAAGAGGGCTGGAAGAAAAGACCCAAGTGGAATATGAAGTGTGATGTAAAGTTAAAAGTTGGTCAAGGAAATCAGACAAGGAGGAGTGAGAAGTCGGAGTTAAGGCAAGTGGGACATGTGCAGATGCCATCAGGACCACAGTTCAATGTATGTGATTAAAGCCTGATTACCTTAAAGGTGTGAATGGTAGGGATGGAGGTTAAAAACATGGGGAAGGGAGCATCCTTAAAATTTGGAGGCTGATTGGGCAGAAACAGACACAGTCTTACAGGGAAAACAGGCCATTGTCAATTGGCTGGATGAAAAATTTGTATTTGTTGCTCTTTCCTTTAGGGAGAGATGGAAATTTTGCTAAGCGGACAGGGAAATGGACTTGGCTATGGAAAGTCGTCTGGGTTTTCTGTGGCAGGATAGAAGCTAGACCTCTGGGAAGAGAAGCAGCTCATGGCTCTATATTTAGTGAAGACCTCTGTGGCTGTATATGCATGTGGTCTACAAGCGAAGAACTTCAACTTCCACTGACGGCGACTTCCTCGAGTGTGTTGTGCACCTGAGATTCCAGCTCAGTGCTAGTATGTAGCATTGGTACGTAACACGAGTTCAATAAACATTTAACAAGTGAATGAAAGGAGAGAGAAAGGAAGGAAGGGAGGGAGAGAGGTTGGAAGAATAATTCTGCCCAATATCAGAGAACATACAAAGGTGATTCAACAACATGAGAATCTATGATTAAAAACCTAAGGACGTTATGTAGAAGCCTGATGACATGAGACATGGTCTGAAAAATTTTAAAGCACTAAGTCGAAATCAGTGTGTCTTTTAGAAGTCCCCTAACTCTTCATTTTATCTTGTAGTGTAGACAAAAAGCACTGTGGCATTTACACAATGAGTCAACTGGCAGTGACTATTGCCTGGTGTGTTCGCTGTAAATGGAGGACTCATTCGAATGCACACAAAGGCGCATCTAACAGTCAGCCCTCTGTATCTGCAGGTTCTGTGTCTGTGGATTCAACCAACTGAAGAGTGAAAAATATTGGGCGAAAAAATTCCAGACAGTTCCAAAAGCGAAACTTAAATCTGCCACATCAGCAACTATTTGCATAGCGTTTACATTGTGTTAGATATGTAGGTAATCTGGAGATGACGTCAGGTATACGAAATGGTATGATAGGTTATATGCAAATACTATGCCATTTCCTATAAAGGACTTGAGCCTGGGAGAATTTTGTTATCTGACGGGGTCCTGGAACCAATCTCCCTTACATACCAAGGGATGACCATGTTTAGAAACAGAAATAATCAGAAAATGGAGCAAAGCAGAGAGGGACATTGTCATCCAATAAATTCAACAATATTATGGAGAAGATGGATATTTTTGGTCTAAAATTAGTCCAGAGTATTTTTACTATTCACATTTTTTGTCTGCATAGACACAATAAAGTTGTTCTTCCCACAGTCAGAAAAAAAGCACTATTTATTTGCCACTAACCTTTGCCTAATGTATAGTGTCAGTTGACTTTAAGAAGAGTTGGCCAATTAAGAGTTAGGTTAGACTGAATTCTTTGGGGGAGGAGGAGGAAAACTGGATTATTCCAGTACTAAGGTAATTTAAAATCCATAATAAATAAAGTAATGAGGTTTTCAGAGAATCACTTAAGCAGGAAAAAAAAATGGTATGAAGTTCCTAAATCCGTAGCAGAATAAAGGTTCTTTCAAAGTTTTAGCTCTTAGTTTATTGAACAGTAATTTTGTGTTTACTTTCTAATATAAAATAAAAGATCTATCTCTTCTGTTTTTGTGTAAAATCTAAATATGTTTGTTATTTGTATAAATTTGCTGCTGAAATTTTAGTGTTGAGAATCTGCATAGCAATGCACATTAAATGGATATTGATCTAACATTAGAAATAAAAAAATACCCATTAAATTAATCAATGAGGATTTCATTCTGATGAACTCAGCAGCCCAAGGTAGGGTATTTGCTTGCTTTTCCCCTTTCCAAGCAACCTATTTCACGTTATAGGAAATAATCCAACATTTAAAAGATTATACTGGGGAAAAAAACAGCATTGGTGAAAGCTGCAGTTTGTAATTGCAAAGTTAATTATCTTTCCTAAACCATCAGTTGTCACTTAGAGAGACCAGATTCTTGCAGACTCTCCAGGGATTGCCTTTATTTCATTCCTAATGGCTTGGGACCCACCATTTTGCTGTCTCTGAACATTTGGTCACTGAATGCACCATTTATGGAGTATTGTTTAATTAAGGACAAATTAAGAGAACTGTGCACAGAATTTAATTTCATAGACTCTGTAAATTCTTTTAAAGAGGATACTAACTCTAGGCATGATAAGTTTTCATTATCCTTTGCTTCTATAAGGTATTGACAATTTATTGTTTGCAACAGTTCCAAGTTTTGTTTACTCTTCAGGGGATTTTGTTGGCACTGTACTTTTTGTGCTTCACAGAAATCCTATGGAAGCATCTGACTCTTCCTTAACCCCTTCGGTTCTGAATCACCCAGACGCAGAAGACCACATGCTTGAAAGACTGCATTTGACTTTTGTAAAGACTAGTGATTTATGCTAAGGGTCAAATGAGAACTGAGATCATTAGAACATGTGCTTAATGTTCTAGATCTTGGGATGTAAAATACCTCACGTGGCCAGTCATTCATTTATTCTTTCATTCGAAAAATAATTACTGAGTGCCTGCTATGCACCAGGAAATATTCTAATGGAGAACGCAGCAATTACTAAGAAGCAGAGGAGTTCTGAAATATTTTGATCTTAAATTTTTTTAGAATAAATTTTACCAGGATCCTCACTGCATCCTCTGAGAAGTCAAGTGCAAATAAATTTGTCTCCTGGCGCTTAGATGGAATAATTCCGTATTTGACATGAAGTGAATTGAAATCTTAGAGCTCTTACTGTCCAAACTCCCATAAGTTACTAAGGAATAATCTAAGTGACGGAGAGGTTCTTTTACCTAATTTCATCCAACACATTAGCATCACTTACCAGATACTTATATCCTCAAATACAAAAGTATTGCAAATAACTGCAAGTATAATAATACTTATAAATATCTGTAATGTTAAAGCTTTTATATTTGCATGTAACAGAAGCTCAATGCAAACTCTACTAAGCTGAAGGGAATTTATTATAAGGATACAAAAGCTTCAGAACAGACTGACACAGGAATCTGATCATCAGGGTTCTTGGCAACCTTCTAGTTGGACATCTCTTTCATTCTTTCCTTCCTTCTGCAAATATTTTAAACATTTCTCTCGTCCGTTTGGAAGTCATGGCTGCCAATAGTTCCGAGATTTACAGATTATACTCTAGCAACTCAGAGACATACACTCTCCTTCTGTTCCGATTCAAAATTCCCAGGAAGGGACTCCTTGGAAAAACGTGAGTCCAAGCGTCTTCCTAAATCAGTCCATTATGGCCAGTTAGGAAAGATGTCTTGAGGGCATCGTAATTAATGCTATGTCCGATGCTCACCTGTGGATCAGTCCACTAATATGGAGGTCGATGGTTGAGAGAGTGTAGGAGGATTAGGGGTGGGAGTCGGGGAAGTGGGGAGAACCTATGTGTATTACTTTTGAACCTGGGTGCTCTTACTAAAATCATACGAGTTTTATTCTAAGAATTGAAAATAACTTGAATTCCTTTCAACAATAAAACAGCTAAGTCTATTGTGATGCTTTTATACAATGGTATACTTTACAGCAATAGAAAATAAATGAGTTGCAGCTATGTACAATAATATGCATAAATTTCACACCCATAATTCACGAACATAATTTTTAAGTGAAAAAAAAACACAGACAAAAAATTATACTGTGTTATTCATTTTATGTTAAAATTTAAAACACAAAGCTCATGGTTAGTAATTTTTGTACTTCAGCAGTGAAACCATTGATAAAAGCAAGAAAAAGATGACTGACAAATCAAGATGATCTTTGGAAAGGAATGATGAAATGATTTTTGAGAGAGCCCATGAGGAGGGTTTGGGAGAGCTAGCAATGTTTCATTTTTTCAACTGGAAAGCCTGACCTGGGTGTTCACCTAGTGAGAATTTGCTGATCTATCGACTTATGTTTTGTGCAGTTTTTAGAAGGGAATTATGATTCATAATATAAAAGAAGCCAATGTTTGTAACGAGGGTTCTCCATCCATGCCTGCTCCCCTCAATTCAGAGTTATCTCCCAATAAAAGAAGAACAATGGAACCTCACATCATTTCATGGCTCTAGGGGTAGAGGAGACCTAAGTCCTACTTCTGCTCTAGTTTTCTGGATGACATCCAGTCTCATCAGAGTGTCTTCCTGCTACATAGATCAGGAGCACAGAGAAGGGGCGTTTGCACAGTTTGCCTGGAAGGACTGGCCCCGAGCAGCCCTGCTGCATTGGGAGAGCAGGCAATGACTGTCCTGTGGAGCCAGGATGTCCTTCCAGGAGATGACAGCCCACATGTAGTAAGGACACCGGAAAAAGCAGCAGTGAGAGCAGACGGGGGATTCTAGCTCAGAGAAGGGAGGATGATTAAGACTTCAATTGAGAGAATTTGTCTTAACAGATTCCCTGTCTCTGCTGCTTCTGGACTCAGAATACAGAATGCTGCAGGGAGGGATAGCTCAGTGGTAGAGCTCATGCTTAGCATGCATGAGATCCTGCATTCAATCCCCAGCACTGTCATCAAAATAAATAAATAAGTAAAAATAACTACAACCGCCTCCCCAAATAAATAATACAGAATCTTAGTGAAGCTTGGAGCCCCTGGGCCTCAGATGCAGCCTCTTCCTATGCCACAAACCCACATCCCCACAACTCTCAATCCTCAGGCTTCACTCGACCCACATACCCCTCTGGACTCCCCTAAACCTGGGAATTTTTTTTTAGACTGAGGAGTACCCCTTCCTCCAAATCCAAACTACTCAATGGATATCAGCTTTTTAAGAAAATACCCAGGAAGAACATTGCAAACATCCTGGGGCCTGTTTGAACACGAGAAAAGAGAAAGGTACAGGCGAACCAGTAATAACAGAAAACTTGACATAAAAATTGTACATTTATAGGTATTATAAGCGATCTAGAGATGATTTAAAGTACATGAAAGGCTGTGTAGTTACATGCAAATACTATGTCATGTTATACAAGGAATTTGATCATCGTCAGCTTTTGGTATCCATGGGGGGGGTGGGTCCTGGAACCAATGCCCCACAGAGACTGAGGGATGACTGTATTTTTTATATTATGTATTTATTTATATAGAAAGAATACATATTTACATACATAAAGATTATAAATTTCATATCCACAAATGAGTCTTTTATAACTGCTTGTTTAAAGTAGCTAGAATTGGCAGATGCAACAAAAGACTTAACATGATAGTTGAAACAAGTAGAAAATCGTGATTTTAGTTTGTAATGAATCAGGGAAGAAGACAGCTTTCAGCATGAGTTCAGGGGCTGTACATCCTCAGGGCCATGGGTTCTTAAATGTATCAACTTCTCTCACAGAGTCACAAGCTAGTTGCTACTGCAACCTCATTCAAGGCACAAGAAGAAGGGAAAAGTGGTGGGAGTGAGATCACCTCTTCTGTAAAGAAAGACGACTCTTCCCGAGACACAACCAGTGGTCTCTGCTTACAAAATTCATTGTTCAAAGCCTAGTTCACTCTTGACTGAAATAATGGCTTGAGAAATGAACATTTAATCATGCTCACAGTATCCCAGGTGCCAAGAAACAAGAGTGAATTGAATGTGGGGTGGACAACCAAGAGTGTCTATGGCAATTGATGTAGCATCTCCATTTTATTTTATTTGTTTAGTGGAGGTACTGGGGATTGAACCCAGGACCTCCTGCATGCTAAGCATGTGCTCTACCACTGAACTTTTTCCTGCCCCCTGCACTTTATTATTTATAAAAACAGTTTCACATCAAAGGATGATCCAACTGGGGGGATAGAAATCATTTGGGAGCACTTATTTAAACATTGTTAAAGGCAGCCCCAATCGCAACTACAGCAGAAGCAATAGTCTACCCTATTAGAGACAAATTTTGGAAAGGCCCATGAGTTTAAATGAGGAGTCATACCATACCTAGAAGCACTAAATTTGTTATTATGTGTTCATTTTTAAAAATTTCCTTTGTTTGAAGCATGTTTCTATAACTTCCATGTGTTCAAGTCAAAACGGGCATAAAGGAGGAGGAAGGCCTTTCAAAGTACCTCAAACTCCTGTTGGTCCCATTTCCTATTTTCACCTATTAATCATCCTACATAGTGTTCAGTATATGGAATTCTGAAGTTCTGGCATAATTACTATATCTGAGTTATTTCTTTGCTATTGTAGCAACCAATCCTTAACTAATTTTCCCCCCAAACTGCCAAAGTCTTTCTTTTGTAGAGATAGTGCTGTTCTTTACAAAGCCGACATCTGGCCAGCAGCTCTTCATTCACCAGAGGAAGAGAGAAACAGACCCATTAAAGGAAAGAAAAAAATAAGTTGTGTGTATGTGTCTATCTGTCTGTCTGTCTGTCTTCCTGTCTGTTTATACACACAGTTGAATACATAAAGTGAAGCCAAGACAGATTTTATAAAAGACTGGATCACTGAACACAGGACCAAATTCTTGCAATTTGCATTTTCTACCATCACAGAAGAAATAAGAGTGTAAACATTTGGGAATGGAAGAGAAAAACATAATAAATCAATTGATAGGTAGCTAGAACTCTGCTCTGTATCCTCAGATTTGCAGCCAGACAAGAGGGCTTTGATTGTCCTACTTCACAAAGATTCCCCTAGCCCTGAACTAACTGCTCAAATATTTAGATAAGATTGAGTGTACATAGAAGGAAGAGAAGGGAAGAAAAAAGGAGGGTGTGGGAGGGAGGACTTGGAAGGGAGAGACTAAAGGGCTTAGCCATAAAATGTCATCTGAATCACAGCTAACATATTGCTCACCCAACACTAAAATGCTATAGAAAAATTACACCAAATCCAAAACCTGTCAAATGAGATTTAGCAACACAGTTCAGAAGTTATTCCCCATTGGGTAACTGTCTATAATCTTGCAACAAACCCCATAAGCGTTCATGGTAGTTATTCCATATGCTAAGGGTAGCATATCATTTCAGAGCTGTCAGTTTTAATTTCAGCATTATTAATTTTACCATAAGCCCACCGATGTATATTTCAGGAGGCATATATCATGAAGATCGTAAACTCCCACAAAGAAGCTGGGGATAGTTACAGGTTATGTCACGGGTTTGATGGGAATTAGATTCATCAAGAGAATAGTAAGAGAAGGTTTAATGTATATGTCAAAGCACACATGAAGAACATAGCCTGTCCACAGATTGGCAGTCAGGACATGTCCAAGTGATGAAAAATACTGTGGTGAGGTGTTTGTTTTGTTTTAAATTAACAGCACATCATTATGTTACAAAAATGTGGGCTTTAAAGCAAATCTAGGAGCTTGTGAGGAAGGTTTATTATTTTTTTTTAAAGAAAACTTTTTATTTCTAAAAATAAATTCTTCTTAGTAAGCTGATTAAGTTTTGGGAACAGGAATCGAATGTTTTATAGCATATTAGCAGACATCTTTCTATCACTGATTGACTGAGGTCTGTGGGCTTTAAAACATGGATAAACTCAAACACATTGTGGTAAATCAAAAAATTAAAGATGGCTGCACATCCTTTGCCACTCATCCCGTTAAAAGGTAGAAGCTATTTCCCTCCTCTTGAATCTGGGGTAAATTTGGGACTTGTTTTGCCCAGTGAAATGTGGCAGGATTCACTCTATTTCATGGCTGAGCCTTAAGATACTAGCCCTGTTGGTAGTCTTAAAATAGGCTTACAGATGGAAAAAGCATCATGAAAAAATTATTAAATCTCAAATATGACCCACTGGTGTTTGCTGGGCCCTTTGATTACTATGTATAAGAATCTAGAACCCTAGGACTTTCACCTTTACCTTTTAGCACATTCCAGGAAGCCAGCTACTGCAGAAGAAGCCCAACCACTCACTGTCAGACCTCCATGCTGCAAAGAAGCCCAAGCCACTTGGAAAGACAGTAGCCACTTGGAGGAGAGCTGCAGTGTTTGGCATAGAAGAGGACTTGTTTAGATCTTCCAGCTTAGCCCTAACAGTAGCTGAATGCAGCTAAATGAATGACTCTCGCTGACACCATGTAGCAAAAGTCCTGCCCAGGAGAGCACCGCCCAAATCCCTAACCTCTACAGGATAGTGAAAAATAATACTGTTTTAAGCTGCTGTGTCTTGAGGTGGTTTATAGCGGGGCAGCAGATAACTTACACAGATTATGTGTATGGTGTGTGCCTATGTATAATACACATAATACAAATTCATGCTTCCCTGTAATTTAGACAGTGGAGATGCAAAATCAAACTTTTAATAAGAGATTATATTTGCATATTCATAAAAATCTAATAAACATGGATATATTGGAAGATGGGCACAAAGTGGATAGGAAACACAAATAAGAGACTTGTCACTATGTATTTTTTAACATATTTTTAAATAATGTGATCATATCTTATCCATTTAGCATTTAAAACTAAAATTTAAAAATAACTGCTCCAGAGAAAGAGAGAGAAAGAGAGACAGATAGACAGAGGCAGAAAAACAGAGAGGGAGAGAGATGGAGAGGACTGTGATTTGAATGTTATTTATTTTTAATATATTAACTTGCCAAGCAGTGCTCTACCAAGAACTAGCTTGACTTTGGAAATGCTTCTTCCAGGGATTTTATTTTGAGTAGCCTGGATGCCGGCCCTAAGGTAGTCTTCACATAGGCTGAAGGATGGAAATGCTACCATGAAAAAAGCATTCAACTTCAAATATGGCCCATTGATGGACCTTTTGATTATTGTTACATAAGCATTTAGCTCCCCAGGGCCAAGAAAGGTAAACCTATTCATTTAGATACAATGTTGAAACTGAACATGTTTGCTCAAAAGAAGCTTCAATTTTACTTTGTAAGTAAACTTCATTTTTAGTAAAGATCCATAGCAATCTCCTAAAATCTATAAACTGTTCCTTTAATATGGAAATGGTCCAAACAAGAAGCCCTTTTTACAAGGCAGACGTTTATAAAGGGTGTTGTGTGTGCTTGTGTGTTTGTGTAGATAATTGCAGTTATCTTCATTGAGTCTGATCCTTCAGTAAATATTTGTAATGTTACCTTGAGCATGTCTTAAAAGGGGAAAAATAAAGGATAGATTTTAACTGGATTTTATCAGAAATCATGTTGAGCTCCTTCTCAGTCATGAAAAGCGAACATATTTCTATCCTAGGATAGAAATCTTTGCTATGTCCCATGCAAAAAAAAAAAAGAAAAAAGTATCGTAATGATAAAGCATGCAATTCAATTCATAAGCATCTTAAAATGAAATAGTCAAAACCGCTTCTTAGCAGAATAAACTTCAGTTTATTTTAACGATTACTATGTTAATTATTAAAACAAACAAACTGATCAGAGTTTTCAATTAGGACTGCACTGCAAACGTGAATGTGAGTATGACATAAGAAGGCATGTCTTTCCCCTCATAAAACTTCATTCTCAGGATAGATTCACTGACTCACACCAGAGAAAAATTATTCCTATTTTTCTACCCAGATATTCTTGCATTCGTATTTTGTCTTACTAATTATTTTAAAATATTATTTCAAAGTTGTAACTTTTCAAGAGTCTGAAAATTAAGAGCAAAATATTTGAAAAAAGTTTACCTTCCATAACAAGCAATCAAGAGCATGAGTCCACATATACACAAACACACAGACACGCACAAGTTTCGACAGCATGGTCTTCAACCATGTGATTGTGGTTGCTGCTAACTTAAAAGCACAAAAATGTTTCACTTGAAAACAGGATTAAATGTTAGATGAAATGAACATTTTCTTTGAGGAGAGACTTAACCTCAAAATAAGTATTTTGTCCAATCTCACTGGAGGCCAAATCTACCCTGGTACGTTGTTTGATTGTGTTTGTCATCTTACGCCTCTTCCATCTTCATGAGAGGAAATTCACCAGGGTAGGTGCTACCCTTTTAGCCCAGGCCTCAGACTGAAGGCACGCAGAACAGATCTAAGACCAGTTCAAAGCAAAATACCAAACCCAGCTGCACCTGCTGTTACTGAGTCCAAGCTTGTACTGCTCACCTCAGGACAGGCCAACAAATCGAGAGATGAGTTGTGGAGGTAGTGAATAGTGACCTTCTTTGGAAAGCCAGCAGACCAAGAAGATGGTGGACACTATCCAAAGAGCCATCTCACACAAGTCAGAATTCAGGCTCCTTTTATACTAAAAGGGGAGGGGGTGGTGGTTAGTTGTTGCAAACTTCTTGGTTTTGGAATTCTTTGTTCTTGCAGCTGTCCACATAGGTCAGATCACAGTGTTCCTGTAAACCTCCAACAAGACATTTTTTTTCTCTGTTCTGTAACTTTTTATCTCCATGTGAATGGAAAAGTGTTCTACCCTTAAAGGTCAGAGCCTTAAGAATGGGCTTTCCTGTGTATTTTAGGCTCTAGGCAACATTCTTTTGCAAAAGGTGCAGAATCAGCATGGTTCAACACAGGCAACAGAGCACAGGGTAAGAGCTAAAGGACCAGATCTAATATGGAGTCAGATTTGTTCTTCCCTATTACACTACCAGAGCTCAACCTAGAAATCCCAACCTCAGCTGGGAAATAAGTGGTTCTGGTGTCTGCTGCTATGATTGTGTGAGTATCTGTTACACAGCAATATCTGACTGTTACAATTTCTTAGATTTTGGGAGAAAGGGATCAGTAGACTTTTGAAGAGCATTTGCTAAATACTCTGTGTACACTGTGATTTCTAACTACTAAGCAAACACTAGACAGAGAGAAAATATAGAAGGGAACTGAAATAAAACCAATGGAAAAAAATCTGACTGGGAACAGTGTCAGAGGAAGGACAAAGAAGTTTAGAAAAATGAGCAAAAAATAATCACCACAGACAAATGGACATGATCCCATTATACCTCATAAGTAGCTAGGATTATAATGTTAATCATGAAAATAGAGTCACTTGTATTTATATTACCCTTTACAAAAAAAAAAATCTATCTGGCATATAATAGTACTTTTTGCCCTTGACCCTCCCAATATGCAAATGAAGAAAATAGGGAAGGTATTTTTAATCTTCATTTTATAAATTAGACAAACAAAGCTCAGAAATGTTATATGCCTCATCTAGTACAAAAACTTGACTCTAAGACTTTTTCCTCTAAGACCTGGCCCTTTAGACAACAATTCTTTTCATCTTATTTTTATTAGGAAAAGAGAAAAGGCCTTATCCCAACCTGAAATTCAATAGAGTACCATAAAATGCTGCAAAACATTAGTAGTGCTTACCTAAGGACCTGTGTGTATGCTGCTTTGGGTTCATTTGGTTTTGTCTGTGGTGCAGATGTGTCATCCAGGTCAATCACTCACCCTCCTTAGTGGTTGGCCTCCTACCTAATGTTACTGCTTGAAGCTGAGTCCCAGCCATGGATGAAGTCAGAAATTGGGGGTAAAAAAAAAAAAAAGCATGTTGTTGGCTCCTATGTAATGGATTAAGCAGAAACAAAATGCCAACAGTAATTAAAAATATATCTTGGTCCTAGGTTGATATTTAGCATCTTGTCCATTAGCTTGCTGGCTTGAGAGTTCATAGCCTTTGTGGTCATACCATTTGAGGGTTTTGATTTGGGCATTGCGGTAAACTCCAAACATTTGCCAGCACTCACTGGGGTTATTAATAGAAAAATCTACAAAGTTATAGCATATTAGATTTTTTTTGTTTTGGTGTGTTTTTCCATGGGGGTAACAGAGTCCCTGCCTTTCTCATTAAAAAAATATCCTATGCTGATATTCCATTAGCCAAACGTATCATTAGTTGCTCAGCTAGTTTTAGTACTAGGGTATTCTCTGAATAAAAGCCAAGTATTTTATTCTACAGACAAATATCACCTACTATGTGCCAGGCATTTTGGTACAAGGTCAAACAATACAAATCATTCCTTTGGCCATTTGCTAATTTTTATGATAAAATAAGCAATGAGAAAAAAAATGCTCCAGAAGCTCATTCAGGGATCTTCTCCAATTAAAACGTATGAGCACAAATGGGAGAGAAGATATGCATGTACATAAATAGAGCTCTGGAATTCACTTCCCTACTCTGAGCTCCCCACTGCCACCACCCCTCTCCCCCTGCTCCATGAACTACACTGCCTTTAGTTCATTGGAGGGGGTCTTTGGATCATGTGGCTGCTAAGATGACCTTCACAAGACCACTTTCCTCTCCACAGTCCCCTCCAGATTCTGCTGCAGAAACTGGACCTGCTGCAGACCCAAGGAAAAGGTTGGAAGAGGTGCTCTCCACCCCACCTGTGGCATCTCTTCACCTGGCTCCTAAGGCAACAGTTCACACGCCCCAAGATTCCCAAGTTGCTCCATCAAAATGATCTCAAGTTTAGCCGACATCTCTGCAATATTGTGATATAAGAAATGCATTTCTTTCTTATTTTGATCTCTGTTCCCAGCTCCTGGCCAGAGCTTCTAAAACGTTTTGTAATTTCCTAAGTGACAAAAGTGCTAGATGTATCTTTTGTTCTAATATCTGGTCTTTGACCCTGGTTTCTGACGCAAAGCTCCTAAATCCCTTGTAATTTCCTGGGTCATAGGAAAGTCATTTGTTCTAATGAGGTGATTCTTGGTGGGCTCTTGGATTAGGGGCTAGTCACCAGAAAAACCAAGTCATGATTAGAAGCTTGGACTTTTGTTCCCACCCCATCCTCCAGGGAGGAGAGAGGGACTGGAAATTGAGTTAATAATTGATCACACCTACATGATGAAGCCTGCATTAATTAAAAAAAAAAAACCCTGAATATTATGTTTTTCTGAATAATTCTGTATCTCAACTAATTCTCTCCCCAAATAATCTTCTTAGATCTCTCTCTTTCCTCCATAAACCATTATTGAGTAAAAAGTATGAGCTTTGGAGTCACAGAGACTTATTGTGACCTTGGTTGACATTCCTGAACTTTAATTACCTCATGAATGAATATGGTTAACATATCTCCTTTCATAAAGAGTGTCTGGCAAAGCACTCTCTGTTTCCTTCTCCTAGATAACATAGCTTCCTCACAATCCCACAAAAATCTGCTGAAATAAGAAAATGCAGAGCTCCTGTAAGAGTGCAGACTATCTCACCCATGTGTGCATACACAGACACAGACACAGACACACACAATGACATGAAGTCACTAAAATCAGAGGCATAGATGGCTTCACTCTGCTTAAACCACATTCTGGGAGTCCTGTGCCAAGTTTGATATTCTGGCTGGACTGTGATGGCAAATGCTTTGAGCCACATTTACTCCAAGGATGAGACAAATGACTGTTTTGTGTATCCTGGAGTCCTTGAAGTTAATATCACAAAATCCTGGAATTTTAGAACTGGAATCATGCTTGGGGATCATCTAGTCCAGCAGCTTTCAAACTGTGTGTGTAATAAGGAAGAACAAATCTGACTCCATGTTGGATCTGTTTCTTTTATCTGAATCTTTGCATTCTATTGCTTTTGCTACAAGTTAATCACTAAAGGAATGTTGCCTATAGCTTAAAGTACACATAATAGCTCATCTTCAGGAACCCTGCCCCCATGCCTGAGCGTTAAGCTAAAATACCTTTGTTTCATTCACAGGAAACATCCTGGCTAGGCCCACCTGTGAATGGCTACAGGAAAAAGTAATTAATATATCCTCTCTAGAGTCTAGCAGAGCCAGGAAATAGTTGCAATGACTTATCACCTTTTTAACTTTACCTCCTCACCTCCCCTTCTTTTTTCTATAAGAGAAACTAGCATCCACACCCAGGCAAGATGCTTCTTTGGGACACTAGTCCACCATCTTCCTGGTCTGCTGGCTTTCTGAATAAGGTCGCCGTTCCTCGCCCCAGCAATTCACCTCTCAATTCATTGGCCTGTCCTATGGTGAGGAGTATGAACTTGGCCTCAGTAACGTGTGTTCTGGAGTCCTTCAGAGTCTGCTCTGGTGGGAGACAACTCCAGTGGGTCAAACTGTGCACTTCCAACCTTGCTTCAGGAACAGTTAACACCACTAGGGCCTGTTTTACATACACACCTCCTTTGTAGAGTTTGTTTGATGAAAGGGGTTCTGCTGAAATTTTTTTATTTTTTCCAACCATTGGTTGAGTTCGACCCTCTTGTTGTACAAAAGGGAAAGTGACCTGCCCTTTGATGCTCCGTGGATAAACAGTACCCTTTCCACGCCAGCCTGGGGCCTTTCTGGGGTCACCATCATGAGAACAGAGGTCCCTCGGGACCGCTGTCAGGCACAGCATCCACCGCTCTGCAGTCAGCCAAGGGCATTGTGCTGAGACGCTATCAATTATCCCAAGTCGTCAATGAGAGTTTGCTGTTGTAAAGGGACTCAATTGAAGATAATCCATAAAAAATCAATTACATTATTATTTCTTAATTAGGGCACTTGACAATATAGCTTTCCTCAGCAAAGCCATCAGTGAATAAGCACATAAATACACATAAATAATGCTGCTTCCATCCCAATGAGCTCCTCTCTAAGTTCACAGTGACCTTTACCACCAAACACTCTCCCAGAAAAGAGCGTTTGCCCGTTTAAGAAAACTCCCAAGCTGTTTTCCTTTTTTGGATGGAAAAATTAGTCCATCACAAGCCATAATAATAATGATAATGATGATGATGATGATGATGATAATAATAAATTTAAAATTATTAAAATATCATTTAGTATTTGTGTAAGTGCTGTCGCAGTCTGCTTCCTCTCTTTGAGGCAGTGGTGAGCTCAGCTTTACACCTTGAAATATGCCAAGTATACCTTCAGATATAACCAATAAGGAGGTGCCTCACCATATGAGACTATTTTCAATGACCCTTCTCCATTCATCCCCAATCTCATCCCATCTCATTGATCCTCTTCCCAACGTCTGAGTCATGACTTCGTATCTCATGTGTAACCTTGAGAAAGTCCTCTGGACTTAGTGTCGTATTGGTTTTACATGCTCAATCTACTACCATTTGTAGAATGTCTGATATGCAACAGACGCTATAGAAAAGTTTCCTGATTTATAGCGATTATGCTTCAAAGAACAAGTGATTATAATGCAGTGCAGACACTAAAGCCCTGCAGGCTTTTGGGAGCGATGAGCAGAGTGCCTTAGCCATCCTTAGGAGAGAGGAGGAGTCTTTCTAAATGGAGTACCAGATACATTGAGACTGGAATAATGAATAGACCAAGAAGGAGTGAGACACCATGTTCAAAGACCCAGGAATAAGAAAGACTATAGAGTAATTCCAGATCTAACAGTGGATCAAAATGACTGGAGCTCAAAATAGGACTAGAGAGTTTGGTTAGAGGGCCCTGTTGGAGTAGGGAAAGGAAGAGAGTGGTGGGAAAGAGGTGTTCCCAGCAAAAAGTCCAGCAGGAGAAGTCTCAGAGAAGAAAGAAAACAGGAACTGAAACCATTGACTACAACAGGAAGAACATGAGGGATGTGAGCAACGAGGATGGAACCAGGACCAGAGCCACGAGGACCTTGCAAGATGTGTTAAAGGGTTTCAACTCTGGTCTAAAAGGATTAGTCAGGGTTCTCCAGAGAAATGGACCCAGTAGGATATACAGTTGACCTTCAAACAACACGAGTTTGAACTTTGTGGGTCCACTTATATGCCGATTGTTTTCAATAGTAAATACTACAGTACTTCATGATCTGTAATTGGCTGAATACCCGGATGTGGAACCGGATACAGAGGAGCCATGTATAAACAGGGCTAACTACAATTTATACACAGATTTTTATAGTCAGTGTCCATCTACTGTATATATACATCTATGGATATATAGATATTAGATTTATTATAGAAATCAGTTCACATAGTTATGGAGGTCAAGAAGTCCCCACCATTTGCCATCTACAACCTGGAGAGGCAGGGAAGTCAGTGGTATAATTCAGTCTGAGACTGAAGATCTGAGTTGGGGTGGGCAGCGGGGGAGTGATATAAGTCCCAAAATCCAAAGGCTTAAGAACGAGGAGCTCTGATGTCCAAGGGCAGGAGGAGATGGACACCCCAGCTCAAGGAGAGGGAGAGAGAATTCACCCTTCCTCTGACACCCTGTCTGTGTGGGCCCACAGTGGATTGGGTGATCCCGCCCACACTGGTGCAGGTAGATCTCTTTACTCAGTCTACTGATTCAGATGCTGACCTCTTCCAGAAGCACCCTTATAGACACACCCGAAATAATTTTTCACCAGCTATGGAGCATGTCTCAGCCCAGTCAAGTTGACACATTAAACTAACCACCACAAAAAGGAAATCTCATTTTTGTTGGACCCTGGGATAACCCATTTTCAACGCAGCAAATAAAAAAATCCATTCCTAATCTCATTTCATATCCATTAACACATTCTGGGGGGAGGTTATAGCTCAATGGTAGAGCGTGTGCTTAGCAAGCACAAGGTGCTGGGTTCAATCCCAGTACCTCTATTAAAAAGTTTAATTAAATTAAATTTAAATTAAATAAAATACTAGGGGTGGGGCTACAGCTCAGTGGTAGAGCACATGCTTAGCATGCACGAGGTCCTGGGTTCAATCCTCAGAACCTCCATTAAATAAATAAATAAACCTGATTCCCTCCCCCCACAAAAAACAGCAATAACAACAACAAACCCATAAAACATCCCAATGGTTTGCCATCACACTTGAGATAAAGTCCAAACATTTCTGTGGCCTAGAAGGCTCTACATGATCTCACCCCTACTTACCTCCATGACCTCATCTCCAAAATGTCTCCCCCTTTCTCATGCTGCCCTAGTCACATGAGCCACTAGCGAGTTAAACCCCTTCCTGCCTCAGGGACTTTGCACTTGATGTTGCCACTGCCTGACATGCTCTTCCCCTGAACTCAGCATGGCTGGAGGTAGTAACATCTCATAATAGAGCATACACATCTCATCTCAGAGACACTCGAGTCCTCCACCACTCTTCTCTCGGGTTGCCCTCCACTCAGCCTCCTGTTGTCCTCTTGCTTATCATTCTGTTTTACTTTCTTCAGGGCTGTATTGCTATATTGGGTAGAGAAGGCTGGCTGATAGACCCCCCACCTCCACCCACCTCTCCCAACATTGAATGGCTCAAAGACATTGGAAGTGTATTTCTTACATAAAACAGTCCAAGGTGGGTATTCCTGATTAAAGGGTGAATCTTCTACCTGCAATGATGCAGAGACCCAGGATGCTTCCATAGGGTGGCTCTGCCCTTCTCGAAGGCTTCCCTCCAGCTGCTGGGAGGGAAAGAGAGACAGCCTGGACACGGCACACACTGTCTTCTCTTAGATGCCCTTGGGGAGCGTGAGCCCTTGACCACACAGCCAATGACAAGGGCTGTCCAGCCACTTTACAGCTATAGGGGCAGCTCTCAGTGAGCAGTCATCTCTGTTCCAGCAGCACATTCATGATTTAAAAATTATCCTGCTTATTTATCCATTCACTTATGAGTTCTAGTAGTAGTATTTTATTCCTGCATCAGACATTAAGCTAAGCTCCATGACACCAGAAAAACTTTTCTGTTACGGTCTGTTATAGTCTCATTTCTTAAAATAGGGCCTGGAGGAGTAAGTGATCAATAAACTGGTTTAAAAAATATTTTTAAGCAAGAGTGTTGCAGGATAATGTGGGTCTTCATCTTCAAGTCTCACACTTTTTCAACCATGGTGCTTTCCCAGCTTTCTTAAAAGGAAAAGCTAGAGACCTAGCTGACTTGTGAAAAACTACAGATGAAAGTTAGAACTGGTGGCTTTTTTAAAAATTGAAGTCATAGTCAGCTTACAATGTTGTGTCCATTTCAGACTTATATGTACATACATATTAGAATCAGTGGTTTCTGAATCTCCACCCAGCTCTGAGATTCTGTATGCCCCTAATTTCCTTTGTTATGTGAAGAGGAGAAAGCTTGTTCCAGAGAAGATAGGGGAGCCTTACATTAAATAGGACCATGACTCGTGATCGGTGGTTTGGCTTAGGGCTAGGGTACATTTTCAAAGCTGAAACTGGCCGTAATAGAGACCGTGATACCTTCAGGCACACACTCAGTTCTGCAAGGCTAGTTATTTTTGCATTCCCCCCGGGAAAGGCAAGCAAACAGAATAGAAACATGCTTTGAACCAGTGAAGGTCTTTCTGTTCTTTAAGTGCAGCTAAGGTGCAATATCCTTAGTTGATAAAGTGATTGTGCTGACTTCCTTGAAATGGCAACAATTTCAGTCGAGTTCCTGGTATACAGGAAGAGCTCACTAAATATGTGTTGAATATATATAGAATACATATTATATGGGTATATATGTATTAGATTTAAAATATCAATAGCAATTGGAATATTTAAATGTGTAAAAATGAAAAAGCTGACTGCGGGATTCTTCAATACGCTTTTGACTCACCAATTCTCCATCTCTTAAAATTGCCTGTGGTACCCAGGATTTTGCCTCCTTGGTGGCATCTATGGAACAGCAAGATCTCACCAAGACCCCTTGCAAGGACCATCTTCTGCAATGTTTGAGGACAAGGGGTAGTTTGGCATGGCTGCTTCAGAGTCCCATTCCCTTGTGTCTCTGCCACTCTTGACTTCTAAGTCAAGATAAGTACATTCTCTGCTCCTCCCAGTTTCTAAGCACCAACAAGGTTCACAGTCCTCATCCATACAGCTTCTCTTCTCTCCCTGTCTTGCTGTCTGCCAAGAAATTGCCACTCTTTTATTCCCCCAAACATGCCACAGCTGCTGTGTGTGTATATTAAACTTTTACTGCAAAGGTAAGACCAGGTAGCACTCAACAAGATCCAACCTAAAGATGAACCCTACACTCTTGAGAATTCTGCTAGCCCAAATACAGGTGTGGCCACTTTTTCAGCTCACTTGCCTTCATCTCACCAGGACCCGGGATCTTTTCTACCTACTTGTGGACCACCTTGTTGGTATCCCACTCCAACCCTCAGGCTTTGCCAACGCCATCTTCTGAGGGTTTCCTCTGGTACCAGTGCTGGCTCTGCCCTCACTGGACACAACCCAAAGGGCAGGAGAACCAAGCCCCTTAGAAGCAGCCATCAACAGATATGGAGAAATACCCCAGCTCCTTCGCCCCTCAAGTGGGATGCCCCAGTGGTGTGCCGGGGCCAACTCTCACCAGCTCGCAAGAGCTCCCGTGAAATTTTTAGGACTCTCACAAGCTAGTTGTATGATCATAGCCGAAAATTTAAGTGTATATATTTCAATTAAACAAATTATATGAAAAACAAAGGTAATAAATATGCAAGTGCATCACTTCCTAATTATTTCGCTCGATTTTACTCGTATCTGTGTTCTTGTGGTGATTTACATGTACCCTTTGTGGATGGTGTACTACTGGGCCTCTTCCCCAAGTTCACGCTTGGTGATGTCACACTGGTAGCTTGAAACAGGCCACGGTGGGAGTATTTATCCCAAAGAAATTTTCAAACACTATATCGGGGCTCTTTTTATTCTCAGAGAACCAGCTTCTAAACATTTACCTGCACACCCCTGGTTACCTCTGAGGTGCATGCTCTCCACTGGCTCGCAGAGTTCCCCAGGGGCACTCTGCTCCAGTTACCCACAAACATTTGTACTTTCATGTCCCTCTCTTAATTGTTTGCTTTGCCTGCTGGTATTTCCTGACATCACCTCCAGAATAAATCTTTGTCTCAGAGCTGGCTTCTGGATGAATCCTGCTGGACACTTCTATGCAGATTCATGAAGACCTCAGCCTGGCTTCTGGATGATCTCTGTATGTCCAAAATAATCATAAGCCCCTGCTATACACACCTTTAGCAAAGAAGTGACAGAAGCCCTAAGATGACTTCCTCAAAGACGTGCTTTTCCTGAGCACCCATGTAAAATAGCATC
This sequence comes from Camelus dromedarius, assembly GCF_036321535.1. NCBI lineage: Eukaryota > Metazoa > Chordata > Mammalia > Artiodactyla > Camelidae > Camelus > Camelus dromedarius. The sequence goes on along the minus strand of NC_087437.1, from coordinate 7,301,220 downwards.
CCGCTGCCAGGAGCATCCCGCTGCCAGGAGCATCCCGCTGCCATCATCCTGGGTCTGGCTTTATTTTTCCGTATGGAACTTACCGCCCTCTGGTTTAATACTATATGCTTATTTGTTCTTTACCTTGTTAACAGTCTATTCCATTAGAATAGATGTTCCATAAGGACTAGTCCTTTATTTGCCTCTGATCGCTATGTTTTGATGTAGTCTAAGCCTTATCTTACGTTTGATGCAGTCTAAATATCAACCGACCCATCAAATGAAACTGAGTCAAGACATAGGGGATGTAAGGAAAAACAGGGTGTGTCCTCGCCCTGGAGAAGTTCAGAGGCTAGTGGGGGAGACACACAGCAGACAATGGCAAAGCCCTGTGCTCAGAGGTGTGGGCAGTGGTCCGGGCTACCTCTGTGAAGTCTGTCTCCTTGATTTCTGGCATCCGTACCAGCCTTTCTCCACTGTCTGGACTCAGGCTTTCCTCAGCCACATTCCTTCTAAATGAGTGTTTCCTCCGGGTGTTTAAATCCTCCACAGAGCCTATCAGAATAAGCTGGCGATCATGTCTTCTCCTTCATAAAACCCTGTGAGCTATTTAGGATTGCCTCCAGAATAGATCCAAAGCCTCCAGCACACGGGACACTTCCCCAAGGTTGTTCTCCCTGCCTTTACTTCTCCAGGTGCTCTTTTTACAGCTGAACTTCTTGCAATCCCCCAAATATGGAAGGCCTTTCTTCCTTTGCTCTAACTGTGTGGTCCAGCATCTCCCCCTCGCGTCCTCACCTACCAGGACTGCTAACTGGCACGTAGCTGATGGATGACTGTTCTCCACAATCTTTCTCCTTACTGTGTGTCTCACAAGGGAGGTACTGACTCTCTTTTTTTCCAGACTGTCCTTTCAGGGATATTTATGTAGCTCACAGACTTATTCTAAGAGAGACTATCTCCCTCTGGAGCAAAGGGCAGATTTACTTACTGCTCAGTACAAAAGACCTAGGTTCCCTAAACTCAAGCTCTCTCTCCTGTAACAAGCTGCCCATGTGTTTAGACGTCATCAGATCCTCTTCATGTCTCCTTGTAGGAACTGGGGCTTGAGGAGGCAGAGGAAGATGTGCTGATAGGCTGGTTACTTCAATTGCTGGGAATAATAAGCTATTATTGGTCTCTGACCCAGGTGTTTCATGTTTTCCACCAACATCCACGCAACTGCGGCAGAGTGGCATTTGCTTGACAGAAGGGTACAATTGTAGACTACACAGTCCTTGACAATGGCAGTGACTTAAAGCTTAAGACTTAGCTGAAGAACCCGATTGTCAAAGAAAAACTGAGAGGAAGATGCCTTTAGAAAAGGAAAGAAAATACTACTTATTTGCAAAGAGTGCAAGGGTGTCTATGACAGCCTCCAAACATGGCCCCACCTAGTCCTCTCCCAGCTTTACTGACATTCTGCTCCTCACATTAACAGCTTGAGCTTAATTCCCACCCCCTTGAAGCTGGGCTGGCCTTAGTGGGGCAGCAATTTTAGGACTTCAGAAAGTGAATTACTAGAAAGCTGTCAGCTTCTGATACACACTTCAGTACTTGGACCTCTTAGAATACTTGCTTTGGGGACAACCCCTACTGTCATTCATCTGCCTTGATGTGAAAAACCTAAGTGACATGGAAAGGTCATTATAGGAGAATTGGTGAACAGCCCCAAAGAGCTCTCAGCTCATAGCCAGCATCAAATAGCCCCCACCTGAGTGAGCCACTGTGGACACCGAGCCCAGGAAGGCCTCTGGTGGCTCCCCAGCCACCACTTGAAAACAGCTGCATGAGAGACCTCAGATGAGAACTCCCAGCTAACACTAGTAATCATTTTGCTGCATAGAGTGGTCTCTGCTTTCTTCTTTGATCTCCCTTATTCCTGGTCCCCCTTTCAGATTGTATGACATAGTTAAAACATATTCAAGATTAGTTCCATAATGAGCTTGCCCTCACTGACTATTTCATTTCAAGAACAACCGAGCCCCAGAGAACTGTGATTGATCATCTGTTTAAAGGATGTTTTCCAATTTGCCACGTCTACGTTTTAGTATATTTCCTTATTACATACGAAAGACTCCACCAGTCACTTTTTCTAAAAAGGACACAAGGACAAAAGGTTTTTTAAAAATAATTTTATAGACTCAGTGTTGACTTGTTATTGCCTTAAAGATGAAGCATTGTCAACAGGAAACGTCAGCGGTACCAAGAAATGTTTACATGGCAGAAATGACTCTCAGAATTCTTACAACTGCAGAGAACATTTTATTTTGACTGACAAAACAGTCTAGTACTTTCCAAATGTTTTTACTTCTTACCCTGAGCATTGCCAATGCCAATCTCTTCACCAGTTTATAATCATTTGCCCTCAAAATCAGGTTTAGATACATTTGTGTTACCACTTTACAAAGTTTTGTTTTTCTTCAGAGGTTTTGCCTACAAAATGCCCCCTCTCAGTATACATTACAGATGGAGCTTATTTAAAATTTAAACCTTTCGCTTATCTTGCCAAGCCATTCACTCTATCACCTTATGTAAATTTTCAGACTAACCTTGTCAAAACTGCCACTTCTTACAAGCTGTAACACTGATGAATGTTTACCGTTCAGCCTCTGAAGGAAAACACCACCAGTAACAACAAACCTTGATCTGGAATGTTTGCCAATTTCCCAGGTGTAAATACTCCCACAGTGGCCGAATGTGAGCTACCAACATGATATTAGCGAATGCAAGGACAGGAAGAGATGAGAACAATTGGCTCAGGAGGTGAGCTTGTGTGAGCTGACACCAGCACACAACTGCTTCCAACACACACACACACTCACACATCTCGATGCCGTAATCATAGCAGGTGATCCATAAATTCATAAGTACAACAACACGTTCAAGTAGCTCTGCCCTTGGTGATGCTGTGAATACTGCCAAAAATACCCACCCACATGTGTATCTGGCAAACTCCTACTTAACCTCTAAGGTCCAGGAAAAATATTAAAGCTTCATAATATTGCTACTTCCCTCTAGAGGAAGAATTAATTATTCCTTTTCCCTTTTTTAAACCACTTCATTGAAACAACTTTGACACATAGCATTGTATCTAGGTAAGGTATATCTATTTAAGGTGTACAACATTGTATATATTTAAGGGTTTGCTGTGTGTATATACTGTGGAAAGGTCATCACAATCAAGCTGAATAACTTTTCCATCACCTCCACATAGTTACCATTGTGTGTCTGTGTGTGTATGTATATGTAGCAAGAATATTTAATTTAACATCTATCTTCTTAGCAAATGTCAAATCTGCAATACAACATTAGCTTTCATCTCCATGCTGTACATTAGATCTCCAGAACTCATTCATCTTGCGTAACTGAAACTTTACCCTTTGACAGTATCTCCTCACTTCCTCCTCCCACACCCTGCACCTAGCAATCACCATTTGACTCTCTGCTTTTATGAATTTGACTATTTCAGATTTCACATACAAGTGAGATCCTGCAGTATTTGCCTTTCTGTGTCTGGCTTAATTACTCCTTTTCCTGTGTTCATTTTAGTAATATTTGAGACAATCACACTGCCTAGGCATTTGTGTATACCTAGTGTAGTTCCTGGCACATATTAAGTAATCAATACAATACATTTATATTGGGTTAGCCAGAAAAAAAAAAGGTTCCAAGCAAACAAAGACTCAGAGTTTGAGAAAACAGAAGAAAATATATTTTTCAAACAGTGAAATCAGGGAGGATAGTTTAAAACCTATTAAAAACTGTATCACTCACAACCCTTTTTAAAGATAAAATATGCAAGTAAGGGCATCAATAGTGTAGTATTTTTATTTAAAGAATACAACATTTAAATATTTTAAATGTATTCTTTTACTTAATTCTTGCTACATTTCAGAAAGCCTAAAAAACTAAAACTCACAGAGGTAAAGCAACCCACTGCCTAAATCAGCAACCTAATTATTTTCGAAGTCAAGATTCTAAATTTTTCTAATCTGCCTTTTCTACTGAAATATGCAGTCGGTCTACTTATTCCCCAAAGCACGATAAGCTTCCTACAGTGTGGTACGCTCAACAGTCACAATAAATATTATTGACTGTTTCCAGCCCAAGCCTGGTGAAAAGTAATCCAGCAATTCACATTTAATTCCTTTTAGTCTTTCAAGTTTTTGATAAACTAATGTAGAAACATGACTTGGAGAACATGTTAAAATTATAAAGTGTATAATTTTCTAATTCACCGACCAATACAATGCTAATTTAGTCCTTCATCACTATGCATTGAATGCCCACTACAAAATAACTAACATTTTTTGTCTTCTTAGTGTGTGCCGGGCAGTAGGCTGAACACTTTACATGGATTATCTCTTTCACTCTTACAGCCATTTGAGGCAGGTACTATGGTTATCTGCATTTTTAAGATAGAGCCTAGCGAGCTGAAATAACATGACCAAGGTCACACAGCTAATGTGTGACAGAGTCGCCTATGTCTCTCTCGAGTCAGATACCTGCACTTTTAACCATTATGAAATGCTGTTCTCTTTTTGTTGTAGGAAAAAGTACTATCGAAGATTCTTGGCATCAACAGCAACAAATACTCTTTGATATTAGGGATTTAAGAGTCAGAGAACTAGACCCTGTCTTTAAAAGTGTTTAAGGTCCAGCCTTGTGACGCTGGGATGAATCCAACTTGATTGTGGTGTTATGATCATTTTTATGTGCTGTTGGATTCAGTTTGCTAATATTTTGCTGAGAATTTTTGCATCTATATTCATCAAAGATATTGACCTGTAATTTTCTTTTTTGGTAGTATCTTTGTCTGCTTTTAGTTAGGGTGATGGTGACTTCATAGAATGAATTTGGGAGTGTTCCCTCCTCTTCAGTCTTTTGGAAGGGTTTTAGAAGGATCAGTATAAGTTCTTCTAGGCATGTTCGGTAAAATTCCCCAGCGAAGCCATCCAGTTCTGGACTTTTGTTTGTAGGGAATTCTTAAATTACAGATTCTATTTCACTTCTAGTAATCAATCTGTTCAAATTATCTATTTCTCCTTGATTCAGTTTTGGTGGACTGAATGCTTCTAGAAACTTGTCTGCTCAGCAAGGCATTGGGTAAATACATTTAGATAAAGATACTTTTGTACTTTTAAACGTTTCAGAAATTCAAAAAGATGGGACTTACTGGCAACTAAAGAAGACAAGTAAGTGTCAAATTTTGAGGTGGGCACCAAAGGATGAGCAAGAGAAAAGAAGAGGAAGAAAGTGTTCTGAAGAAGTAAAAATATCACATCTGCAGACAGGAATGCAAGATAATGACGCATCACCCAATGATTCAGGTCACCGTAACATGGAAGTTTAGAGAGTAAGGTTTGGATGGGATGGGGCAGGAGACTGACTATAAAGGGAAGGAAATTAGACCTTATTCTTTAACTACTGTTTATAGAGGAGAGAGTAGCTGACAAAAAAAAAAAATGGTGTTAAAACATAATTTCTCTGGAACCAATTTGTCAGAGAGATCGAGACAAAGGAGGGGACTATAATTTAGATCTAAATGCTGAAGATTGGAGAAGAGATTGTGACGGGGAATTAAAATTAAAATATATGCTGTAAAAGTCATTGTGAGGGAAGGCTCAAAATGATTTTGTAGGTATGGACAGAGGAAGTCCAAAATTTGTAACCCCAGTATCTAGGTGAAAAACCAAGGATCTAAGGGAGAGATACTAGCTTGTGAATATGGATAAAGCCTTTGTTTGAGGATACTCTAAGGTTGATATGGTAGAAAAACTTACATGTAGGAATATCCAGGAGGCCACCAGAAATTTTTTGGTGGAAATGAAACTCAGGAGAGTGTTCTAGACCAGTAGAGAGACTTACCTAGCTAGAGATAATAGCTAGAGTTTTTAATGGAGGGATATAGTTTGACTAAATATAATTACAGAAAAGTATGATCTGAATCTTTGAGCAAATGGACTGTCAAGGATGCCCAAGTGACAACAGGTGCCGAGTCCTCTGTGACCAGCGAGCTGACCACTAAACAGAGGCCAAGGAGGATGAGACCTGAAGGAGGCTACTGCCTCTCACCACTGGCTTAAAGGACTCTGGGAGAGTTCTAATATGAGAGGGACAAAAATTGCACTGCTTTGAGTTAAGGGCAGTGAGGAAATGGAGACAGAAAATAAAGACAAAGTTGACAGTGAGCCAAGAGAAGAGGCAGCAGGATGTGGGCAAGTGTTTTTGTCGAGATGGAGGAGACTTAGGTAGACCGGAGGAGGAAGACCCAAGACTGAAGGAAAGAGAGAGAAAGGAAAGACAGATGGAAAGAGATCCTCGAGAAAGCAAGAGAAGATGATGAGGTCAGAGGGACAATTGGAGGAGCTAACTTTAGCCTGGAAGACCATCATCTTTCCCTTCCTAAGAGACTCTGGAAAAAGAAGGAAGGAGCAGAGAAAATATTCTGCAGTGAAGGAGAGGGTATAGCTCTTAGGAAAAAAATTCCCTTTGATACTCTACCTGCATCCAAACGTAGTCTGCCTGCCAACTTGTCACAATCATTGTTTAATGGAAAGGCGTCCCCTAAAGGGAGCAGGTGTGATTGGAACCAGTTCAAGTGTGAAGGAGTTGATGCTTCCTTTGGCAGCCTCCCACCTTCTTTCATACTGTTTTTTTTTCTCCCACATCTGGAAGGTGTCCAGTGGCCCCCAGCTGGGAAACTCCATCCAGGTCTGCTCCCTGGGGATACTTCTCAAGATGGTACTCATTCAAAATGTGGGCCATTGGTTTTTTTGCCTGAAATTTTGATAAAATATTGGATGTCCTAGCAGCTGACTTATGATTGGCCTCTTCACATGTTTCCTGTAAAGAATTCTGTACCACAAGACCTTTGGCCAAAGGAATAAGCAGAGTTTCAAGCGCTGAAGCAGTGCATTTGGGGGTGTTTTCTGGGGTAGGGGATCCTGACAAGGGTCCCTTCAAAATTATATCTTTGGGTTGAAATTGATATGACCTTGAAGTTCTGCCAGCCCACAGAGAGGTGGGTGAATAGTATTACAGGCACAAAGACTTGTCTGACACATACTAGTGCTGACTAGATGGTAGCCAATATTATTCATAATAATAAGTGGTGCAGAACATTGCCATCAGTTTTTTTTTTCCCTAAAATCTGCTTTATGAAGAAAATAAGATGAGTGGGGAATTTCAAGTGGGAGTGGGGCCAGAATTGGTAGTCAGTGTCTTTCAGAGAAGCAAAAGCAGTAAGTAGGTTAGATGGAGAGATGATAAATAGATAGATAGATAGTTAATAGAGAGATAGATAGATGATTGATAAATAACTGATTGATCGATTTCATGAAATTGTCTTATGTCATTTTGAGGTAGGCCTGGTAGTCAGGCCAAATGTGGGGTAAAACTCTTAGATGGGAGCTTATGCTGCAGTCATAGGTAAGAATCTCTCCTTCTTCTGGGAAACCTCAGGTTTACCCTGAAGACTTTTCAACAGAGTAGATGAGGCCCACTTACATTATTGAGGAAAGTCTCACTTACTTAAATCCAACTGGTTGTCACTGTTAGCCATATCTACAAAAATACCTTTATGACAGTACCTAATATTTGATCAAATAACTGAGGACTATGCCTAGCCAAAGTGACCCATAAAACACATCACAGGGCTTAAGTAATGACTCATAAGATTAAGGATGTGTTGGACATAATTTTAAATTAACGGTTGTGTTGCACTCTCTGCATATCTTTGTGCATCTGCTTTGCATAAGTGATGCTTTAAGGAGAGCTAGGACAAGAGGTTTAAGTCAAATCTAGGTAGAGAAAAGAGACCAACCACTGGAGAAATGGGAAGAATTTGAAGAATTCAGTAGAAGCGGGAAATAAGATAAGGATTACTTAGGAGAAACGATCAGATCAGAGTCCAAGAATCACCATGGATATGAGTAGCCGTGGGATGGTTCCAAGCTTTCTTTTTTTAAATTTAGGTCTAGTTGATTTATAATGTATTAATTTCTGGTGTATAGCAAACCATTTTTATTTAAGGAACTGAAAAAGAGGGGGCCCATAATGCTGGAAGATTTCAGGATAGACAAATGATCCTTAAGTTACATAGAGAGAAATGAATTTGATGAATGAAATTATGTTCCTTTCACCTTTTCTACTTAGTTATTTTGTGCTGTGTGTTTTCTTTTGCATAGGAATTATTTCTTAAATTTAGGGTGTAAAACCAGCATTAATTTTCTTACTAACTTATTAAACTTTGCAACCCTGAGAAAGACATGTGGCTTATGAAGAGGAGAAAGAGCTAACATTTACTGTGTGCTTACTGCCTGCCAGGCCACTTTACTAATTTCCTTACTCTCATGTTTCCCTCAGGAGGGCTCTTTTCAGTTAGGTATAATTATTGTGATTTTGCATATAAGGGAGCAGGATGAAGGAGATTAAAGATGGTGCCAGTGATAAATGGAAGAGTTCAATATGGATCTTAGTCTCAAGATAGAGCCTCCAAAGTCCAGGCTCTTGAGCAATATGCAGGAGTGCAATTCCAAAGCAGCAAGATCACTGTTTCTGGAGGAATCCTTAAATGCATTCCTTGGTGCCTTAGCATGCCATCAACTGGCCTTCCAGTCAACCTGGCACCAACTAGCCTTCTGGTCAACCTGGCACCAACTGGCCTTCTGGTCAACCTGGCACCAACTGGCCTTCTGGTCAACCTGGGAAGAGCAGCCGGTAGCTTTGGAATTGGAAGACTAAGCCTGGAACCCCACGTCAACTAGACCCAGCTCCACGTTTATTAAGTACATACTGCTTTCCAGGACTCAGAAATATACATAAAGAACGTTGCTTTAGATGGTTCACTCCAGATATCTGTCAGATAAATGAGTGACTGCAACTTTTCTTGAATTCGCATTTATGATCTAAAGGACTCAATGGGGTTTATAGTTTGGCAGTTGAGGTCTAATCGCAGTGCCGAGGACTCCCCATTTAAAACAAAGATCACCTTGGCAGGGCCAACTTCATTTTTAGACTTCATTTCATCTCAGGCGGCCTGTAGAGGTCCAGCCATAAATCAGAGCCTGTCCTTCCAGGATTTCTTTATAAATGTAGGTAAGTAGGATATAAGTTTCACCTCCCACTGTATTAGGTAGTATAATCCAAAAATCAAAACATAAAGAGTCTTCAAGTGTTACCAGATCTATTAAGTCCAAAATAGTTCATTGATGACCAATTTCCAAGTGCTTACACGGTGCAACTGCCTCTTAGCTTATGTGAAAATCAATGCAAAAACATGAATCGCCAGAGAGTGTGCTGGAGTCTTCCAAAGACAGTTTGTAATTAGCAAACCATTGATCCGAATAGACAGGACCCCGAAAGCTACAGAGACTGGGCAGGTGAAAAGCCAGAGTCCCTGTCCTTTATAATTAATCGTTACTGCTCTGCTCCCTCCCAGCACCACACGAGAGACTTCACCCAGACTGTAATTTTGGCATTTCAGTTGGTTTGGAGGCGACAATTCAACACTGGCACCAAGGAGAAATATGCACGGTATTAACGGGTGCTCCTTACGCAGCTCATCTACGCTCCATTATAAGGCCAGCATTATTATCATTAATCTCTCCCATATCTTTTTTTTTCCACCACACCATATTCTGGTCAAAATTATATAAATACGAGTGAAGATTACAATTCATAGAGTTACAGTATCTTGCAACTGAAAGGAAGCTGAGAGATCATTTTGTCGAGCCACTTTATGTACAGAGGTGAGCAGGCAATTTGTCTAGAGTCATTGGGCAGCAGATACAAGGCTAGAGTCTTGGTCTCTTTCCCATCAGTGCTCTTCCCGCCACATCTCATGAACGAATAGCACAAGAGGTTTAACCTGCTGGTCTAAGTCTTTTATCTTAAAGCAATTGATCGAACTGTTAATTACACCATTTTCTAAAAAAAGAGCTCACCTTTTCAGAGAGAAGGCTCTAGTCAGGCCTGGATTCATGCCATGAAACTGACATGCATTCGTGGTTTGTAGACTAATAAAGAGTTCCCATCTTCTTTGCTTCCATATTCAAACTGTTGTTCAGATTCCACCCAAGGCTGACCCTTCTACTGTTCACCAGCGTCCCATTTCCCCCATGGGAGGTTGTGCATCGTTATCTGTTTGAAGATAGACAAGGTCATGATTACTTCCTGGTCTGTCAGGGGCCTGGTTGAGTGTGGACAGAAATGACATGTGTCACATTTGGGCCAAATCATTCAATTGCTGGTGTGAGACCCTGCACCTTGCCCTTCGCCTGTCTTTCTAATCCGGACCACACACATCAGAGTAGATTCTCCATCAGTGACTATAATGAGCAGAGCTGACCACTACTGGGGGAGTTGTGTGAGCCACGGAGGTTTGGGGAGGGGATGCATTTGTTCCTGCAAGATAACCAAGCCCATCTTAACACACTAATCTTTGATTGAATCAAGCTTCTCTTGGCTTGTGGGATTTGAGAACACACACCCACATTCACAGTTGCGCTAGACAGGGAAATGTGGTGAACAATGTATGCTCAAGCAAGATAAGCGTTTGTTGCTTTTTTTGCTCTGTGGGCCTAGCTTGAAAGTGCAATCAAACTTATTTATTCATCTAACAATTTTATTGTGCACTTTTGCGAATGCCACCTTGACTACAGACAACTAGTTATCTGGATTGTAGTTACCTGTAAAACAAGGGTCATTGGCGTTTGATTTTTGCTTCTAAGTGTGATACTTCTTTAAAAATCAGTTGAAGTAGTAATTGGGGGAGGGACGATCTGAGTGTGGAGCCAGCAATTCCACGGTAGTTACCTGAGAACACTACAGGGATAATTATTATTGAGTCAGTCAAATGTTCCAGCAACCTGGTCACAGCAGGAATCAATGCACTCCTCTGTTTTCGATATCAAGGGATCATCTCAAAATCATCAACATTTGTGAAGGGTGTAAATGCAAAGTGGCCTGAGCTAATGCCGCCTGGGGCCTGGGTTGGGTTCCCCCATCACTTGTGCTTAAACCAACATCTTTCTGTGAGAAGCAGAGGGAGGGAGAACATTTTAAAACTCCGTTTCATTAGTAGAAAACAGAAATAGAAATAAAACTAAACACTTTTGTCTCTTTCTCTCTCTCCTGTTTTCCATCCCTAACAATGGTACTCCTTGCTACACTGGACAAATCCGGTCACTGGGGAACAATAGCAGGTGTCTAATGGATACATTTTTATCAGATTTCTTTGGCTTTGAACCCAATAATCATTGAGCCATCTATGAAGGAGTGGGCCAACCAGAGCTCTGAGACCAGTGAACAGAAATTTCAGAGTTCCAGGACATTTTCCTGCAGAGGACGAACTTCCCAGAAATGGTGAATCCCCCAGAAGGGAGAGCGTGCACCTCAATGTGTGGTCCCCGGGCCCACCGTATTAGCATCTCCTGGGAGTCTGCTAGCCATTCAGAGGCTCAGGCCTGGCTCCAGACCTGGAGAATTCCTAATTCAGAATTCTTAGAGAAGGGCCCATGGATGTATGTTTTAACAATCCCTCCCACCAAAGTTTGAAAATAACTTGGGTAGAGTTTGTAATCAGCCTCCATGCCTTTCTGTGCATTTCTGCTTTCATCTGGAACTCAGATAGTGGCATCTCTGGGCCCAGGAGATATGAGGGTACATTATTCAGCTGTTCTGATGCCTCTGTCCGATTAGACCCTGTTGATGGCAGTACTGATAGCAGCTTCTGCTTAGTGTGCTGAGGAAGTGCCAGGCAATTGCCTTTTCTTAGATAATTCCAAGATTAACGGGCTCGCGTTGCTCAGATTAGCAGTGATTCCCACCCTGCAGCCAGCGAGAAAGGGAACATGCTGTCCTCTCTGCGGGCCAAGGGGCTGGCTTCCCAGCCATCAGTTTGGGCAGGAGAGATGCTGATCAACATAAGTCACTGCCTGTTCCCAGATTGTCACCATTACCCAACCAGTGAGACATTCCGTCCCGGTGCTCAGGCAATGCTCTGCTGGTTCGCCTGGCTCTGGCTGTGGTTGGGCAATTGTATCACCCATTGTAGAGGGCATTCTGTTCAAAAGGTAGCAGGCGGACAGGGAAAGTCCTTCCTCCCTGACTCCAGGAGGGATGTCAGTGCAGTAAAACGGTTGTTGACAGAAAGCAAAGGTGAGAAGTGTAAGAACTTTCTCACGCATCCCCTGGAAAGCCCCCTGGACCTTGAAGTACTCACTGTGTTTCCCATGAAGTTCACAACGTGGACAACATGACCTGCTGGGGAGAGGGGATGGTGTGGGCCGAGGTTTCCATCATTCCTTTTCTGCATTTCGCTTTTAAACTGTCAGAATTTTTGTTCTGTACTCTTTGAAGCTAGTGTCAGTGAGTATAAGTTGCGGGAAGTCTTCAAAAGGAAACAGGTGAGTATAATGAAAAGCCGCCTTCAGTAGCAAAAATGCCTTCCATGGCGGCAATGGGTTCTACTTCAAACTCTGCCCGAGGCAGGGATAACACAGGCGAACACAGGATCACCCTCTCATAAAGGAAAGAACATCAAGACATTTTTACGTGATCATTCTTCGAAGAGAAGGCTGCTCACTTTAAAGCCTCCAGCCATAAGATAAAATAAAATCCAAGTGTTCAACTATGCCAATGTGACCCTCCTAAAATGCCCAGTTCTGCCCAGTTTTATGAAAATGGCTTCATTCTGTCCAACCCCATCAGATGAGATGGTGAATGGCTGTACTAGAAACAATAGCAAAAATGTTTTGCTACAGAAGTAGCAGTGACAGAAGCCTGGTTTCCTCTGCAGCCTCTCCAAACAAGTGATCCCGGCTGCCCATTATAACACCTGCTGCTCACAACGGAGTCCAAGCCAAGGGACTCATGCCCTTCCCTCCAAATATCCAATCTACCCGCAGAGAATTCAAGCTGTCCAGCCACACACCAGCTGCTTGCTTAGTCACTGCAGAAGCCTCAGATTCATCCCCCTCATCTCCCCTAAATTTTTTTTCTCTTATTTCCCCTCTCCTCTGTCTCTTCCCTGAAACAAGAGTCATTAACACAGTCTCAGAATTCCCCATGAACTGCTGAACCAAGATTCGGGGTGCTTCCAACAAGGATCGTAGAATTTTAGCCTTCCTTCCTCGTCTACTCCTAGTATGACACAAACCAAACCTTTCTAAACTACAAGGGAGAACCAGCAGGGTCTGCAACAGGGAAGAACAAATCTGACTCCATGTGGGCTCTGTTTCTTTTACTTTAACCTCTGTCTTCTATTGCTGTTGCTACAAGTTAATGACTTAAAAGGATGTTACTGAGAAGCTTAAATTACACATCATGGCCCATCTCTGGGAATCCTGAGTCCCAGGTACTGAGCATTAAGCCAAAACACCACTGTTTATTTAGCTCACAGGAAACGTCCTGACCAGGCCCACCTGTGAATGACCGAGGGGACGCTGACCAGAACCGGGAAGTGTTTGACTTTAGTCCCTCCCCTTTTCGTATAAGAGAAGCCCGAATTCTAACTCTGGCAAGATGACTCTTTGGGACACTACTCCACCATCTTCCAGTCTGCTGGCTTTTTGAATTCAGTTACTATTCCTTGCCCCAATAGCTTGTCTCGATTTGTTGGTCTGTCGCGTGGGGAGCAGCATGAGCTTAGACTTGGTACCAGTTCCACTCAGTGGTTAGGACAGGCCATGATGCTCTAACTGGACAGTTCATGGAATGGGATGAGCTGGGACCCAACCTCACTAATCTACGTTCACCCCAGTTTCCAATTACAAGATGAAGGGATGGCTTTCATGATCTCAAAAACCCTGTTAGGACATTCCATCTTCTTCGTTGGGCCATTCTGCATCCTCAGTGCTTGGCTCCCAGCAGGGGTATTCTGTCTTTGCCTTGGCCTGAGTTATGACTTGCCTTACCTTGTAGATGCACTTTAAAAGCAACTGATGCAAACCTTCCAACCACGAATTGCATTTTCTCAGGAATGTGCCTTTTTATCTCAAAGGCTCTTTGATTTTACCAGTGATTGATATTGGTCAGTGATTCTTAACATTTTAACTTTAAAGACATCCCGCTCAAGCGGTGACACGTACTTGTCTAGCAAACCCAGATGTTTCTAGTGCCCTCGGGATTCAACTTTACAATATAATGGATGATTCTGTGATATAAATAACTACCCCTACCTGATCGTGTTTGCAAGACATGGTGGCCTCTTGGTGGTTCTTGCAACAAGCTGTCGCAGTTCCCTATCTGTGCCCCCATCTGGGGCAGCTCAACCAAAGGGAGCTGAAATCCAGCCCCAGCTTTGCTGGCCAAGCCGGGTAGTCCAGTGGATGGGCATCCCTTGCAACACAACTCCTCAGTGGGGGGATCCTTTTTCAGTCCACACACATTCTGTGCAGGTCTGGAACATCCCTACTAGAGCCCTAAGCAAATGTGGTCCCTCCCACTTTAATCTCTCACCCCTCAGAGAAGCCCTCGAGGACCATCTTATTTAAATCAACCTCTTCTCACTCCAAACATATTCTCTCTCAGTCCACAATTTATTTCTTAGCAGCAAATCAAAGTAGTGATTAAGCTAGTAGCAGATTTTTTTACTGACCCCAATTTTTTGACCCTTCCCTTTATCCATGCTTTTCTGTAACCTTCCAGTCCCTTCCCACTTTGTTATTGCCTTTGGCCAACAGAATGAGGCGGAAGTCTAATCACAAATGAACATGTCAAGCCTCTGTTTGCATCAGTTTAATAACATCCCATTGGCCAAAACAAGTTCCACGTCCAATCCGACATTCAGAAGGGAAGGTGGGAAGAAATGCAAAATCACTTGGCAGAGGGCAGAGAAACAGGGAAGGGTAGACAATTGGTGTCAATAACTCAATACACTGCATTGGCCACTTCTACCAGTTGCCAGCCCCCTCCTGGAACCCTGTGTTGAGAAGGATTCCAAAGTCTCCCCTGGGCTCATTGAAAGGATTCATGAACTGGCTATGCCTGTCACCATCTACGGTATAGCTGATGACACAACACAATGCTTGAGGGGAAGAGTTAGGATCAGATCAGAGGAATCAAGAAAGTAAATATTTCTCCATCATCCCGGAGCTTAGCAAACATCACTGGTCAGTAGCTTTGTCACAGATTTCGTGTCCTATGCTTCTTATTTGTTATCCTTTTCGCTTTTCCAAAGCCTGTACCTTGGAGACCACTGGCTATACTGGATGCAGACAGATGTCTATGTTTCCCTCATTTTAGAACTGAGACCATTAGGGAGGACAGAGGAGGGTGGGTCAGTGACAGGCGGAGGGTGTTAATGCAGATGTGAGGCTGAAAGGAGCTTCATTTTTTTTGCAAGGCTCACTCTGGCATTGGTTTCAAAAAGTCCGCTGTCTTTCTCATATAATTTAGGTTCATCAAAGGATTTCTCCTCTGTGGGCTCTTCATTAAGGTTTGTTGATAATTTGCTAAAAACCCTAAGAAAATGACTGGCATAGAAGTGTTGGCTTATATCTTCTTTTTCTATTGCACCACTGTGAACACCCACGTGGAATCTATTGTTGATCCCCACCCCTCAAATCACTTAAACCTTCAAACACCATCAACTTCTTTGTTTTCATTTAATGTCTGTCTCTAATAGAAAACCTGATTAATTTGGGAAGCCTGAGCTTCTGGTCTCGAGAAGTTACAGCCTTCCTACCCCCTGTAGTGACTTTTGTATCTGCTGATCGCAGCAGCTCTTGCACACTTTTGTTTTCTGAGAAAGTTAGACAGTGTATTTGGCCCCGTACAGCGACACAGTCGCCATTTACAGAGGAGAAGAGCAGGGGGAAATTAAATCAAGAAAGGCCCCATAACACAGAGTTCAGAAACCACTGGCATGGTAAAGGATGACCTCATCGCCTTTCCCTCCCCACCTGCTTCTCCTCTTGGGGTCCTCGTGTCAGCACACGTGGCCACTCTCTGCCCAGGTACCCTAGACACCACCCAAGAATATCACTTAATATCGCTTCTTCCTCAAACCTCAGGTCCTCTCAGTCGTCACCCAGTCATCAAGCCAATCCCATTTTCTAGAGAGATCTTGTATTTGTCATGTCTCTCATTTTCTCCATTCCCGCCTCCGAGTTAGGACCCCCCCACCTTCCACCCACGTTATTGCCTAGACTTCTGTGTAGTCTCCTGGCCCCCAGTCATGCCCAACTCAAATCTGTTTTCCAAACAGCCAAAGTGATTTTCTATAGAGCAGTTCTGATCAAGACTGCTGCCAGTCTTAAGATGAAATTTGAATTCTAGGATTTGGCTCCCAAGATTACCTACCCTGCCCCTTCGCTGGCCATGTCCTCTACATAATTCTGAAGTCTTTTGGTTCTCTGAACCCACCGTGCTCTTTCCAGGAGTTTGTTCACATTATTTCCTTTCCCTGAAGTACTTCTCACTCACCCAGCACCTGGCTCATTCCCACCAAATCACGGCGCAGGCTTCACATTATCCTGGAAGTTTCCTCTGCTGCTCTAAGAAGGGTTAGGTGACTCTGCCACACACCTTCGGACAGCTTCCCCTCTGGGGCTGGGCTCTGACCACACTGGATTGATGATGACAGTCTATCATTGTGGGCACCCCAGGGGTATGTCCCCCGCTGGACTGTAAGCTCCAGGAGAGCAGCGTCTGGGCCTGGTTCGTTCACAGTTGTATCTACTGTGTGTGTAGTAGATACAAGCCAGTGAAGTGTTTGGTGTGTGTTAGACATTCTATAAATATTTGTTGAATTGGACACACATGGAAGACTGGAGGCTCATACCCAGTTACCTCATGATGTGAGAACATGCCTATAAGCTGATTCAATTCAACAGAAAGGTAGAACCCAAAGTCTGGTACCAAAGTGCCTGGACTTGAATCCCATGTGCACCACTTACTAGTGTGTGACTTAGTCATTCTAAACCTCAGGTTCCTCAACTTAAAATGGGGATAAGAATGCTTACTTAAAAGGGCTGCTATAAATGAAGCATCCTTGTAAAGCACCCAGCGCAGTGTCTGGCCTAACAGGTGTTAGATAAACAATAGTCTTATTATTACCAGAAATAGGAAAGCGAATAGGACTGATTATGCATATTGAATATGAAAAAGTAGAATTTAAGAGACAAAAGGAAAGAAACTTAGGAAGCTGGGTGGAATGGGAGGATACAGGAGTATCAGCTCAATATAGCTCTTAATCTTGTATGAAGCTTTGACGTGCACCTCAAGTTCCCTCTGGGTTTATTCCATGTGCACCCTCAGATTCGGACACGTAGGTGCATATCTGGAGGGTCTGTGCACTTCAGTTTGTGCTCTTTCTGGCTGGTGACAGAAGTGCAGCTCGCACGGCTTAAGCACTAAAATGAATTTATGGGTTCATGTAACTACAATTATAAAGATAACACTGGCTTCAAGTTGAGTTGAACCTGTGGCTTGAAAATGCCACCAAGAGCCCAGTTACTTTTATATGCAACTCCAAAAATGACTGTCGGAGTCTCTCCAGGATACTTGTATCTGCCTTCATATCCAGCAGGAAAGATCAAGTCTTTATCTGAGCTTCAAGCTAAAGTCTTCACATACACTCTGATGGTTCCAGGAAAGGGCACATGACTCAAACTGTCCCAGTGAGAGTTGGTATTGGGACACTTAAGTGTCCTTTAATCAATTCACCCGTGATCAGGGATAGACTGATTTGCTAAAGTAATCTAGATCCACCAACGAAAATGGAATTAGGGTCAAT
Source organism: Camelus dromedarius (assembly GCF_036321535.1). Lineage (NCBI taxonomy): Eukaryota > Metazoa > Chordata > Mammalia > Artiodactyla > Camelidae > Camelus > Camelus dromedarius. The sequence continues at coordinate 7,283,456 of NC_087437.1, read as the reverse complement.
CTCATTGAACTACAAGGTTGAGAATAAGTGAGGGGAGGTTTCCAAAGACCTTAGAAATAGTATTAGTCTTAAAGAGAGGGAACGAATGCCTGTCAGCAAACAACAGTGCTTGAAGTCAGGAAGCACCCCTGGAAAAGACCTCATCTTCAAGGAGGGAGAAACTAGCTTTAGAACTTCTTCCAAGGATCATATCCAGTAGAAGACAAGGGCGGAGGATAAGGATGACGTCTTCTTGCAGGAATGTTAGAGGCTCTCCCTTAAAGGGTGTCACAATAATCGTACCAAGAAGAAAACCAAGGACCTAAACATCACCCATGTTGCCCTCAAAAGACCAGCTAAGAACTCAAGTCCAAAAATTCTGACTCCAAGGTCATCTCCTTTCAGCATCCCATAAACAGAGGTCCCAGTTGAAATAACCAAACATCCCAGCCTCCAGAAAACATTTAAAACAATAGACTCAAAAGTAAATTGATAGGTTTATCTGAACAATGTATACAGAGTAGGTCCAATGATACTTAGTGCCTTGCAATGCACTGCATGCATGGGGTGAAAGACAGCAGTGGGGTCTCGTGAACCCAAGCCTCAAAGCCGTCTTCCCATTAAACGTGTAACTCTTCCTTTTGGTAGCATATGAACTTCTCATCTTTATTTTTAGGCACTCTGCACCGAGCTGCTTGCATCACACCAATGTTTGCTGTGCTAACTTTGCATCTAAAGGTTATTCAACACACTGAGATATGAAAAAAACACTTACATTTTTACCTCGAAGAAATGGTACTTGGATTCCGCTATATGTTCTAATGGTGTTAAATGTCAAAAAAAAAAAAATACTAGAAATAGAAGTATTGGCAACTGGGCTTCAGCTCCTGCCCTAGGAGCGTGCGCAGCTAAAGGATGCGAGGATGTCACAGCACTTCAGTTCGTGCCTGGTGTCCTGGTGTCAGCCTGTGAGATCGTGAAGAGAAAGGCAAGCTGGAAGTTGGGAAAATAAGCCAGTGATTGTTTATCAGGGCCTGCGGTTCACCCAGTACTAGTCCTCAGCAGCGACTGAACAATGAACCAAACAAACACACGAGTAACAGAACCCCTCCTGACTGAGGGTGCCCAACCTCCCTGGATGCCTTGCATCTCCTGTAACGTGCATGTCAACCCTGGAAAGCTGGGGGTGTTCTCTCACTTCCACAAGTGAGTGATCTGGCAGTTGGGCAGGTGGAGTTCTTGGCGACGAGGTGACCTGTGCCATTCTCAAACTGGTGGCACAAGTAAGCTCTTAATGCCTTATTTCTGAGTGAACTGTTAATTGCGCCAATGGGTCAGCAGTGAGACCTCCAGCCTCTCTCCCTGGTGGGAAGTTCCTCTGGTTGTCTCTGGGATTCCCCAGTGCTTTGACGCTTAGGCAAGATGCTGTCGTAACAGGTGTCTCAGTAATGCAACAAATTGCTCATAAGTCAGGAGAGAAGCAAAGCCACTTTCAATCTGCCTTATTTAAAGACTTTGGGAAGGCAATGTGAGTTGGAGAACTCTCCAAGCTAGAGCTATGCATTTCAATCAGTGCTACACACGGACACACACACAGAGGAGGACTGCGTGTTACATCAAGGAGGGAGAGGGAGAAAATTTGAAAACACACTTTTAAATTCCCTCTTTGTTTAGAAATCAGACTGAGTTGTTTTCTATGTATCTACTTAGGAGTAAGAGATGCTTGTATTTCGATGTCTCCAAAGAGAAAAAAATGAAGAGCTATTTATTCCTGATGATATCAGTAAGTGTTATTAGTATATGATAATTAAATGGTTACATTACAATAACCATTTATTTATTTATATATTTTATTTATTTATTTATTATTTATTTTATATATATATTTATATTTATACAATAAATATCATTTAATAATAATGCAATGTGATAAGTATCATTATAACAAAAAAAGCCATATTTGGCATCTGGATGGCCAACTTATGACCATATACAGACATGAGACTTCAGCGCCTGGGTTTGTTTTCCTGTTTACAGTTGCAAAGTCACTAGGTAATCATTTAGTTTGCGGTCTGCAGACTATGCCCCACAGGCCAAAACCAGCCAGCTGTCTGTTTTCAGAGTTTTATTAGAACACAGCTACCTTCATTCGTTGCTGGACTGTTCATGGATACTTTGGCGCTGCAGTGGCAGAGATACATGGCTGTGACCATGTCAGTATGGTCTACAGAGCTAAAAATATTTATTATCTGGCCCTTTGCAAAAAAAAAAAAAAGTTACCAGCTTCTGACCTAGATCATGTGACACTATTTATTTACTGTTTTATTTTTATGTTTTGTCTTGTTAGAGTCGTCTTTTGGGGGTGGGCCATAATTAGGCTGTTTATTCATTTATTTAATGGAGGTGCTGGGGTTTGAACCCGGACCCCGTACAAGCTAAGCACACACTCTACCACTGAGCTCCACCCTCCCCCGCTTATTTATCTTTCATCTTGAAAGGCATGTCCAACAATAATTGGGCCACTATATCATAATATAAAAAGGATCAAATTATCTAGTATTTTGCTAACTTTCCATCCATTATTATATCTATAATAAGGCATAACTATACCTAATTAGAAGAAATATTCTGTTTCCCTTCACTCAGACCTCTTGAGGACTTGATTTAGCTTAACTGACATTTATGAAACACCTACTATGTTCCCAGCACAGAAATCCTCCCCCTCCGATTCTAACACCCCCCGTGAAGAGGAAACAAGTGGTATCTATGATTGGGTAACAGCACGTTATGAAAACACTTCAATGCTCTTTGAAAAAACAGACCTATTAGATGAATTGATACATAAATATTTTCTATATTTTGCTTCTGAGATTCATTAGGAGCAAAAATGCAGATGACATCAAATGACATCAAATGCTGATAATCAGTGTGCTCTTCCAACGCCACTGCTCCATTCTTTTGATAGTCCAACAGTACGCTGTTACCTTATGGCAAGACCAAATAATTTTACCTCCTCTTTTACAAAGACTCCAATTATAATCCAATTCCTTTCAGATTATGTACACTCTGATAGCAATTCCCTTATACCAAAAAAATATAGCCCAAGATAATGGGCTGTGAGCATAGTTTCAATGCTAATAGGAGGCAGTTTAACAGCCTAGAGAAGTTCATTCTGATGACATTTTCAGTGCGGTGATAAACAGCATATAATGCCCCTCAATTATAGTTTTAATGTAAAAAAATGGAAGTTTTAAGACAATTTATCCCCAAGTAAATTGTCATTTCATTTCTGTGGCTTTGCCCTTTTAATAAATAAAAAATTCACTTACCCATTCCATTGCTCTCCAGATGGGCTTTGACAGAGAGATCGATTATAGGAAAAAAAGAATTACAGATGAAATCAATGATAGCACTATAAGTAAATTAGTGGGAGTTTGTTCAGGCCACCATGGATGAAACACATCTCTCTCCTTTTCTCTCAAAGGGCATTAGAAAATAGAATGTTATTGATGACTGCAACTTTAAGGGGAATCGTGAATTCCAGCCTACTATGTGCAATGAAACAAAGGAACATGTAAGGGAAGCTCTTGAATCACATACTAATGTTCGTTCTTTGGACTTTATTGAGATGGAGATATATATACATTCAGAAGAGTGTGTCTCACAAATGTACAGCTCTATGAATTTTCACCAGCAGACTAATGAAACCATCAGCCAGATCAAGTAACAGAACATGAGTGGCACCCAAAAGCCAGTGATGACCTCTTCTGAAGGGTAACCAACATCTAGACTTCTGACAGTTTCAATGAACCTTGTGTGTTTGTACTTTGTATAAACGAAATCAAACTTTCATGACTGGCTTCATTTACCCCCCATTATGTGTGTAAGAGCCATCCATACTATTGTGTGTGTGTGTTTCATCCTATAGGGCATGTCTCAGTATGGTTTCCATGGATTAAACTTTTTCAAACACAATTTTAGTAATTATGGATTTCTTTCCTTTGAGTTGGGCAAACGAACACACCACCACCAAGCCTATGATTTCAAGGAAACTTCGAATGAAACTAACTTAAAGAAGATAGTTGCAGTCCTGTTTGTGAAATGTTCATCACAACTTTACTGGTCATAGCAAAATACTGAGAACAACTTATCTTAGTCAACAGGGGTTGATCACCCACATGACCTCATCTAAAGCAACGATGGTACCTCCAAATTCCATCACATTGGAGGTTAAGGCTTCAACTTAGGAATTTTTGGAGGGCATAACCATTCAGTCCATAACACAACTTAAATATCCTTTGATGAGCAATTTGTTGGATAAACTCTGGCATATCTTTACAATGGAATACTATTCAGTAACAAAAAGGATTGAATGGATGAACTTAAAGGGCATTATGCTTAGTAAAAAAGTGTTAATCATAAGAGATTACATATTGTATGACACCATTCATGTAACATTCTCAAAATCATGTAGATGAAGAGATAATGGTTGTGAAGGGACAAAGGTGAAAGAAAAGGCAGTGGTAAGATGGAGGTGATTACAACTACAAAGAAGTAACCACTGCTTATCTAAAGTTCAAATTTAATTAAGTGCCCTGCATTTCAGTGGGAAAACTTATCCCCATATTCTAATCCTCATCTGTGTAATCTGTGTAATAGATTTTCTGAATATAGCTCTCGCTTCTTCTGATCTGTTGGACATCATCAAATTCTCCAAAACCCTAAGTCTCTTCTCCTGTATCTTGTGCTTCAAACTGAAACCAGGTCCTCTTCTGGGAACACCATTTCCCTTCCACCTTCTTCTGTGTAGAACCGGGCTGGTTGAGAGGCAGGCATCCTTTAATTTTCTTACCACATCCAATGCTTTCCCCTCACCGCCCAGCACTCTCCAGCTCTGAATCCCTTGTCATCAGATCACCCTTTCTCTCTCTCTGAGCATCCATGAGCTAATAGGTCATCCCCTTCCAATTCTTGGAAGATTTTAGTTCCTGGCACAGGGTCACTAACTCCTATCATAATTCATAGTTAGTTCAATATCCATGCAGGTGATAATTTCCAAGCCCCTGTTTTCTCATTCCCTTGAACTCTTCTCCACACTGTGTCAGCATCTCCTCTCACAGTCACGCGTGCCTTAGACCTGTATTTACCAGAATTTATGACCTCCTCTTAATTCACCCACTCTGTCCATCTTCAGTCTTTCCCGTTTACATCCTCCAACGCAACTCAACATGGGCATCTACAGCCTGATGACCCTATCAGTGAGACTGTCCCTCAACTCTTTACATCCTCACTTCACTTCTTATCCAGCTGAAACTCTAGTCCGTCATTATAACCTCTTCTTTGCCTGTGTCCTCCTTTCGTTTGCTCCCTCTCGCTCTCGCTCTCTCTCTCCCTCTCCACCCGCCCCCCTCCGCCCACCTCTCTCTTTGGCCTACTCACTTGGAAAATGCAGCTCTAGTCAAATCCAACTCTCTCTTATCCTCACCTGCACCCGTGAAACTAAATGAAGCTGGAAATAAACACAGGACTGCTGACTCGCCTCACTTTAAACTCCTGTTCACTCTCCACAAGAGAGCCCTTAATGTGGCTGGACAATCATACTGCATTTCCCCAGGCCACTCACTCTCCTGCTTTCCTAGGTGACTATTTTGTACCTCCTTTCCTCTCCTCCAATATCTAACAGTTCCTCCCTCGTCCTCATTCTCATTTTACTGATAAGGAGACGATGGGATGAGAAACTCCATGAGTTCTCACCCCTACCACCTCCCCACACCTGTGTCAGGTAACACTGCCTCCTTCTTCCCGCTACTGCCTGAGCAGTCCTGCCCTTGTGCACTTGGTCCCATTCTTTTTTGTCTCTCAAAAAAATTGCTCTAGAAGTTGCCTCGCTCTCCCCTAAAGCAACAACTCCTGTCTACTGAACCTTTCTCATCAGCATATAAATAGCAAAAGAAACCATCTCTTAACCCAGTTCCCTCTCCAGCCACCACCTCATTCCTCCCCTTTTCTTTACAGCAAAACACGTGTCAACACTCATCACCCCCACTTCCTCTCCTCACAGTCTCTTCCAACACTCTAGACATGGTTTCATTCTCACCACCTGGTAAGAACAAAGCTCTTGTTAAGGACATGAGTTACCTTCATGGTCTAAACCCAATGCTCAAGCCCCAACCTTTCTTTCTCACTTGATCTATCAGCAATATTTGTTCCATTTGCTCCCTTCCTTCTTCCTGAGGACTTCCTTCCCGTAGCTTCCACCCAGTTTTCCCTCCACCTCACTAACCACGTATTCTACATCTCCTTTGGTCAGTCTTCCCCATCTGTCCAAGCTTGGGATGCTGGAGTGCCTCAAGCTCAGCCTTGGAGCGCTTCTCTCTTTGCACAGGGCTCTCATCTGATGAGGCTCTGAGATCTAACAAATGTCTGTCTCTGGCCAGGCTCCCCTCGGAAGTCCATATTCATCATATCCCTGGGTCTTCTCAGACTGAAGAGCGAAAAACCATCCCAAATTTAACATGTCAAAAGCTTAGCTCCTGATCAGATCACCATTCCCCCTTTAAAAATCTACTGCTCCCACGCTTCCGTTTGCTAAGACAGCACACAATCTTGGACTTACACCTGATTCTCCTTCTCTCCACCATACCTCTGATCAACCAGCACACCTTGTGGACTCTTCTTTCAGAATATAACTACTATTCAATCACTCCTCACCACTTTTACTGCTAAGCATCTCACCTGGATTATTAAGATGGTCTCCTGATAAGCCTACCTGTGTTCACATTTGGCCCCTGCATTCTATTCTCAATCATGTATGTCAGTCCTCTTCTCAACACCCTCCCTCCAGTGCTTCCAGTTTCATTTGAAAAAAAAAAGTGGAAGTCCTCACAATGGCTGGCAAACACTACAAAGTCTGCCCGTCCCATGGCCTCACTGATCTCATCTCCCATGAATCCCCCCTCCCCCCAGCCCCACTCCCACCACCAGCTCATTTCCCTCCAGCCACATTAGCCTCCTCCACACTCCTGTCTCACGGCTCTTGGATTTGCAGTATCCTTTCCCTGAAATGCTCTTCCCCACTAGACCTCCACCAACTCGCTTGTCTCCTTCAAATCTTTCCTCAAATGTCTCCTTCTTAGTGAAGCCTTCCCTGATTGGCCTATTTAAATGATAACTGAGTCCTGCCACTTCCTGCCCTGCTTATCTGAGTACTTTGGTTTTCCAGTTAGCACTTACCACTCCTTACACTACGTGTTTAACTTATGTATTTCCTTTATTGTTTATTTCCTGTCCAGGAAGGCAGGATTTTTGTCTGTTCTCCCAACCCCCCAACCACTGCTAAATTTCTAGGTACTTAGAGAGAATGTTCTTGCTAATCAATGTCCATGTTATCATTTTCTCTAGATAGTAGGAAGACAGTATTTTCCAGAAACCCCCTGGCAGTTAGATTGGAGTCATGTGACTGATTTATGGTCAATGGAATGTGGGCAGAAGGGTTGTAAGCCACTTGTAGGGCTGGTCTGTAAAAACCTTTCATGAGTGAGCTTCCTTTCTCTTCTTGTCCAGCAAACTTGGAAGCCATTTGTTATAGATGGTGGCACCTTAAGGGAGAAGGAGCATGGGTCCCAGAATGACTGGCACTGGACTGGGACACAAGCAACAGCTGAGTCCTTGCATTAAGCTACTGACACTTTGGAATTGTTTAAGGAATTAACACACCACACAACACTCAATGAATATTTGCAAATTAATACATTTAAAATTTTATATTATTTTTAACCAAACTCTCCTTAAAAGACATAACACTGTTCCCTACCATGGCAGACAAAATATAATGAGCACAAGGTAACCATTAGTATCAAATGGAAATAGTGCATTTCTCTCTTTTTTCTTATATTACTTTTTTTTTTTTTTTGCTCACTATTGCATTGACTTCTTGGTGTCTCGTTGGTTCTCATATCTAATCTTAGATACGAGAATCCACACTTCTACTCACTTTTGTTTTTTCCTTCTGATTTTCCCTCTCTTTTGTTGTATAGTTTTCGCTTCTCAGCTGATAATAGCAAGGTTCGGGTTTTTATTTTTAGCTGTCACCATTGAATAAGAGCACTTTCTGGTTTGTAAACCATCTATCGTACAATATCTTCATTGTGGGCTCTTGGCTTTGCTTAGTCCTTGCCGTGAATACTCACATAAATACTCACAATAAAAAGCCTTTTCAAATTCTTTTGGAATTTGAGTCTTTCAGATATACAATTACCAAATAAAGGTGACAGAGTGATACAAACAAAATTTTGGAAAAATCTTTTTTTTTGCCCAGACTTTCTGTGGATTCACTTTATACAGTGCTGCTGTTTTACTCTTCTCTTTTCATATTTCCAAATTTACTGGTGAATTAAAACAGTCCTTTGAAGATGAGAGGAAACGGTATCCCTCATGGTAACACTTGAGATTATTTTCAAACACAACCTTTTTAAAAACAATTTTAATGTAATTGAAATGTAGTTATAGCCTGGAATTAAAATATGCAAGAAGTGGGTTTCTTAATGGTTTATTTCAATGGGATGTGAAGTTAGAATTGTTAAGAAAAGCAAGATGCTAATTAACCAGAGTTAGAAAGCTGAGGATGAAATAAAGTATCCTGGCATGAACTCTTGATCAGCCTTCCCTATTCAGAGTTCCCAGAGGCCAGTTGACGGGATGATACAAAGCTCTGAGGTCATGGAGGTTCAGGCTCCTGGGGGTTGTGCCACCTAGTTATTCCACCCACCAGCAGGGGGAGACACAGGATGCTCCTTGTAACCCAAGGCATGACTTTTGTACCCTGGGACCTAATCAGTCCTTTCTTTGTCGGTAACAAGTAAAACAAGTTGGTCCAGTCCGACAAAACTCACCCGTCTCAGTGTTTTTGGTTTCTTGAATTACAGTTGATTTTACATTCAAGTGACTCATTAGAAGGAGGGACTTGTGTGTTGTTGTTCGTTTTGCAGATACTAGATTGTATCAGTTTTTTAAAATGTAAGTTTTGGCCTTTGGCTCCAAAACATTGATACATCTGATTGAAATTCAGCCATTAAAGAATTGAACTTCACTCTATCACCTAATCACTACCACCAATAATCTCAGCCCAACAGTCAACTTTGTAGAAAGTCAACAAAAGCAACTCTCATAGACCTAACGACAAACGATATTGAAATTTTAAACCGTCTTGGCAGGTTAGAAGTTTCGGGCTTTGTGTTTGATCTCCCAGGAACCAGATAGTTTGTTTTTATCTATCCATCAGTTCAGTTCAATACATGCCTGGGGTAGGAAGATCAACCAACAAAGATACATACGTGCTCCTAAGCTAAGGACTAGGGATAAAGGAAGGTCGTTGCATTTACCCTTTGAACAGATGGACATTTAACAAATAATTGCTGGACAGTGTGATCCGTGCAACACAAGAAATGTGAGGGAGGGGCTAAAGTAGCTTACAGGAGGGAGGAATTCACTTCATCTGACGTGAGGCATTGAGGTGGGCTTCATAGAGAGAAACAATACCTAAGCATTGTTTTAAAGAATAATGAGGAAGAGAAAGAGAGTGGAGTTTGGTGCAGAAGGAGCAGAATGTGAAAAGGCATAAAATAGAACAATCTGTCTGAACAGTTCTCCTTTGTTCATGTTGCCAGAAGATAATACAGAAAGGGAGTCATACAAGATAAGGCTGAGGAGGCAGGCATAAGACAAGCAGTGGAGAATCCTGGACTCAGGAACAGAGTTGGAAACAGGAGTGCCAGGCTCCTGGTTGACCAGGTGACTCTTCAAAATCAGATGGTGATTCAGATGTTCTGAACCTGCTGACATAAAGTGTGTGTCATACAGGAGACTGAAAGAATATGGAAATACAGGTAAAAACTCACACCTTGAAGGACAAAAACTCATGCCTGGTTCCTTGAGGAAGATCATCTTCACTATGTTAGCAGAAGAATAGTAGATATGGATGACTAGGTAGCACAGATTCTTAAAAATTAAATGTCATATTCAAAGATAATTTTGACTTCATATTTGTCTTGATTCTCAAGAACAGTATTTCCTTCTTCAGGCTCTACTTTTAAAGATTAAATATCGGTTCATGCCAAGGCCTCAGGAGAGTTCCTTGACAGGTATATATCTCTGAGTTCTTAGATAAACGATAAAGGCAAAACAACTTAGAGCGAAGACCTACCTTTCCCATTTTCATTTCCTTGATTAATAATTTTATCTAATCTTCTACTAATTTTATAGAACACTGGGTAGGGATGAGAACTTTGGAGAGCCAAATTCCTATTGATGATCCATCAAAAGTATGTGGGTTGTTGCTTTTTAAAAAGTCACCTTAAAAAAGTTAAGATCCAATGTGCCAAAATCCCCACTCAAGTCTCAATTAACACCCCTTTCTAAAAGGAAAATAAAACCCTTAAATGTTTACACAAAAGCTAATTATGAGTTTGCAAGCATTTTAGGTGGTTGAAAATGCATGGTCTTGAGTGGTAAGAAGTATAATGAGAAATAAATATGTTAGTTTCAGCAAAGAAAGCAGAAGTCAACAACTTTTTGGCCATAGGACAAAGAGTGCTTATAGATAACTGTGATCAGTCTCAGGTTTTGTCAGTAGAAAAGGAACAAAGAAATTTTTTTTTAAAAAGGAGGAGTGAAGGAATGAGAAGAAAGAAATGACCAAGAAAATTGTTGACTTTCCCTGATACTCATCTAGAAAGAGCCATTTACTAAAAGTCACATGGAGTAGTTGAGAAAAGCTGGACTGTATAAATGTTAGGCTTGGATTCAGATTTTGGCTCCTCTCCTTCCTGGCAGTATGACCCTGGTTGTCACTTAACCCTTTAGACCTGTTCTGTTACAGTGCAATCATGGGTACCCCAATCACATAGGCTTGTTGAGATGCTTAAATGAGATAATGCTCTTGAAGTCAAGGTACCATGTCTACACAAAGATGCTGATCAATAAATATTGGTCCTATTGCCTTCACCAACCCTATCACAGATCTAGAAAGATTATCCAACCAAGAGGAACTCAAATTCATAACATCTTTCTGCAGATTCTTTGGTCTTTAAGCTAAAGATCCAGTCTTATAATGGAGTCTTCAAAGTTGGGTATCCACTACATTGTGATGACACCAGCAGTGAGTAATCCCTCCCAGAGCTTACAGTCTAGGAGAGAAATTAGTTAATAATTATAAGAACACAAAGAAGGCTCTACAATAAGAAGCAAGGAGTGAGATGGAATCAAATTACAGGAAGACCCAACCTTCTCTGCCTGGGGAGTCAAAGGAGACACCAGGAAGAACTGATCCAAGGCTAAGACATATAGAAGAAGACATTTAAGCACAAGGGGAGTTCATTCTGGGGGAGGGAGGAGGGGATGGTGAGTTCCAGATGACAGGACGTGCAGAGGAGCTGGAGCCTGGAGACCAGGTGCCTTCAGCCTTCTGAATCTCAAGAAAGGAAGAACCAAGCTACTCATTCCATTCTCTGCCTATAATTCTATTTTTTCTCTGTTTATTAAGTAACTTTCAATAATAAAAACTAGTGCCAGACCTCCTCTTGTAAGTGGAGGAATCTTAACCCCAAATCACATTTACTAATTCCTACCTAGTTAGAAAAGATGTAGAAATTGTCAAATGAGACAATTTTAGAATATGTACCATTACATACTTTGGACCCAAACATTCAAAAGCCAAACCAAACCACTGGTGGGGTCGATGTGTTCAAACTGTGTGGGTGAAAGTTCAGTGATTTCCTGGCTCACAGCAAAAAAAAGACCACCTTTCTGGGTCTCATCCTCTCACCATTTTCACCAGCTCTCTGCAGCTCATCCTGTATGTGGCAAAGGAGGAAGGTCCCAGCCCTCATTTTCCTGTAGACAATAGCTACTGTGGAAATGCAAAAGCTCTCCACCCTCCACAGGACAACCACCAAGGAGCCATCATCAATGAAAAGGGATTCCAGACACTCCTCCAACATTCAAACAATTTCTTTGGAGTCTTTTGCTCTGATCCTGTTCTATTTCTTACTCCTTCTGAATTCTAGAACCAATCTACTTTTTTCACTCTTCAGTTTTGCTTCTAGATTGACCTCCACAATTACCCTTTGGAGTTCCTCACCATCCTGATAAACTTCCAGGTGACCTCTCACTAAGTTGAGGCAATGGGCCAGATCCATCCAACAAGCTGTATCCTCTGTCTCCCAGGTCACTCTGATCAGTAACTGCTGAAGATCTTGATCATCAGCTGTGGTCAGAAAAGAACTAGAAATCCTTGAACTCTCCTCTTTGGTCACCTGATCAGCCTCAGATTCCTTGCCTTCCAGTCTTCCGGTCTGAAAAATAGGGATGGAAGAGGTGAGACAAAAAAATTTCCTCTCCAGAGAAGATGGTGAGGATAACAGGTAAATTTTAAACCATCAGAAGTCAGGGGTTGGCAAATGTATTTCTGTGAAAGGCTAGTGAGAGTAAATACATTCAGCTTTGTCGGTTATAGGTACCATCTCTGCTGCAACTACTCAGTTCTGCCATTATACCATGAAAGTCATAGACCATAGGTAAGTGAATGAATGTCACTGTTTCAATACAACTTTATTTACAAAAACAATCAGTGGGCGGGATTTGGCCCACAGTCTGTAGTTTGCCAATCCCTGCTAAAGTAAAAGGTGCTATTATATTAAAACATCGGGGTTAATTAACGTGCTTTTAGAAGTTTCACAACCCAGCCGCCCCTGGAGGTGGCTTCTCTTGCCCCCGCAGTGCTCAAGTCGACTTCAGAGACCCTCAGGGAAGAGTGGGAGCATTCTGCAGGAAGGTAGACCGATCCACCCAGTGCGTTTTTACAATTATCATAACATTTGTAGGATAGAGCATCCGATAGAATGGCTTTTCATAATCAAGTGATGATAATTGTGATTTAAGCTTTATTCACCTGCATTTGAGCCTGACAAATTCCCATGGATACCCACACTGGTGTTGAGGCCAGATGTCACTTACCTAATAACTTTGAAGGAACCATTGTGTCTCTTCATATAAATCTTACTAAGTTCATGGATCACGGATCTGCTTTAGGTGATGTGTGGCATGATCAGTTCATCCTGGACACACACAGTGAACCCATCCGCCCTACTTCCTTCTGAGAGTTTATTTATAAAGTGACTTGTGAGCACACACGCACCAATTTCAAACCAAGGTGGCCTGATCATTTTGACTTTTTTTTTTCCCCTGTCAAGATGCCAAAAACGTTTAGGGCACTTTACCAATGTCCCAGGTGCCAAATTTCTCTTTTAACATCCAAGCTGTGGGAAGCCAGAGACAAAGCACAAAGCCCTCCCAGCCAGTCAACTCCTATTGTTCTGTTTTACACTGCTTTAAAAAAATAAATAAATGAACGGCAAAACAGATTGTTTTTGAAACTGATAACACAATTTGTTCTCCTGCTTCATATGTTAGGTTTCCGCCTGCAGCAAATATTTACAGCAGAGTTTTAACCCTGTCAAAATCAGCCTGGTGCTGGGTGGGCTGCCATGGTCTTTCAAACCGAACCCTGGACAACGCGGCTTCTTTTAAGAAAGTAGAAGCAGTGACCTCACACACTGTGCTGGGTGCCTGGTCAGTGTTTCGGTAGGAGACGTGCAGATAGAAGACGGAGTCCAAAACTTGTTGTTGTCAATTATTTAGCATTCCCATAAACCATTAGAGGGTCAAAAATATCTTTAATTGATTCCATCACTACCTATGCTTCTTATTATTTATTACTATAACAAACTTCTCCATGGGAACAGCTAATTGTACCTCCCTGGTGGCCACTTGGAGTTGAATAAGCCGTGCACAGTGCAGCCTAAGATACGCTGAAAGGTCTTCAGCTTTGGGGATTTGATTAAAACTGTATTACATGAACACATCAGCAACCATTGCCAAAACAAAACACTAATTTAAAAAATCCTCCTGCTTTACTGCTTAACACAATTGAAAGGAGCTTTGTGTACATGTGTCTGTGTGTGAGTGAGAGAGAGAGAGAGAGAGAGAGAGAGAGAGAGAGAGAGAAACGTTGGGGATGAATGGCAAGAGGAGCAGGTTTCATATGCTGCCTCCTTCGCAGCTAACCACGTTTCATGGAAATCATGGGGCCTTTGGTGGCATTCTGTAGCACGGCAAAAGGGCAATCCTGCCAGCTGCATTGTGGGGACAAGCAAAATCTCTGACCTGGGGATAGGACTGCAAACTCCGGTACCAGAAAATGAATTGCAAGGCGGGTAGAGCTCAGTGTTAGAGCTTGTGTGTAACGTGCACGAGGTCCTGGGTTCAATCCCCAGTAACTTCATTAAATATAAATAAATAAATTAACCTAATTACCCACCCCTCAATTTTTTTTAAAAAGAAATAGAAAAAAAAAAAAGAAAGAAAGAAAATGAATTGCACAAGAAGCAAATACCTCCCCTCAACACACAGAGCCCCATGCTCCCGTGCGCGTGTGCGCAGGCACACAGCACACCTTTCAGAGAAGCATAATTGTTAATCTGCTCTTTAGGAGAAAAGACAGATGTTATGGAAATAGTCAGCCACACTCTGCTCAGAGTGTTCCGTGGAAAGAGAGTCTATAGGCAGCACCCTCTACACGGGGAAGATTTAGACAATTAAGCAACCGTTGTGAGGCATGCAGATGAATAACACATGCTAAATTAAATCAATACCCAACACGGTGGTGGAAATAGGTTAATTGTTTATTTTAAACTTCATGGGAAACAGAACAAAAAGGAAGCAACAGTAGAAATTTGTCAACTACTCGAAGCGGTAGACTGGCCTAGATTTAGCACAGCCCAGAGAACAGAGTACCCCCTGAAGTTATATCAATGGGCCTTTGGAAAGCATTGTTTCTCCACTTAAGGGGCAATTCCAGGTTCATTTTAAAGAAGGTGGTGGGTGGGGGAGGGTACAGCTCAGTGGTAGAGCGCTTGCTTAGCATGTGCAAGGTCCTGGGTTCAATCCCCAGTACCTCCCTTCAATAAACAAACCTAATTACCTCCCCCTGCAAAAAAAAAAAAAAAAAAAATATATATATATATATATATACATACACACACACACACACACACACACATACATATATATATATATATATATATATATATAAGAAAAAATAAAGAAGGTGGTGGGTGAGTGTCGGATTGGTAAAAACAGACACATTGAAATATTGCCCGGTGACTGTGGGCACCCAGGCTGAGCCTAAGCCCTCATGTGGAACTTGTGTCTCAATTTGCCACGCTTATCCGTGGAGACAGAGAATAAAGCAGAAGGCCTTTGTGCTTTCGTGTCTGAGTTGGTTGATAAGCCAAGAATCTCTGCAGCATCATGGGAGTGAATGAAAAGCAACAGTTGTCAAGAGAGATCTTTACCGTCATTCCAAAGAGTTCTGAATTTTAAGTTTTGTGATGTACTAAAGGGCCCGCAGCTGCTGAGTGTCTGTCATGTAATGTTTACGTGTAGAGAATAATCAAATTCTGATGTTAAAACAACAGGGTGCTCACTTGGATGTTTGTATGTATCTAGTCAATAACCCCAAATGCTAATTTTTGCATTTGGGAAAAACAGGAAGGAAGACTTCCAACAGGAGTGTCTGAAGACCATGACCCTGCCAGATACTTGTGCATACAGTATTGTGCTTAATACCCCCGACAGGTATGTGAGAGAGGAATTACTGGTCCCACTTCACAAGTGAGGACATGGAGGCTCCAAAAGGTTGAATGACTTGTCCAAGAGGGCACTCTGACTGGTGATGCAGCTATGTCTGGCTAACTCCAGACTCCAGGATCTTTCCATTACCATAGCAACCTGCTGCAGTCAGTCTCCGAAGGCATCTGACGTTGCAGCTCTGAGCCTGTCTTCAGATCATCCATACTCCGTGACCTTGTGTTAGCTATAGCAAGAGAGTATTCTCTAAAGTAGCCCCACAGTAAGTGAATATGGGTACCATATACTCACCTCATCGTTTTAGTACCAGGTTAATTTGGCCAAATTGAAATATTGATATTGGACTCTTTAAGAACTTGTGTATTAATTTTTATTTCTTTCTATGTATTTTTAGATTTATATCCCTCCTACTCATTTTTTTTATTAGAATTGCATTTTTATGGTATATACTCCATTATCTGTTATAATAATTGGTTCATTGAAAAAAAATCAGGTAATGTAGGAAATTCTAAATAAGAGATGTACACCTTAATCATTCCGTTTTACCTTAAATGTATAAATATACATTTGTTCACCAATATTTGAATGTAGGATAAATATCTTTTTCTGAATACATGGTCACACTCTTAATCCACCACAGGCTGCAATTTCAAGTGCTGGCTTCCTTAAAACAAAGGTAGAGCTAGACATCTTCAAAGCAATCAGAATGTGGAATCCTTCTAGAAAATTAATTTCCCATCCCCACCCCCCATCTTTTCCACTTGCCTCTCTCATGCCTAATTCCACATCATTATTTTCAGCAACTCCACATACTGAATCATTCTAAGGCATACAACTTTGTTCTCATAGACATGATTCTATTTCTTTTTGCATTAATAGTTCAGAGTTTATAGAATTTTTCATTAAAGTGTGTATTGTAATAATAGCTCTAACACAGCTGGCCTGAACTAGCGTGGGATCAAATATAACGACCTCCTGGTAAACATGCTACTCCGTTGGTGGGAACAGAAACTCACAGGCTCATAAGAAAGGATCTCACTCAGCCTTTCTCCCAGACTGAGTGCAGCCCACTGGTTAAGAGGTAGTCAGTATCAATTAGAAAATAACCATAGATAAAATAGGACTATCTGGACTCAAGATATAAGTGTTTTGGGGCATCTGAGATGACCTGCTAATTAGAGTTGGGCTCTGAGTGCCCTGGTGGTAAAGTGGAAAAGGGAAACTTGCTGTGTTCCTGTTGGAGTTTCCCTCCATCGACCAATGATGAGAAGACCTACCCACAGTCTCAGTCCCACCCTGGCTTTAGGCCAATGAGAACTGAAGTTGAAGATGTCTTATGTATGTCCTCACCACCAGCAGAGAGAGTGGAGAGAGGGCCTTGTGGAGTCAGGGTGAGAGCATTTTTCAGATACCTCATTAGTGGCATAAATCATGGCAGTAGTTTGTGGTTTGCATGTTCAGTCCCTACACACCAGGTTATCTTTCTGGGTATCATTTATCATACGTCTCCTCTGTTGTTGATGAAGTAGCAGATGAGGGTGGGGACATGGAAAAGCACCTTCACCCTGCAGTGTCCTGGCTAGTTTCTGTGTTACCCCTTCTCCATCAGTGGTTCTCCTGGGATAACATTCAACTAGAGCATGACACGAAACAAGTATGGAATATACATTTTTGTCTATAAAGATAAACTTTCCTTAGAACTCAGGAAAGCATGCATCACATGGACCCCTGAAAAATAGATATTTTATGTCACAGTAGACAATATACTCAACCTGGATTCGGGTCCACAAAATCAGAAAGAGTACAGAAGTGAATGGCACTTCTGTCCTTCAAAAAAGACTAAGAATTCCATTAATCATTATAAGGCTACAAAATTTTACACACAGGGAATATAAGTTTGGATTATTTCAGTTCTTCCCCAGTTTCATTCTCTCACAGTTTACAGATAGTCCTTCATTCATTTAAAAGTGAAGATACACATTTTGGAATTGTAGACGTTTAGAACTGGAAAGGAGTTCAAAGCTCATCTCATCCAATCTTGTTAGTGACCAACAGGAGGTGGCAGGAAACCTACAATACAAAGAGGGTGAGTGAGCCAGGATGAGGACAAGGAAAGCTTCCAAGACCTACAAGGCCCCTGCCCAACATACCATGTTCATGGAGGCCCTGAAGATTAAATTAATAAAGGATTAGAATGGGAAACAGACTCCTAATGAGTATTAGGAGAAATGTTTGACAAGCAGATCTTGTTTTTGTTAGCTCTTTGCAAGAGTGCCTGACACGTGTTAAGTGTTTTGTAAGAATTAGCTATTACTGTTACCTAGCATCCTCTGTAACTGCCTGTTTGGAGACTGCGTGATCCCATGGGCAGGGATGTCACAGAGGAGATTTCAGCCTCAGGGGAATATTTGAAATCAATCCCATCCCAAGCAAGATGTTCTGTGACGATATTATCCTAGAGTGGCAGAGATATTTTTTCTGTCGTGCATCTTACTTTTAGAACGAGGTCAAAATATTCTTTCAGAGACCCTGCTCTTTCCATTTCTGTATATATATATATATGTGTGTGTATGTATATAACATATATAAAATATAGAATTTCTACATTATAAATAGGAAGGATGCTTTTAGATGTTTTCTTCCTTTGTATTCAATTTCCATTTTCTCCCCTCAAAACCTGCCTCCCATCACCCAGGGTTCCCCTCAGTCAATGACAACAATAATCATCCAATTTTACAAGCTGGGAACTTGGACGATATTCTGGACTGCTAATTTCACCTTCATGCCGTTTTCAATCCCCAGCATGTCTTACTGATTCTACTCCAATATCTACCTGCATCTTTCCTCTCCTGTCCATGTCGGTTGCGACCACCCTGACAACCAGCCCCCATCTTCTTTTGCCCAATCATCTTCCAACCAAGCAAAAGTTTCCCAGTTTTCATTCTTGCCCCTCCTCCAACCTATTCTATCCCAGCAGCCAACATTTCAGTCTTGAAAACCAAATCTGATCATGTCTCTTTTCTGCTTAAGAAAAACTCTTAGCACTTTCTTGACCCAAGGTCTCATGCTCTGCTATTTTACTGAACTGATTTTCACACTCCTCACATGGCAAATTTCTCCTCATGTTCCAGATTTCAGACTAAATGGCACCCCAAAGGCCCCTTCACTAGCCATCGTCTCTAAAATAGGTCCCCCCATTTTAATGATTATTATTGTCTTTCTCATATTTGTGTCTTCCATAGTGTTTATCATAGTCTGTCATTATTTTGTTTGTTTTTAATATATTTTACAAGAAAATACAAGGCACATGAGAGAGGGATTATATTTGTCTCACTTATCATTGCATCCTCATAGCACATAACGGGCTCTCCATGAAAATTTACTGACTAACCAAATAAATAAATGAATGAAGTGGGTCAGTTGTCGTAAGCACTTGGGGCTACTTTTAAATGTTACCAATAAAAAGAAACGTCAACTGAGAAACATATCATGTGTAATAAACACTGAGGGGTTCAGCTTTTTTGTGTGAAGGACAGTGACTTACTGATTTCTGGTTTCCAGTACTAAGCATAGTGCCTGAAACAGCACACAGGCTTCAGAAGCACCTGCTCCATCAATGAAGGGAGGAACAAATGATGGGAGTTTAAAGCTGAAAGAGAAACGGCGTAAACCTCGCCGTGAGGATGAACAGCTATGTGCAAACACACGGAGGTTGTTTTGCAATTAACAGTATTGGTGAGGATGTCATTATGCAGCCAGCGATTAAGAGTTCTTTTATTAGAATTCATTGTTTAATACACAGAGAGCAGGAGTCAGGCTTCCGTTCACCATTCTGCAACCTAGTTATGCCAGTGTCTTCTTTCACGATTGTGAGCCACTCACTCGACGGCTTGGAATCTCAATCTGTCCTCTCTTTTAAGTTTGCTCACTAACCCCACAACCTGATTAGTCATGAAGCTAATACTACTAATAGCATGAATGCTACTACTATTATTGTAACCAAGAGTGATAGTAGCGAATTAATACTGAAAAAGTGCAACATGGAAATGGTTTTCTGACATCGTTACATTTAACTGTTTTTACAGTTGTGGAAATAAGATCGCAGACTCAGAAACATAGCTTTTCTGTTTACACGGACTCTTAATCCAGGAAGAAATGAGGACGTCTGACCATCACCTAAAGGCAGAGGGCTATCACACCTCAGTTCTTTTTGTTGTTGTTTGTATATATATATATATGAATAGTCAGTTTACAATGTGTCAATTTCTGGTGTACAGCATAGTGCTTCAGTCATACATGAACATACATATATTCATTTTCATATTCTTTTTCACCGTAAGTTACTACAAGATATTGAATATGGTTCCTGTGCTGTACAGTATGAACTTGTTGTTTATCTATTTTATATAAATTAGCTAGTACCTGAAAATCTCGACGAATTAAGCTTTAGGGGATCTCTTTTATTATGAGCAGACTCCCAAATCTCCAACCCACAACTATTGCAGAATTTATTTAAGAAACCACTGAAAAAGGAGGCTGGTGACAAACATTTGAAAAGCAATTCTTGTGTGTCTGGAACCATGGCACACCTCCATAAAGTAAAAAATGCATCTGGAAGGAAATTCACGTTTACATTTGAGAAAAAAGGGACTCACAGTTTTCATTTGGAAAAACAGAAGAGAATTAGTTTCAGCTTCCTGCCATTTTCAATCCATCAGCCAGCCCTGCTGATTCTACCTCCAACATCTGTCTGGCAAATTCCAGCTTCTCTCCAGTGCCATCACCCTATTGGAAGGAGTAAAACATTATGAGCATCTTTTATTAGTCGAGTTTTTAATTTTTTGAATGCATGACATAGCTTTCCGTCTATTGTTTATTTTCCGTCATCACGTGACAATGAAGGAGGTTACGTGACAAGCCCATTTTCAGAGGAGGGAGACAGAAGTTAAGGGATTTTAAATGAAATGCCAAACATATGACAACTGACAAGTATCAGATCTGGCAGTCTGACAATGGGCTACAACAGCTCCTTAAATTAGGTAATACTTTTTTTTGGAATCTCTGTTCCATACCCTAGCAGTATAACCCTGGACACACTTTTTAACCAATCTGAGAGTTCAGATTTTTTTTCATTGGAAGACAGTAGCTGTATCTCCCTCAGGATTATTATGAAGATTAAAAGTCATAATTCCTGTAAACACTACCATAGAGCCTCAGTGACACGCCATCAAATGTCGGCTGTTATTATAACAGGAATTTGTACCATAGCCTGTCTGATTCAAGGGCCCAGGCTCTTAGCCACAAAGAGTTTGCAATGTAGAAATGATTGCTCAGGAAATCCAGCAATTTCGTCCCCAGCTACTATGCATTAAAGAAGAAACGGGGCCACAGTTTTTATTCAGGCGAACAAAAGGTTGCTAATTTCACCCTCCTGCTGTTTTCAGTCCACCAATGAGCCCTGCTGATTCTACCTTCAGGATCTACCTTGCATCTTCCAACTCCTCTCCATTTTCTTCAGGTATTTGATCTGATCTCACCTGTCTCAGAAAACCCGTCAATGACTCCATATTGCCTCTAGAATAACATCTAAACACAATCTAGCAAGGCCTGGAGAGTCTTCGTGATTGAAGGACAGTACAGAGTCTAAACTCCAGAGCTAGACTGTGTAGGTTTGAATCCTAGCTCTGAGAGTTACCTGCTGTGTGACCTTGGACAAATTACTTAACCTCCCTCTGCCTTACATTCCTCATTTGTAATACAGGAATGATAGTAGCAAAGGGCCCCTAAGGTTGCTGTAAAGATTAAATAAGCCAATTCCTATAGAACATTTAGGATAATGTCTGGCACATTGTAAACACTCTGTTTTATATTGTATTATGATTTGTGATGGCCTAGTGAGGTGCATTAGCAGAGTGCTACTGGATATTGGGTTGCCTTGATCAGGAATTCACAGAGATAAAGCTACTTTTATTTGAATGGTTCTGGGATTTTTCATAAAATAAGTGAAAAGGAGATAAAATGAATGAGCTCTGGACAAATATGGTAGAAAGAGAAAAGCCATCAGTAGAGGTAAGGGGCACACTGGAATCCAACAGAGTCAACTCCAAGTGTGCAAAACATGGAGTGATGTCATTGTGATGTCAAAGAAACCAGTTGTGCAACCTGCATATTTCCGGTGTTGTCTGCAGTTTCTTTATTTTCTCTTCCCATTTTTTTTACATTGAAGTATAATCAGTTTACAATGTTGTGTCAATTTGTGGTATACAGCATAATGCTTCAGTCATACATACACATATCTATATTCATTTACATACATTTTTCATCATAGGTTATTATAAGATATTGAATTTAGTTTCCTGTGCTATACAGTATAAACTTGTCTATCTATTTTATATATACTAGTTAGTATCTATAAATCCTGAACTCCCAATTTATCCCTTCCCACTCTTTCCCCCTTTGGTAACCATAAGTTTGTTTTCTATGTCTGAGTCTTTCTGTTTTGTAAATAAGCTCATTTGTGTCTTTTTTTTAGATTCCACATACAAGAGATATCATATGGTATTTTTCTTTCTCTTTCTGGCTTACTTCACTTAGAATGACAATCTCCATGCCCATCCATGTTGCTGTGAATGGTGTTATATTATTATTTTTTATAGCTGAATAGTATTCCATTGTATATGTGTACCACTTCTTTATCCAGTCATCTGTCGATGGACATTTAGGTTGTTTCCATGTCTTGGCTCCTGTAAATAGTAGTTGTGCCCCTTTGGACATCTCTTTCATTCTTTCCTTCCTTCTGTAAATATTTTAAATTTTTTCTCCTGTCCATTTGGGAATCTTGAACTCCCAATTATCCCTCCCACCCCTTTCCCCACTAGTAACCATAAGTTTGTTTTCTATGTCCATGAGTCTCTGTCCACAGTTTCTGATCTGTGTGATCCTAAATCCTCCTGGTTACAGTTAGCGCCAACTAGTGGTAGATTACATGGGGATGTTTCTGGATCCAGGGGCTGACTGAAACATCCAGCAATCTTCTGAGTAGTAAAAAGATCCTCCTCTGAAGAAGTGGAGCTGGGAAGAACTGGGGGTCCCCGGCCCTGTGCTCCTTCCCCTACACTCCGCAAGACGCTGCGCTTTCCCCTGACCCTGGTCTCCCCATGTGCCCATCAGCTCCTCCAAGAGACTCCGGTTGACAACAGGGACTGTGACAGGGATGGAAGCCAATCGCCAACCCTGTTACATTCGAATTCACGTCTTAGCAGGACTATTACTGCTGGGTGTTACTGACTACACTTTATCAGTGATTTTTAGTTTTCCTTTCGTTTATTTAGAGTCATAGCTGCTTTTGAATTTTCAGTCCTTGTGAACCTTAAAATAATCCAGACTCAAAATCATAACCCCTCGCCTTGGAACCATTTTTATAACACAACTTTTGAAAACATATCAGAATTGGATCATGGACAGTGCAACATTTCTAAGGATTACAATTGTGACTTGTATTAGAGAATCACAAAATATAGTTCAGTGGTGTGAGTGACAGTGATGGTTTGGAGGTGGGAAAAAGGAATTCAGAACAGTGACGAGAGCATTCTGGGCACAGGAAAATGTGAACTCCACCTGCATTTCTTTGCTTACTTGACTCTTTCCTATGGAAGATTGCCAGGTGTTGATGGTGGGAAATCGTATTATTTTATTGTTTTCATTCACTGAGTGTACTTTAGTGTCTCACACATAGTGGACCCTCAAAGAATATTGGTTGAAGGAATAAAGGATGACCAAACAAGCCTACAAGAGTAGGGAAGCATGCTAAGTATAGTATGCAAACAGCTGTCAGACCGGAAATGACGGACGGAGAAGATTCGTTTGCTGACCAGTTGCTTAGAGTTTGTATCTCATGATGTTCCTTGTTTTATTCCTTTAAAAAAATTAATTCAAAGCATGATATGCTTGGAATTGTCAGTTCAGTCCCACCTGGGCTGGGAATTTCTTTTAAAAAGGTCAGAAAGGAGAGAGTTATATCAACAGAAAGCCATCCTCTTGCTGGAAACAAAAGTTATGCCTTGCTATTCATAATGTGGTCCATGCCCCACCAACCTGGGCATCCTTGGCAAGTTCGTGAGAGATGCAGAGTCTCAGGTTCCATCCCTGACCGACAGGATCGGCATGTGCATCAGAACAAGATCTCCCAGGGGTTCATGTGGGTGTTCAGTTCCCACTTGCTTCAAGAAGTGTAGTGACGCGTTCGGTGTGACAGGTAGCGTCATGGCGAAGGCAGAGGAATGCTGTGGTTTTACATCTGGTTGACCAGGAAGATGACCGTCATGTTCACTAAAATCTGGAGGACCAAAAGAGGAACTGGTTTGAGGTGGGAGGGAGGGAGAGGCAGAAGAATGTCACTCAAGTTTTAGAAAAGAGGAACTGAGTTGCCCACACTTTTTGCCACTCCGATCAACGACAAATCAAGTGGCATTCACTTCCAATACCAGGAGTTCACGCATGTGGAGACAAGCAGCTGGAGGGGAACAGAGAACACATTTGAAGTTGAATATGTGTAACAGGAATCACTTTAGTGTTTAAAGATGTTTGAACTCCTTCAAGTCCAGAGAGGACCCTTCTTTAGCTGAATCTGTTCCCTGGGCTGGATTCTCTAGGCTGGCCAATTCACCGTATCTTTCATCCTTGCTCTTTGTGGATTTAATACCTTGAAAACAATCCTCTTAATATCGTCTAAAACCCATTTTGGATCTCCACACTGTGTAAAATGTGTGTAAAAAGCCTCTTAACACAATTGTTTTCGAATGACACTGTCAATGTGTTTCTCCTCATTTTTTGTAATCATTATTACTCACTGTTGCTTATCATAACCCCGTAAGAGCCTAGAACTGAAATCTGTTTTCTTATGGGTTTTTAAAACCCTTAGCCTTCGCTGGATGTCACTGTGACTCCTTTTATTCTTAATTTTTTAAATTTTGTGATGATTATGTCAGGTTCCTCTGGAGAAATACCACAGGCATTAATTTATCTTCAAGAAAACAGCCTGGAATCATTTACATGAACTTTGCAGAAATAAGTATATGATGGGGGCATTGTGATGGTTGGGGGGGTGGGGAGGAGAGCCGTGAACACTACTTCGTGTAATGTACCTTTTAGCCTCAGATCTCCAAGGGCTTCCCAAATATTAACGTACCACATTACTTCCCTGGGAAACATGTTAATATGATTAAACACGTTTTGCAGATGAGAAAACTGAAGGTCTAGATGGGCGAAGTGGTCTGTGGAAAACAAGCCCTAACAGAGGTCACGGTGGTGTGGGGCCAGCACTCCGTGTCCTGATGCTGTGAGTACATGTCACTTGTCACCCGTTACTTAGTCCTCACTTTTGTTTTAAAAAGGGGAAACTGAGGTGGCGGGGTATAGTTCAGTGGTAGAGCGAGTGCTTAGCATGCTCAAGGTCCTGGGTTCAATCCCTAGTACCTCCATTTAAAAAAATAATTAAAAAAATTTTTTAAAAGCGTTCAGTCCATTAACCCAGCATATAGTGTTTGTTACAAGCTGGATTCTTTTCCTTCCGCCCCCCACCCCCACCCCATGAAGCCACATCTCTGTCCCTTCTGCTTACCTGGTACTTACCTGCATCTCCTGCAGCTCCCTCCTCTCAAAGCGAGCTCCCTGGAGATAAGATAAAATAAATATTATTGCTCTGTGTGTGTGTGTATGTGTATGTGCCCCCATGTTCATTCACTATCTAAAAGGATAGTTGACATTTCTAAATTTTTCAAAGAAGAAAGGGTACTTTTAGAGTTATTGTTATCACTGGACTAAAATAAACAGCACAGAGACAGTGCCCGTAGGTTGAGAGGCTGGACCCCATCCCTCACTAAACCCCTCCCAGGACGGACTCTCTACCCTCCTCCACCTGCAGGCAGGTGGAGGGGCAGTAACAGCAACTCTGCTTGGGCTCCCAGCACTGTGCCTGGCCTTGGCGGACCTAACATGGTAACACTACTCTTTGATGAGCTTTTAGGGGGTCAGGCTGGAAGAAGGGCACACAGGGCTCAAGGAAAGTTTGCATCTGCAAAGATGGGGAGTGAAGACTAGAGTTCTTGAGGGGCAACTCACTCAGAAAACAAACTGGGGAGATATTCATTATTCTTGGCTTTCACCCAACTTGACCTGAACTCACCATTTTCATTTATTGAAAAAAAATTTTAAATTGAAGTATAGTTGATTTACAACATTGTGTTCATTTCAGGTGGTGTACAGCAAAGTGATTTAGTTATCCATAGATATACAGGTTCTTTTTCAGATTCTTTTCCATTACAGGTTATTATGAGATACTGAATATAGTTCCACGTGCTCTACAGTACAACCTTGTTGTTACCATGTTTTGAAATAGACTGTTTTTTTGCCCCACGTAACCCTGTCTTACCCCTGCCTGAACTTTGACCTGGCCATCATCAAGGTTTCCAAGAATGTTCTGCATCTAGTCTGATCTTTCACCTTCTAGTGAATAAGCTTGTTATCCTTCAAGAAAAGTCTTTCTTCTCAAGTCACTGGAGGACTAGCCCCCAAATTCCCTACCTGGTTGATGCTTCCAATTCATTTTGCCAGGTTCTCCCCAAGATGCTGCGTGACTGTGACCAGGCTGGGTGGGCTCCCCAGGCTGCTTTCATTCAGGTGCACTTGTGCATGGTGGGGCCATGGCGATGCAAACACCGAGCATCAGATTCAGTCCAAACCTTATTGTCTGGCCTGCATTGTTAATAATAATAGCTATCATTACTGATGATTATAACAATAACTCTCTGAACAAAGCAAGAATTTCACTAATGATGATTATGAGAAGACTAAGAATTCTAAACTAAAATAACAACATAATTTTAGGTTTTAATCCAAACGGGCTGGAAATTAAATGTCAGCCTCAAAGTCAAGGGAATCACTGTGTAGTCTACATAATCATCATAAAAAACATTATTTCTCCCCCATGTTGGAAATCCAGTGGAGAGCAGATTCCAGATTGCTATTGCGACTGGAATTTGGTGACAATGAACCTTTCTTATTTTATTAGAAGCAGTTTTCGGAAGACTCAGGATATTGAAATCTTAAAAAAAGAAAAATTCTTCCAGTTTCTTTTGATGGCATGAAAAAGAGAAGGTGTGTTAAAATCACTGAAGGGTGATTAGGTTTAACCACAGGGTATATTTTTAAAATTCATGTTTCTTCTCATATCTTTAAAAAGTGACCTGTACCTTTGTATGCACTCTTTCTTTAATATAACTAAATAAATAACGACATCATTTTAATAGAGTAAATAATGTTAACCGAGGTCTGAAAAATAATGCTAGCTACGTTTCCACTTCTCAACATATCGACACTATGCAAAACACAAACTGGATAATGCCAAATCGCAGCCTTGAAAAGGTCAAAATCGATATTTTTTTAAATGTTAAATTACTTTTAAGGGCATATTAAATTCTTAAATTTCACCTATTTTTCCTGTTAGTTTCCCTTTTCTTCTTCTGGCAGAGATGTTAAAACAGACTAAATGGAAAAAAAGTAAAATCAGGGAGTAAGGAATAGAGCCTGGATAAAGGATGCAATTAAGAAATTAGTTGTGTACATAAGCACACACATACACACACACACACAAATGGTTTTGTAGTATAATTTTCTTTTTCTTCAAAGAAATCCTGTTCTCCAAAATATCCTATGCCACCTTAATCCTTTTTCTTTCCTTCTCAATTTGTAAGATGTATATTAAGCTTTCTTGTCTTTAAATCTTTTTTTTTTAATTGAAGTATAGTCAGTTTACAATGTTGTGTCAGTTTCTGGTGTACAGCATAATAGTTCAGTCATGCACATACATACATATATTTATTTTCATATTCTTTTTCATTATAGGTTACTATGAGATATTGAACATACTTCCCTGTGCTCTACAGTATAAACTTGTTTATCTATTTTATATATAGTAGTTAGTATCTGCAGATTTACACAATCTACTAAACAGACAAGAGTCATTTAAGAAATAGGTTAAAAATATCAATTTCAGAATCCCACTTGCGAAGAGGTTCTGATTTATAGGCCTGGGGTTGGACAGAGACATAGTTTTTAACAAGCTTAGCTGGGGATGGGGGGTGGTCTATGAGGTGGTGGACCAGGAACTCCAACCTGGAAAAACACAGTAAACTAAAACCACAACCAAGCCACCTCGTCTTCAGCAGGCCAACAACTGATGGAGATCAACCTCAGTGGACCAGAGAGAAGAAACTCGTTCACAATTCAAAATACATCACATGTGGATCTTTCTGATGCAATGTCTGCTGGAAACCCTGATGTGAGCACTGGCGATCTCTTAGTGGGAGGCACATGGGGTTCACAGTACCACGGCTAGAGCGTGAGAGAGAGAAGGGTGAACACCCAAGTTATGTGGGTGGTTTTGAGAACATCCATCTCTGTTAAATTATCTTCTAATGTCTAGGCTTTAAAAATCCTGAACCCATTTTCCCCAAAGATTTTCTGTCAAGTTTTATGGGATGGAATTATTCCATCCAGTATCCAATAAAGATATCTGGGAAGAACTATTTAATGCCAGAGAACAGTTTTCTTCAGACCATTTAAGGCCTTCCTCTTAGAAACAGGAAACAGCTTTCTCTTGCAAAGATGAGTGTGGTTAAAAAGGTTCATGTTTGGCCTTAATTCAAAAGTCAGACTAAATTTGGCAAAATGTGGTAGCTGGGGAAGGGAAGGAAATTAATATGATAGTAGATAGGGTTGAACGTCTTTCTGAAATTGTTTGACTGATGCATACTCATATTTTTCTTTAAAGACTCTCTAATGAGGCATTTCCCGAGAAATTTTGATGGTAATCTGTGGTGGACGGATTGGTAGTATTTACGTACTTCTGAGGGACCACAAAGTTACATTTGTGTGAATGGGTTACTTCCTATTAAAGAAATGACTCTTCTTTCACATGAGTAATAGTACTCAGACTTTGCTCTTTTTTCCCCTCTGCTCTCCCGAAGACGTGTCTGTCTCTCATGGCATTTGTTGTTGTTGTGGTGAAGTTATTTTTCTTGACAAGTTCCACCTACTCACAGTTAACCTGAAGGTCTTTTCCACTGTCACTCTGCTGTGAATGCGCAAAAAGGAAGCTTGTTATCGCAAGATCAGCAACTCAGATTACAGCGTGATCAGAAGTGACATCACCGCGTGGTTTCATTAGTGATATTAGAGGAGAAGGAACGATTTTCAGTCAACCAAGAAAAGTGGCTGGAAGTCGTCTGCACTCCTCTAGTAAATGTTTTGCTTTTTGCATCTCTGAAGACACAACTTGGTCCTTCCTCCTCTGGTCTCCCATCCCTCCCCAAATTGCATTGGGGATTCCTTTCCAGGATCTCTTTCCTTCTCTAGTCCCCATTGTTGAGTGCGTATCTCTCCTCCTTCTGCCCATGTAGAACAGAGTCAAAACAAAACAAAACAGAGTACATTACCACTATTGACCTGATAACTTTCTTTTCCCAGAATAAGATCTGAAGAGAATTCAAGAAAACCACAGACACTA
The DNA here is from genome assembly GCF_036321535.1 of Camelus dromedarius. Taxonomy (NCBI): domain Eukaryota; kingdom Metazoa; phylum Chordata; class Mammalia; order Artiodactyla; family Camelidae; genus Camelus; species Camelus dromedarius. The sequence continues at coordinate 7,254,208 of NC_087437.1, read as the reverse complement.
GAACGGATGAAGCCTACTTCCTGTGAATTTGTGTGGCTTGTTCATCAAGTCATACCCCACTTTCCTACTCTTATTCTGTCTTCTCGTAGTCACAGTGTTTCTGCCGTTGTCTGTGCACCCCGCTTGCCCCAGAGCCATGATCAGTATCCGTGAGAACCTTGGCCCGGTTCTGGTCCTAGAGCAAAAGACAGTGCCCTAGATTGCCTTTCACCTACTTCTGGTCTGGGCTCACAGTGCTAATGAAATTGCTTGGTTTGAGACGGATGTGATCAGAAGGAAAATTCATCTTTGCTTGAACGAGGCAAACTCTGCTTTACTTTTCCAGTGATGAAACTGCACACGTGTGTGTTTTGGTGGAGGGGGGACAATGGGGTGAAATCTGATGTGTGGGAAGAAATATGGGTTCTGTATTCTCATGTTACGGTAGATGGGGTTTGGAATGCTGAGAAAGGAATCCGAATGCTGGGCTGTCTCCTGCCTTCTGGAATTGTTTAGATATCCCGTAGTAGATCACATGGAACCAGAAATAATGTCATCAAATCCTCTAACTATGGGCAAGTCAGTTAGTCTCTCTTAGCTTCAGTTTCCTTAAACCTAAAATGGAGTTTCTCAACCTCATCACTATTGACCTTTGGGGACAGATTATCCCTTGTCTTAGGGGACTGACCTGTACACCGTAGGATATACGATGGCATCTGTGACCTCCACCCACTGGATGCCAGTAGCGCCCCCACCCACCAGTTGTGACAGTCTCCAGACATTGCCAGATGTCCCCTAGGGAAGAGGGCTAAGGCAAAATCACCCTCCGCTGGGAACCACTGGTCTAAGATAAAGCAGTGAAAATTGATGATGGCTTTTCGTTCTGAAGGTCTACAAGTATAACATTTCATGATTCTAGGTCCATTGCCAATATGTTGATGCAAAAGACCCCTTGTTTCAACTCAATTTGTCCTAGTAAAGATAGGGAGAAAAGAGGGAACTAATCAAAGAGTTAATGGTGAATGAGGTTTATATTAATAACCCAATTAAGAGTTAGCCTCCAATATTTGTCGAGAGGCTATCTTACAGAAAAACAATAGGAGGCAGCATATTTAATACTTTCTCTTTTTAATCTTTTTTAAAAAATTGAAGTATAGTTGATTTATAATGTGTTAATTTCTGGTGTACAGCGTAGTGATTCAGTTATACATATATACATATATATATTCCTTTCCATATTCTTTTTCATTATAGGCTATTACAAGGTATTGAATACAGTTCCCTATGCTATAGACAGCAAGGGACCTTGCTGTTTATTTTAAACGTAGTAGTTAGTATCTGCTAACTGCTTTCAGTGAGCTATCTCACTCAATGGCTGAAAAGGAATAATTATTAGCTCCAACTTACAGAGAAGTCAAACTAAGGTTTAGGGGCAATGAACAATTTGTCCAGAATCTCACTGCTAGTCACTAGGGAAAAACAAAAATTCAAAGCCAAATCTATCTGCCCTAAAATCTTTGTTTTTGGCCATTACTTTATATTGCTTCCTGGGGTAGGCAGTATGCCAGGTATTGTTAAAGACTTCTTCTTTGTCTCCTGATATCGATAAAGTAGGTACAATCATTATCCTCATTTTTTTTTTATATGTAGGGAAATTAGAGCGGAAAGAGTTTATGTAACCTGCCCCAGGTCACACAGCTAGTGGGTGGCAAAGCTGAGTGAGATTTCCACTCGGTCCCTGATCTCAGCCACTTCTCTCTGCTGCCTTTCAACATAAACCCTGCAGTCCCAGACCTTGGCACCCCGTGAGTCCATGCAAATGAGTATTCTTTGGGCACTGTTCAATATTTGGTGAGACTTTTTGAATGGTGGGAGATGCTGATGGTGGGAGATGTCTTCAGTCTCTTTTCTGTAAGGGAGTTGCTGCTGTGGAATAAGAATATCACTGAAATGATCATTGTTATAATAAAAGAGATTCTCTACATGTTGCTGCATAGAAAGATCTGACCTGCATCTCTCCTGCTCAGTCAAAGGATGTGACATTTGAAACACTCTCCATGGGAATGCTACCAAAGTCTGACACATAGCCATCCAGTTACTGCCTCATCGTACCTTACTGAACACTGACTATGTTCTAGACACTGTACCAAATGCTGAGGATACGGCCACAATATGGTACAATTCCTGCAAAGCTTCAACACTAGGACTAAGAGAAGTCCACGATCCTAAGGCATGTACAGAGGGATAGAAGAATCACAGAGAGGAGGGCACATTTTTCTACTTGGGAAGAGCCTCACCAGGATGTGCTTCTCAAAGGAGACCCTTGAGTGGTGGTAGAGAACCATCAGACATTCCAACTGGAGAAACGAGGAGCTGTGAAAAGAGGAAGCAATTTCAGAGAAAGAGACGCTATCAATTACGGCTGGAGACAGGGGACGGCAGAGGATGAGAGAAGGCTAGAAAAAATAGATTAGTGTAAGGGAGAGCCTTGCGTTTCATCCTAAGATGACTGCACCCTTTTATAGGTTACGTGGATTCATCAAAGAGTTTTAAGCAAAGGAGTGGCAGGATCCGACTTGTGTTTTAGAAAGGCTACTCTTCGTATGGGTAACAGATGAATGGATTTGACCTGTATCCAAGAATCACCCTACCCTGTATGAGGCAACCCAGTTGTTCTTCCTGGAGTATATGGTTAGTCAGACAGACCAGATGATCTAATACAGAGTGAAGGACCAATTTGGCCCCAATTTTTCTGCCACTGCTCTACCTTGGAGCTAATTAAACTGCCCTACAGGAGTCCTCCTGGGATAAATTTCCTGGAGCAACAGGGTCTAGAGAATGCAGTTACAACTTCACCTTCTTTTCCCACAAAAGAAGTCCCCGGATTTAACTGATCTCAACAGTCCTGGTGTTGGTGAAAGTAAAAGCAGGCAGTGCCAAGAGCATTCATACTTTATACCTACTAGGCAGTTTTGCAGCCAGGCTTCTCAAAGCATTAACCAACACGCATTTTTCAAAGTCTTTCTATGTGGTAAAAACACAGGAAACTGAAGGTAATGCTTGAACCTGCTGTGGACTCACAGACATGGACAGAACTTGGACTTGAACTCCTCTGTCCCTCCTGTGCTGCCCACTGGACAAGGAAGAATCTGTACTGGCTGGAGGTGGACCTCTGACTAGAGAAGTTGAATGTTTTGAAAGAGATGTTGTAAATATTCAGGTCTTTAGGACTTTGTAGCTAAGTAACTGTCCTGGGACAGCTTTCCTGGCTAGAAGGCTACAAGGGTAATCTACATGATCCACAAAAATAAATGAAGCCTGTCTTAAAAAGCCATCACATGAGAAGCAACATCACAAATTCTTCATCTGGGTTACCTCCCCACCTTTCAGTGACCACAGGCAGGAAAGAGAGGTCACAGCGATGGACACTTAGTTCTTACGCTGACCATGATTGTGTTAGCAGTCAATGAAAAGTTGTATAGTGCCCAAGGATTTCCCGTGCATGCAGACTTAATCCAAACTCTTTCATTATAGCCCAGGTAGATCTCACTGTCAACTGCAAGCACTCTCCCAAACTCTTCCCCAAACAGTAATTTATGGTGGAGCCAAGACGCTGCTCTGTCTATAACTAGGGCTTATGTAATTTATAGGAGGTTTTGTTTTCTGTATAACATCATTCATATGAAGAGGATCACTGCAATTGTGTAGTTGGAAGTGCAGTCACAACTGGACTCTCTACTCCATTTGATTGGACCCTCACTTGTCTCACCTGACTCTTGTGGTCCAAGGAATGTAAGCAATCTGCAACTTCCTTCGTGCATCTGTGTCTTGTCTCTTCCTCCTGAGGTCCTCCAGAAGTCTCCAAAAGGATTGTACAGAATTCTCTGATTTAACATGCTTGGTGTCTGCTAAATATTCTAACATTGTGGATCATTTTCTAACCAATGGAATCCAATGGACTGCACCAGGAGAGAGAAACTTAGAAAAGGAAAGGCACAATCTTCTCCCAGCTGCCATGTCACAGAGGTCAGTGGCTGGAATACCTTGCTCTACCTGGGCCGTCAGTTCACTGAGACTCCTCTCCACACTTCTCAAGGCCCTTAGCCAAGCAAGGAGTCCTCTTTCCCACCCCTGTTCTTTGTCTGTGGAACCAGGGAGAAAGTTCTATTCCTTGCTAAGATAACACCTCTTCACGGCTGGAGTTGGAATTCCATTCTGTGTTTTGGGATATTTCTTTCAATTAAGACATTTGGATAAACTACAGTCATCATTTCCAGTGAAACCACCCAAGTAGTGAACCCTACTGAGATTTAAACTGAACTCTATCAGCAACCAGATGAGTGATCTTTGAACAAAGCACTCATGTCAGCCTTCTGGGTCTGGTTTTTCTCATTCGAAAAATAAGCTAGAAAATGGGCTTTAGCACAAAGAGTCATGATTTTGGTCATCCATGGTGCTCTACTGGCTCTAACATTTGGGGATCTTTGAGTTTCTTTGAGAATCTAGCAAGAACTATGGAAAGAATAACAATGATTCAGAAATTTTGGAAACAATTTAGGGGATTCACAAAAATTTTCTGCTCCCCTCACCCCAAACCCTCTCCCTAATCCAGAAACCCCTAACCTGTTTCTCTGTAAGAAGAGAAGAGGCCTTGAAGTTTCCAGGATGGGCATACAGGAGGCACTCAAATTGCTCTTTGAGTGAGTGAATGAATTAAATCTATCACACGACCTCCATGAGTTCTTCTCTGTCTTCACAAATGCAGTGTTATGACACCATCATCTTCTCTCCAAATATATCAGTTATTAAATATCCACTTGCATTTATTGTTAGCTTATGTTCAAGCCAAAAAATATGATAAAATCTAAGGACAGCCTCTTACCATAGACACGAAGCCAAGATTGTACAGAAGTGAGAATAATCCAGAAACCCATCAATCACTCCACTGATCACCAGGGTTTCTTCAGTTACCCAGGTTGGCTAACATCCTGAAGTTCTGTATTTATTCAGAGAGGATGGTATCCCAGAGAGAAAAGAGCATTTCTTACCCAAGGATATCTAAGCAGATCCCCTCAAGAGCCTCAGAGGAAATCTCTACTCAAGTTGGGTTTGCTTTCCAGAAGGCTTTATAATAACATTGAACTCATTCAAATCATTTGGTCCTTTCCAGGAGACAATGCCATATTCTTATCTATTTTCCTATTTTCATACTGCTTTTATTACCTTGAATAGCCTATAATCTTAATGGAGTCCAGTATCATTTGGGGAAAAAAAAAAGGGTGTAAATCTCTTAAAACATTCAGCACAAATGATAAGGAATCAGGGATTTAATCCATGGATTAAAAATCAGCTGTCACTGTAACATTAAATCAGATTTATACTCTGTTTATTAGTTTGGGTGGAGGTATTTCCTTTTTTTTTTTTTTTTTTTTAGCTTTGCCAATGATACTAGCCAAATGCTACCTTGATATCTCATTACCAGAATCTGGCTTTTGACTCATCTCAGAAAAATCTGGCATAATCTGTGTGTTATAAGACTTCACTCCAAACTCCAGCTGCCTGGTGTGGTGTGGTAAGCTAATCCAAAACATCTGTCCTGCATTTTGTGCTCAAAACTCCCTCAATGAGGATGTAGGGTAATGGAAAATAGAAGTTCTTCCTTTTGTGCTTTGGTTCTTTAAACCTCCTAGGTCCTTAGACAAACATTCAGAAGCAAATTTGTCTTCTCTAATGGATTCCAGACACATGTTGAAATAAATAATTGTCACAGCCTTTCTCTGGTACCCACAACACTGGAAACAGTCTAGTCAATCATTGTGTCTTCCAGATCCACTGAATTCTCATTATTCAGAATGTATTGGTAGTGGTTGTCTAGGGCATCGGTGTCCCCAGTAAGCAAGTCTCCTAGAATTCATGCCCTTGTTTATTCATACTCTTTACATAGTGACCCTGTCATTGGATATGTGAGTGGCCTTGACCAATGGGACCTTAGCAACTTCGGTGGGAGCAGAGGTTTTAGAAGTGCTTACACGTTGAGTCTTGTCTTCTTGGAACGTCCCACCTTGGAAGCCCACGGCCATGTTAAAGGCAGCTCGGTCTCACCACTGACTGATGACAGGCCATGAAGAGAGGGGCCCTGGAGGAGGAGAACCTGTCCTGGGAGTCCCAGCCCCCAGAAGATCTTCCAGTTGAAGGCAGCCTAATAAGTGACCTTAGTTACTGCACGTGGTATAGAAAACTGCCCAGTTGAGCTCAGCCAACCCACAGAATCATAAATAATCATAAATCGTTGTTGTTTTCAACCTCAAGGTAAAGGTATAAAGAGCTGAAACATTAGGTATATAATTTTAACCCTCATCATTTTAGTTAACACAAAATACATGTATCTCAAGCACACATATACATATGTACACACATATATATTGCAACATGTATGAATGTAAATATTGTGATATGACCGGTAGTTCTTGTTTTTTATCAACATGAAGTTCAGGTTTTAACGTCCATAATAGGGAAGAAAAAGTGTCAAAAGCAAATTGTGCTTGAATTGAAATCCCTTTTCCAAAAGTATTTTTCTTTATATTCACACTCAAAATAAATGAAAGCATTGACTAATACTTGTAAAACTCTAAAGCATTAAGAGATGACTGTTTATTAATGGGCCCTGCTCAAGTCTAAAGACGTTAAGTATACAAATACATTTTAAAATCAAAGTGGAAACCTAAGCATATCTCATAACTTTGAAAACTTGTATTTCCTGTTGTAGCATTGCAGGCCTCAATTTTTCTTTGTTTTCCACCAAACTATGAGCTTAGTTTGGTATTTTTTCCCTACATTTGTTCAGACTCAAGTATAAACTAACCAATTAGTAAATTTTATCTAGTATTGCTTCAAAAATAATAACTACCACTCATTCAGTGATTATTAAGTGTCAGGAATTCTGCTGACAGCTTTTCTTAGATTAACTATACATCACAATTTACAAGGTGGTTAGAATATTCTTACTTCATTTTGAGGCAAAAACTAAAGCTCAGAAGGAAATTTTCCCAAGTCACAAAGCACATATGGGGATGAGCCACTTCCAAGTGTTTGATTTGGAAGCCTCGGTTCCTATAATTCTCTAGGCCAGGGGCTAGAAAACTTTTCCCAAAAAGGGCTAGAGATTAGTAAATATTTTCAGCTTTGTAGGTCATCGAGTCTCCGTGGCGACAACTCAAGGCTGCCTGAAAGCAGGCAAAGGCAATGAGTCAATGAATAGGTGTGGCTGTGTCCCACTGAAACCTTCTTTCTAAAAGCAGGGAGTGGGCTGCATTTAGCTTGCAGCTGTGGTTTGACAATGACACCCTTTGTCTCCTGAAATGATGATTGAACTTGAGTTCACATCAGAACCTGATTACAAGATGGCTTGTAGAAACAGAAGCCTCTCGCAGTCTGAGATTCAGTAGGTATAGGATGGAGTCAAGAAAGAGCACTCTGACAATTTCCCAGGTGATAAAGCTGCTGCTGGAACAAAGGCACACACTTTGAGAACCACTAGTCCGGGGACACAGGACTTCAGTTGCTGACTGTGAGGTACAATACCATTCTGGAGACCTGAATCTACCTTGCTACATTTTTAGTGCACTCAAACATCTGGCAATGGTCATTTTAATCGAATTCTTGTCTACTTCCTCTTCTGCTTTGTTTCACTCTGGATCCATAAGGAAGTTAGTTGTGCAGATCAGGAACCGCAGAAGTGATCAGGAGGGAGTTAGAGTGAACACTGAACACACATTGAGAGCCCCTGTCTGCACTGCCTCCGCCGTCCCTTGGTGCTTACCCCTTCTCCATCTTCTGAAGACAAAACACTTGTGACAAGCTTTAATCTTGTCTCAGAAAAGACGCCTCCATGTGCACACATAACCCCGTGTTGGTGTGTGGTATTTAACGTGACGGTTGAAGGTTACGGTCTTAGGACAACAGACCTTACAGAATAACCAAGCAAGCTTTCTACAAAGGCAACAAATCGCACTAAGTCTCCGTGTTGGAGTGAACCAAGAAGAGACACTGATTATAAACCTGAGTGTCTACATGAAGGAAGAACAGCATTTACTACTCACTCTCTCGGAGCCAGGGACTGGCCTGCAGGGAGATCGGTATTCGTTCATTACTCTTCACAGTAACCCTACATTTTGGAAGATTTCATCACAGGGTAATTAAAAGCAAGAACTTGCAGGTCATAACACCCATGAGTGAATTCCAGGTCTATATCTATGACCTTGACCATGATTTTGTCTTCCCCTCTCTCCACCCATAAAACAGGATGTTGACCGCACCTCCCTTAAAGGATTATGGGAGGACAAAGTAAGTTACCATGTGGACAGAGACTGATCACCTGGTCAATACTTATTAAGATGGTGCCTGCTGTTGAATGCATTTTATGATCGAGGGGACTGAGTGTGAGAAAGGTGCAACCATTCATTCAAAGCTATTTGATAGTTGGAATCATCACTGAAGCAAGACTCGAACTTGGCTATGGCTGATTCCAAAGCTTTCAAGCCTCAGGGAATGGAAACCCAGGCCAAAGGAAAGGAACACCCAATCCCTTGGAACAGGACAAGAGGCTTAGGGACACACATCAAAAGATAATCCACGTATCCAGAAGCACAGAGAATTGTGCTGGAACGCAGGTTCAGAGGAGAAAGGGCTTTTGTGGGTCTGTGGGCAAGAGAGAAGAGCTAGGGCGGAGCCATGTCTGTATGAGATGAGAGAGGCCACAGCAGGACAAAACAGTAGCAATGTCCTTGGGAGCAAAAGAATATTCCTGCAGCAAAATTAAGGCCACAAACCTAGATGACCCCCCCCACACACACACACATTACAAATAAAACGAAGAAGAAAGTAAATCCCTCAGTTAAAAAATTTCTTTTAAGTGACCTATTGAGAAATAGAATCGTAATTATTAGAATAATTTGTTATTTATCAATAATCATAAACGGGAGGAAAAAAAATCACGAGGCCTTCCTCATGGCTCCTCCCAAACACCAGTCATTTAGCTAAATAGGGCAGAGGGGAAGAAGTGTGCCTGAGGTAGCTGGGAAAATATTAAAGAAAAAAATTTTTTGTGAAAATAATTTTACAAGCCCTCCTGTTTTCCAACAAGGGGCAGATCTGTCCCCGGAGCCCTGCAGCTGGCCTCGCACAGAGCGAGCTATTAGGTTTACAGCTCCCAGAAGATAGCTTCACACAGTTCTGATTGCACGGGGCCCTCCGAGGTCTTGCTGCAGGTTTGGTTTTGGTTTCATGGTGATTTTATATTTCCTGTTCGAGGTTTTATTAGTTTTCTAGAGATACAGAAACACGAGGGGTCAAGGGGGAGGGAGACGCAAGACGATGGAATGGAATCGTTAAGCTAAGTATAGGAATTTAAGGAAATTAGCTGTAGCTGGAATTGTGGGAGGTGGGTGCTGGAGGTTGGACACCCAGGCCCAGATTGAATCAAAGATCCGGGGCCCAAAATTCCACGTGGAGTGAACTCGCTACCTCTCCTGGCTTGTCCTCCCCGCCCCCGCCACCTTCTTCTACGACTCAGGATTGTCTTGCCAAAGCTTTCACCATTGTAGACGTCAGGAACCCAGGGAAAAGTACACCTACAGGCCAAGGTCATTCTAAGCCTGTTTCAGCTGGTGGTTAAGAGCCAGACTGCGTGGGTGTGAGTTCAGGCCTCTCCACACTCCAGTCATGGGATCTGGGAGCCCAGCGTCCTTCATCCTGCATTTGTGATGTGGAAACAACGGCAGGACTTGACCCCTAGGGCTGTGTGTGTGTAAAGTCTCATTTAAGGATAAATGAGAAGCAAAGGAAAAATGATAATAAACGAGATTTTGCAATATAATATACGTATATATATTTAGAAAAGTACCAGGCGTACAGTAAATGAGATAAATATAATTACTTAGGACGGTACCTGCCATATAGCGTCTCAGTAAATGTTCTCTCTCCATATTATGCTTATTATTATGACCATTAGTGTTGTTTTAAGGAAATACTGAGTTCCACAACTGGTTTGTTTCATGTCAGTTTCCTTAGACGGCTGTCGTGTGTGACCCTCTTCGATCGTCCTTGGGTCGTGGGCGAACCTTGCAGGTAAACCACAGACAATGAAGGCCAGTCAAGGTACATTTATTCGAGGTCAAGAACTCAGTACTTTTGAAAGTGAGGAAGTCTTGTCCAGAGCCATGCTTCTCAAGCATTCACGTGTGTGGGAATTACCTGGGGATCTTGTGAAAATGCAGCTGCTGACTGAGTAGGTCCTGGAGGGCTGGGGGTGGCAGTCTGCATCACTGCTGGATTACAGACTATACTTTGAATCACAGAGGAGTCTAGGAATGAAGACTCATCTGGCAGGCAGATAACCAAGCGTGTACCTAGCTCTATGGCTGAAGTCCAGCAGTGTTTTGTACAATTCACTCATCTCCTTCACACGGTCAGCTTGCCAAGTGAGCACTGGAGACAGGCAAGGGCCGCAGGAAACTGTGGGATGCAGAGGTGTCAGAGGCACAACACTCTTGCTCTAAAAAGATTTACCACTTGATGGTGAAGAATGACACGCATACACACCAAAGAAAACTGTCCAAGACCGCAAGGAAGAACTACCGGTGTTCTGAGGAGGGCGGGTCACCCCTCAACCTGAAAAAATCAGGCCAAGTGACACACTTAACATTGCTTTGCCTCAATTTGTCCCTCTGCAAAATGGAACTAATTTTCTTTCCAGCTGGCTCTTAAGAATATATTAAGGGCATAATGAGTGCATTAAGATAAAAGTACTTTTGCAAGCAATATCCTGTATAATTGTCATTAATATTAGCAATAAGATCAGTGTTCTGGTTGTGAATAGAGAACTCGTTTGGGGTGATTTTACTTATAGCTCTACATAATTCTGAGCAACAGACTGCCTGCACAAGCCTACTTTCCTCATCTTGTGTTCCATGCGTGGTGATCTCTGGGGCCCACCCTCGTAAACCACCTGCTTGCTAATCTCCATCTTGGAGATGTGCTTCTCTGGAACTGCAAGCCTGGACCTTGCCCAGCAGGCCACCCTTTACTGTGACCCCTCAACACAATGGGCCACTCTAGTTCCCTGAATGGGCCACATGCTCTTACCTCTGTGCTCTTTTGTGCATGTCCTTTGTCCATCATGTGAATCAATTCCTAGCCCAGGGCAAATGTGCAGTAAGTTGTCGTGGTTGTTGAATGAACATACGTCCTTGGGTCCAAAAAATGCCTCCCTGCCCTTCTTCCTCCATCGTCCTTTTTTAAGTGACTCATCCTTGTCTTTTTCAGATAATTCAGCCTAAAGGTCATCTCCCTGCAAAGCATTTTAAGATTCTCCTCGCCCCTTTCCCTCTCTTGGAATCCTTAGCACTCCCTTTACTTGGTCAGAGAAGTTTGTTGTACTGTAGTATAGTTGTATACTTTCCTATCTCTGCCCACCTACACAAACCTAGATTTTTGAGCACCTTAAAGTTATGGCTGCTTTTTTTTTTAAAATCTCTGTTTAACCAACAAGTAGTAGATGCTCAATAAGAATTGAATATAAAACTAAGGTTGGTGATCTCCTAAGGTGTATGTGCTTTCGAATCACCTGGAGAAACGTTAGAAATAAAGATTCTCATGCTTGACCTTGGACCCAGTGATTAGCCCCAGGACTAGGGTCCATTTCTACAGTCCAGCGTTTGGGAACTGCTTTCTGTGATCTCAGATCAACTAGTAACTATTTCTACTGGGAAGAGACTCATTTAGTTATACCTTCACTTTTTTAACAGTAGTTCTGTCATTTATTTTTCTTTGAGGCTGAGCTCTTGGTCAGGAATACACCAATCAGCGATGTCTTTGCTCTTATGGGAAAAACACAGTGGGCTTTACAAAGACCCAAGCTGGTGACTGAGGACATGAGTTCCAGGGACTGGTTGCCCGGGTTGAGTACCAGTCCTGCCATCCCTTCCTTGGCTGTACAACTGTCTTAACCCTCTCTGTGCCTCAGTCTTCTCACCTGCAAAATGGGGGCAATAATAATCTTTACCTCATAAACTTGTTGCGAGGATCGAATGAGTGAAAACGTAAGGAATGTTTAGCACTGCGCTCCACGTGTAGGAAAACCTTAATAAATGTCAGTTGTTTCTATTACTGTTACAATGTCTATTTTTCTATTATGGTTTTAAGAAATTACCTTTGAGAAACATATGTAGTTATAAGGGAATGATTACCTAACAGTCAACATTTAAAAGCTAGGCAGGGGAATGGATAACAAAATTCACAATATGAGACTTTAATCCTAGGACCTACATTATCTTCCCATTGTTAGTTGCCTTCCCAAGATCTCCTGGTCCCCGATGCCTGAAGATTTTTCTCCCATCTTGTTGTTCTGGAAATGTTAACAAGTATGCTCCACAGTTCAACATTTTACAAGAGACTGGGGTGAAGGATTTTATTTATATATATATATATCTCTATAGCTCAGAGGTTTGAAATTGCACAATCCCTCAGGTATAGGATTTCAACTGAGAGTCGCCTGTTTTCTGAAAGCCAGCCTTCCGAACAGACAGTAGTATATCAATTTGTCACCAGCTTGGAGATCCTGGCAGAAAATTGTGAAAATTACGTACCTGTAATTTGGTTTTCTCATTACGGGGACCTTGACTGTCTGGGTGCTGTTGGGTAAGGTCATTGACACTTAGCAGAGAGCAGCTGGACTGGAGCATTTGGTGCCAAAACTCAGCAGAAACACCCCCCCCCCTCCCCTCCGCCTCTACATCCCGCGCTGGCAGGAAATTACACCCAAACCACAGAAAACATTGCACATGCCTGCATCCAAGAGTTATAATTAAGTTGATCAGCTTAAATAGGAAGGCTGTGACCCGGTTTTTAACTTTGTGTAAATAACTTGGGTGAAATAATCTACTTTGCTTGTTGTCCCCAAAGTGTTCATCCAACTGAAGGCAAGAGAAATCTTAAATTTCACCAGATTAATTTAGGGCAACTTTGAAGAAAGGTTTGCACATAAAAACTCTCAGTAGTAATAGTATGAAAATCAGTGGACTTTTTTTCTCATTGAGAAAAAGAATTACTTCCCAGAGTCCCCAATCCTGGAGAAAGACAGTGTAGACATTTGACCTGTTAAAAGATCAGAACTGTGTGAAAGATTTGAAAATCTGCCTTGTAGAAGATAAACGTGTTTTGGCTCATTCCATGCAGTAGAACTAAGGAAAATGAAGAGACAAACACAAAGAGAAAGACTTAGGGTCAACATGAGTTTATGATGTAAAATGCCCCTGCATTCACAGCTGGCACTCTCCTCTTAGAAAGAGAACAGTATTTGCTTAGGGATATACCCTGACAAGTGCTTGAGGGAGAACAGAGCATTACAGAGAATTAGGCGTAGACAGATTATTTGTCTATGTGTGGTAAACTCTCCTTTGTCGCCTCAATTTTTCAATTAAGTAATGAAACTAGCACAAAGCTGATTTCTAGAGGATCTCTCATGGGAACGGGTGCAGGGCTGAGTTACCTCCAGGACAGAGTAGGATGGGGGGAAGATTCACATGTGACAGCTGGAGTGTCCAGGACCAGATGGATAAGGAATAAGTTGCCAGGAATTTGCCAAAAATTGTGGAGAGGGCTCCGGACTTTCAGAAAAGTTCATAATAAGTTGACTTAAATATCTGGGACCAGGGAAACCCTGGGGGTCAGCTGGATTGCATGAAAAAGAACATGCCTATGTACTCTGCTGGCTCATAAAGTGACTCTCTCGGGACTAATGAGCCCATCTCTGTTTTCCTCACAGCGCTGCACTCTGGGCTACTCTTGGTCAAGGAACTGAGAGTCCATTGAGGGAGACAAATGAATGGTGAGACCATGACAAGCCCAGGGGCCTAAATGTGAAGATGTAGTCCTGCTCTCCGTGCTAAGTGAGAAGGAACCCCAAACTCAGCCTTGGAGGAAGACCATATCAGAGAAGGGTTCTCAGAAGAGGTGACAATGTGGGGAGAGGGGACAGGGGACAGGGGGTAAATTTGAACAAAGTCAGTTCAAAATACAAGATTGGTACCTAGAGGGAACAGCAAACTGTTGAGCTTGGTTAGGTCACTGGGGCCACAGTGGGAGATTTGGCTGCACAAAACAAGCTAAGATTTGGCTGCACAAAACAAACAGGGGTCACATCATAAATGATTTCCTATCTCGATCAGTCTGTGTTGAAGACAATGGGGAGCCACTGAAAGTTATTAAGCAGGGGAGAAAGAATGAAATACGTCATGGGTCTCTAGACAACTATTTATTTTGCACAGTGTAGACATTTACCTGCCCCAATATTGTCGTCCTAGTCCAAGAACTCATAATTTCTTCAAAACCCACCTCCCCCATGAAATCTTACCTGATAATCTCAATCCCCTCTTTCCATCCCTGCAACATTTGATTTTTTCCTCCAGTGTCACTTACTTCCTTGCACATTTTCTTCCATTGTAAGCATTCTTCAAGTGTCATTTTGTATCCAAGTCTTTATAAATCATAGAGAGTCACATGACTGTAACAGACAGACTTGGTCAATGAGTAAAGCAAACGAGGCATAAGACTTTTGTTTGCACGGTGAACATGTAGTAATACTCTTTATTTCCACAAAGAAGTAGGAAAAAGCCAAAAGGACAAGGGCAACACTGATGCGGATGTGAAATTGACCACAGCAATGGGGACCAATAGGGAGTGGTGAGGTCTCTGACAAATAGAGAGCTTGCTCACGTTCCTAAGAGGGATAGCAACCACTTCTCCCAAGTGATTGTTAATATGCAGACCTGGGGGTCCAGTCTGTACAATCTTTTGGTTAAAAGAAAGAAAAAAGTTGGAAAGTCAGATTTTATTTTTAAACAAACTTTTTTAAATTTTATTTTCTTCCTTGGGTTGAAGATCATCTTAACAGGTATTGACTTTGGAACAGGAACAGGGTCTTAAACTGCTCTGAACAGACATTAGACAAGCACAGAGGGTTGAAAGCTTTCTATTTAAAAAAATGGAAGTTGCAGTAAGAAGTGGAGACATCTCATAGATACGGTGGGGTGGTAGTTTATCCTGCTCCCCCCAAAATTAAATCAATATGTCATTAGATTTTTTTTTTTATTATGATGGTCTGATCTGATGCTTGGATGTGCTGAGCATCACTGGGCTTCCTCCCAAAGGTTGAGGTTCCCACCTCCTCACAGAATGGCTTTGAGCAAAGGGAAGGAGGTTCTCTGTGAGTTTCCTCTCCAGCCTCTGAAGGATCTCAGCACAACCCCTGAAGGACAGCCGAGTCTCCTCTTCCCTTTGGAAGTACCCTCCCTAAGTGACCCCACTCAGCAGAAGGCTAGGGCCATGCTGCCCCCTCTGCGGATGGCTGGTGGATTTGGGGGCAGCTGATTGAATGTGCTTTCCTTTGATTCCTGTGTTCAGAGTGGATGTCCTCTCCCCACATTTCTGCCAGAAATAGGTGAGGTCTCTAGGGAAACAAATGTCTGTGGAAATTCAGATTTGTATATGATACTTAAAAGTTGGCTCAAACCTTTCTAAACATTGCAGGCCAGTAGCTACAATCAGTGGTCCAGATATATTCTCTAGATCCCTAGATTACAGCTACTGTCATACATATTTATATTACTGTGAGGTCTAGAACCTGGCTGAATATAATTTGAAAACAAGGTGCTCTTACGCCTGTGATTTTGAGCATCCTTGTCTTTGTCAACCACTTACCTGGTGTTGACTTTTACTGCTATTTATCTTTCATGCTTATGTTCAATCTCCTCAAAGAGATGAGCCTTCCTGGATGGCAGAGACCATCACTAGAGCATCTTTCTGTCCCCAGCCCCTCACATGGTTATCGCCCCCTTGCAGAGACACCATAATAACTATAAACATTAAAATGTATTAATTGCTTACTACAGACATCGTGGGTAATGATTCATTCATATTATTTCATATGCTTCTTAAAATTATTGCAAAATAACTGCTGATATTTGGATTCCTACCTACAGGAAATCCCAAGTCAGGGAAAGTTGAACAACTTGTCCTGGCTCGGGTAGAAACTCAGGCATAGAGTCGGTACTCAAACCTGGAAAGCTGGCCCCAGGAGTCCTGTTATGTTGCAGAAAATGCCTAGTGATGGTAGAAGTGACATGGGTGAGGGCGGAGAACTTGAAGAGACTGTTTCTTTTGCCTCCCTCAAGCTGTACGATCCTACAAGGCTATTCTTTGGATGGTTGTCATTCCCCAAAATTTCGATGTAATAATGTCCAGTATAAAAGAGAAACTGGAGTGTCTTATGAAGACAGTTGTCACGTAGTGATTCAAATCATCCTTAAAGAATGGTGTTCATGCTATGGATTCAAAGGTATGTCCCGATTTCCTTCATATTTGATTTGAACATGATGGCTTAAACTATATCTTTAAATATTTTTAAAACACTAATTAAAAAAAACAAACAAACCCTGGACATTCAAATGGAAATTCAACCTACTGGAGACCTCCCATGTGCTAACTTGTAGTCTCACTGTGTAAGCACATAATACATACATGTGTATTTGAACATAACGTACATTTATACTAATACCACTTTTCTCTGCTTTACGTATTAGCGCTCTGGGTCAGATTTTGTTTGCATAATGCATTCTGCTTTGTGAGAAAGTTGGAAAGCATCTTCCCTAATACATAGCTCTTACTAAGTCAGCCCTTGCTTTCCCGCCTAATTACACGTGCCGTAACAGTCAGTAGAGGCTGATTAGCATTGTATTACACTTATGGAATCTAAGACGCAATCTTAGTGAGATGTACTATTATTATTTTGTGTGCCGCAAAGAAGGAAAAATACTTCCAGTGAAAACAGCTCACGGTGCATTCAGAGACCTCAATTTTCTTTCTTTTTAAAAATAAGTTCTTAAATCAATAGACTGTAATAATTAAGAATTTGGAGTCTGATATCAAATTACCTGGGTTTGAGTTTGTGGGCATCCCGCCTACTGTGACCTTCAGCAAATCACCAAACTTTTTCATCTGCAAAATGGAACTATTACTTCAATCTGACTTAGGGGACTATTGCCAGGAGCCTGGGGTCTAGTAAGTTCTTGATAAATGTTTGTTATTGTCATTATTATGACCCCTGATAAAGCCCTTGATCCTGATTGTATAAGGTTGTGCCTCTTAGGGGTGGGGGCAGAGAAGTCATCTTTGTGTGATACCCAAATAAATGTTTCTCCTTTTAATCTACTTTCTGAAGCTCTTTACTCTTAGTCAGAAGAGTCAACACATATCTGATTGAATGGGCTTTTATCCCTAAAGGAGGAGGTTTGCCTGATGATCTAAAGCTCTGTTCAGATGCCAATTTAATCTCTTCTGATGGAGAGGTTTTAGAAGCTTTTAGTCCTCCTTGGTGACCTCCACATCACACAAATAGATTTCTTCTGCTCCTGTGTCCTATAGCCCCAAAGTACTTTAGAAGGATGGAGTAGGTTTTCCTTCTAAAGTTTTGGTCTTGAGTGCAATGGTGGGAAAGTTTATTTAGATAAATGATGAAAGAATTCAAATTTGGGAGCTAACTTTAGCCACAGATTTTTTTTTTGTTGTTGATGTTCAATGTGAAAAAATAAAAGTTCTAGGACCCTTTGAATTATGTGCATACATCATTTCAAATGAAACTTTTATGTGGACAAATAGGAAAGTGGCAACTCTATTCTTAACATCCTCTTGATCTCAAACATGCCTCTCTAACTGCCGGGTAGTTAGCACCAACTCATCACATTTCAAAACAAATTCATGGACTTCTCCAAAAACAAGTGCATGCGTTAGTGTTGGCTAGGCTCTGCTACTGTAACAAATGGAATAAAAACCTTCATGTCACAGTCTAGAGGTGGTCAGGTGGCTCTCCTCAGCATCTTGTGCTGAAAGTATCTGGGCTTCTCCCACCACATGGGTACGCTGTCAGGTACACTTTTCAAGGCTGGTTCAGATAGGAAGAGAAGACTTGGAGGCCGCCTGGAATAGCAAGAACTAGGCTTTTTAGTGGTTTCTCTCACTTCCACCCACATTCCATGGGCCAGAACTCAGTCCCAAGCCACCCCCTGAAACCTGTTGATTCTCCTGCAATAGTATCCAAACTTCTTCTTTTTTCTGTCCCTACCAATACTGTCCTTTTTTCAGATATTCTTCATCTTTCATTTGTACCACCAAAATAGTTCCTTAAGAGGGCCTTCTAACTTCCTAACTCTCTTTCCTCCCATCCCTGAACATATGTCCCCCTGCTGCTACCTGGGTTAATTTTCACAGACTTGGTCACAGTCCCTTGATTGAAAACCATTTCTCTGGACAGCCTGGAGGATAAGGGCTAATTTCCCTGAATGATGTTCCCTTACTGTCAATTGCCACTGTACCTGTCCAAGTTTACCTCTCTGGAGACCTCCTCATGTGTAACTCTATCCAGCCTAACCAGATTTCTTGCTTTCCTGGAAATTTCCTCATTCCATGCAAGATCTCACCCTAGTTAATAGTTTTCTCTTTTGAAGGCCTACTTGTTTCTCAAGACCCAACTGAGGTGTGTCCCTTCCTCTGTCAAGCCTTTCTTGATCCACCTAGTTGAAAGGAAATGATCGTTCAAAGAACACTTAGAGCACATTTTAAGAATTTTTATTTCACACTTATTCTATTATTCTGAGTGCTTTAAGTTGATGAGGTATGGCTTTGTCTCTCTGGCTTGACTCCTTAAAGACCTGTAGTATGCACTAATCTGCACATGTGATGAATATAGTAGTTACTCAATGCACATTCATATGTTAACTAAACTCAGAGTAACTAACTGCTCAAACTAAAAGATACCACAAAAATTCTAAATGCAAGATTGTTCAATATACCTTTTGCTTTAGCAAGACACAAAAGCCTTGAGAACAGATTTGTTGTGTTCATGCTGAAATGATCTTTATATCAGATAACTTAACAGAGAAGGCTCAAGATGGAAAATGAGGAAGGGCTTTGTCATTTCCTTATGATCCAGTTTGGTTCTTTAAAGTCTGAAAGCTCTACTGGCTGAGGATACCTGGGGCTTCAGGTGAAGACACATCAGAAGAGGCAACTAGCACTCATGGATTTAATCCCAAGCCACCCTCTTCATCCACCTCTGCTCTGCATAATACATTTTCTCTAGTCTATTTCTTACCTCCATTTTCTTCCAGCATTCTTCTTTCAGACTTATCACCTTCTCCTTGAGTCCTTAGCAAGATACTTTCTTGGATGGGTCTACTCACATTATATGGCTTATAACTTCACGAACTTACTTTTTATTTGGATGAAAATCTCTTTTGGAGGAAAGTGAAGAAAAAAAATAAAGGAACAAAGGTGTATCAGCTGGATTCTTTAGACTTCAACTAGCAACAAGCTCTAATTCAAACTGTTATAAACAATATGGGGATTTATTAACTATCATAATAAAAGTCCAAGATTAAAATAAGCTCCCTATATACTTTTTAGCAATTCTCTTGGTCCTTCTATGTGTTTGCTTTATCCTTGGGTCAGTAGAAAAATGGATTCAGTTATTCCAGACATAGCACTAGATACAACAACATTAAAAGAAGGTTAGTAGAAGGAATTAAATAATGAAGATCAGAGTGAAAATAAATGAAACAGGCTGAAAAAAAAAATAGAAAAGATCAGTTGTTTCCTTGAAAGGATAACCAAATTGATAAACCTTTAGCCAGACTCATCAAGACCAAAAAGAGAGAAGTTATAAATAAAATCAGAAATGAAAGAGAAGTTACAATGGACATCAGAAAAATACAAAGGATAATGAGATTACTATGAACAACAAACTATATGCCAACAAACTGGACAACCTAGAAGAAATAGATAAACTTCTAGAAACATACAGTCCCCCGAAACTGAATCAGGAAAAAATAGAAAATCTGAATGGATCTGTTACTAAGAATGAAATTGAATCATAATCAAAAAAGTCTCAACAAACAGCAGTCCAGTATTAGATGGTTTCACAAGTAAATTATCCCAAACATTTAAAGAATTATTACTAACTAACCTCCTCAACCTAGTCCAAAAAACTGAAGAAAAAGAAACACTTTCAAGCTTATTCTACAATGCCAATATTACCCTGATACAAAAACTAGCAAAAACAACTACAAAAAAGGAAGAAAATTACAGGCCAGTGTACCTGATGAAAATAGATGGAAAAATCCTCAACAAAATATTAGCAAATCAAATTCAACAATACATTAAAAGAGTTATACACCATGATCATATGGGACTTATTCCAGGGATGTAACAATGATTTAATATCCACAAGTCAATGAATGTAATTTATCACATTAACAAAATGAAAGATAAAAATTGTATCATCTCAACAGACGCAGAAAAAAGCGTTTGACAAAACTCAACATTCATTTATGATAAAAAAAAAAAAACTCTCAACAATGTGGGCATAGAGGGGACATGACTTCATATTCAATATAATAAGGGTCATATATGACGAACCCACAGCCAACATCATAGTCAATGGTGAAAAGCTGAAACCGTTTCCTCTAAGCTCAGGAACAAGGTAAAGATGATCATTCTCGTCACTTTTATTCAGCACAGTGTTGGAAATCTTAGCTACATCAATAAGACAAGAAAAAGAAATAAAAGGCATCCAAATTGGAAAGGAAGAAATAAAAGTGCCACAATTTGCAGTTGATCTGATACTATATACAGAACACCCTAAAGATGTATGTTTAGAGTAGAGTGAAGAAGTGGAGAGAACAGAAAGACAGGAGGACAGTGAGTGAAGAGGGGCCAAGAGCACATAGGGCCTTGTTGGTCATGTGGGCCACTAGAGGGTTTTGAGCAGAGAAATGACATGAGGTGGAATGGGCTTTAACAGATCATTTAGCTGCTGTGATTAGACTGGATGAGGAAAGGACAAAGCCAAGAGAAAGCAGATCCATCAGAAGATTTGTGCAGAATCCAGAGGCAGGGTGATGGTTTGCTGGGCCATTGTGGTAGCATGGAAGTTGTGAATCCTCTTATATTTCAAAGTTCCCATGGCCAAGACCATGTGTGAGGCAGGAGATATTAGAAAGGAACTGAGGACAGGAAAAGTTTTACCCAACTCCAGTAGCTGGAATCTCATAGAAGTACTCTTTGGATGTGGTCCTCCTGAGGTACTTTTGTGGGTTTTTAGAGATCGCCCATCGCCAGTGATCTACATTGATAGTATCAAGGCCCCTTCAAGCGGTCATGTACGACCCTCTCCGTCAACCCTGGTTGCTGGCAGTTCATATCTCAGTTTGGACCACTTAGCTCCTCTGTATTGCTCTCTCGGACAGAGGACTCAGGCCAGCTCCCATTTACAGCACTTAACTCTCCCAACAGGAGACTCACTTATCAACCATCCTGCCAAATTCAGGAAGTTCTGGCCATTTCCATTGCTTCTTAGTCTACTGTGCCGTCCAAGGGCAATGAGCCAACTAGAACTTGTTAGGTTTAGACAAGACTCAAAATGCTGGTCCCTGGGTCCTTCAGTCCATGAAAAGAAATTTCCCACTCCCAGCATCTCCAAATTCCAGTTTATTTTTTGCCTCTTATACAGATGGAAAGAGAGTGATGGGTTAATTCTGGAGGAACAAGCTTCTCACTCTTAGCTAGACCTACAGAAATATTCCACCCTCTAGCTTCACGAGATGGGGCATTCACCACTTATTTTCAGAAAACCCAGACCTCAAGAAAAATTGAATTCGATATCTTTTTACCATTGCAAGCATAGGGCTGGGGCAGAGTGAGGCACGTAAGCCATACAAGTTAAGGAGGTTTCCCTCTCGGGTACATGCAAATACAGGGTTGGCACTTCATGACCCAATGGTGGCCCTTCTAAAATGCTGTCCCCTGTGTGCCCCATTTGCCTTACCTGAGTCCCAGTCTTGACAAGTGAACAGAAATCAACTAGAATTAACTGAAGCAGAAAAAGTATCTGTTAAAAAGTTAGATTTGTTTGGATAACTCCTAGAATCCCAGACAGTGCTGGAAAATAGGCTTGGAGGCTACACGGTGAGGCACAAGGCTTCAAACCATGCCACAGCTTCAGTGACAGCATCCCAGATTACACTGCTGGACAGACACACCCAGGCTTGGACTGTCCACCACTGTCTGGAACTGGAGAGCAGATTAGTTCTACCCTAACCACGGTTCCTGCCATTTCCAGAAATGGGTTGGACCACTGCTGCTGCTGCCACCACCCTCACCAATAAGGACTCTAAGCAGTCTCTCCTTACCCCCATCACTAGTTTCTAAATCTGGGGGGAGTGCTCGGAATGGCAGAGTCTAGGCCGTGTGTCCAAGGTGCAGAGAACTCTCAGAAGACAAAGATTGGCCATTTCCTAGAGATAAGCTTAGATTCACTAGGTCAGAACGTTTCCAAATATATGAAGAGAATTGAGATCCCGGACAGCCAAAAAGGAGTGACAAGTGGCAATCAATCATGTAATCAATCCTGTCAAATAACGGGGAGTGGCAGAAAGTTCTCTAAAAGAAACAAAAATGAAGGTTAATAAAGAATGCAAGGGGGCAGGATATACTTGAAACACAGTGGTCAGTGAGGGACGGAAGCTGAGACTTAAAGGAACAAGGATCTGGCTGTGCAAAGACCAGTTACAGCAGAGGAGAGGACAGATGCGAAGATGCCTGGGGTGGGAAGGAGCTTGGTGTGTTCCTGTAGCTAATTATAGCTGCAGCATAAACAAGGGGTGAGGAAAGGGGTAACGTATGAGGTTGGAGATGAATTCAAGAGTCAGATCACGCAATGCCTTGTAGGCTAGGCTTAAAGGTTTGTATTTGGAGAAGACATTGTGAGCTTTTAGGAAGGGACTAAAATGGTTGAATTTCCATGTTTTAAGAAAGTCACTTTTGCTGCTATGTGGAGGAAGCCGGTATGGGAAGAGTCAGAGCAGAGAAACCAGCTGGGAGGCTGTTGAGGTATTTCAGGGAAGAGAAAATGGCTCCAAATAAGGTAGTGACCACAGAGCTGGAGGTCAAAGTCCAGTTCTCATGTGTCTTTGGAGACAGAATCAGTGACCTGAACATGGGAAGTTAGGGGGAAAAAAATTCTGGATAATAGCTAGGTTTCTGGATGCAGTCATCGAATGTATCATAACTTTTGCTACAAGGGAGAAGTGGAAACCAGATACTGTGGTAACAGTGGGTCACATTCAGTTTGCAGTGTCAGTGGGTCATCAGATAGCAGGGCTTTGATTCAAGCTGTTAACATACCTCAAGAGTTGCAACAAACTAATTTGCAAACATTTCAAGTAAAACTGGTATTAAACCTACCGGGACATTTGGAGTGCAGAAACATTAGGCTGATTTTTGTATTTATTATTTTTTTTTTGGTATGTTTTTCCCCCTTTATTTCTTAAAAATAACCAAATGTTTCAAACCTACAGAAAAGTACAGGAATAAAAACTTAGGCGACACCTGGATATCCACCATCCAGATTTAACAAATGTTAACATTTTACTATATTTGCTTCAGATCTTTTTCTTTTTTAAATAAACAACACAGTACACACAGCTCCACACCCCCCATCCCCTTCCTCTTAACTGTATGATACCATTTATATAAAATTCTAAAACATTCAAAACAATTCCATGTATTTTTATGGACTGCTGCATATGTAGCAAAACTATAAAAACAAGCATGTGAGGACACGCCAACAGCAGAACATATTTTTTTATTTTTCTCATTTACATTACATGTAACTCAATCCCCACACACCAGGGCTTCCAAGAAATCACATCTCCATCCTTTTGGAGAGTGGTTTTCCCCCTCCATTGAAATCTTACAAGAAACCTACTACGGTAACTTAGTGGCATTGGATGGAACCTCTTGCTTTCAAGTTACTGGGGTCACGTGTAAGATGCTCATTGTCTGAATCTACATAGACCTCTTGAAAGCAGTAAGACCGAAACTTTCCGTCCTCCACTCCCTTATGCCAAATAAGCCTCTGGACCCTTGTATCACAGCTCCCAGTGCTACCGACACTTCATGTCCAGCCCCAGCATCCACATCGTCCCCTCATTAGAAGTCTCAGAATCTGGGAACAAAGCAAAAGATCTTCCCTCCCCTCCCCCAACCTCCCAGTTGCAGGAAATTTAATGCTTCTTGTAGTTAGACCTCTTCTCTGCTCCCTCAATATTCTAAGCCTCCAGCTTTGGAGCAATAGCGTTCCCAGCCCCTACTTTAACATAAGAAAGACCTCTTAAGGTTCCCCATATTAAAGGAAGCCAGCATTGGACAATAAAGCTCTCTGTCAACCCTCAAGGCAAAACAAAAATATCTCACCTTCCTCCCCAGTGAGCTTGCAGCCAAGTTAGTGAGACATGGCGCATTTCTCAGACAAGTTATCTTGCTCCCCTTCAGATGGTTTCTCTCCTGGGCCTGCTGCCCACACCCTGCCAAGGCATTCGCCCGGGCTGGTCCCAGTAGTGACTTCCGGGGCCTGGGCTGTCTTCTCTGCCCCCATGTTTTTGCCCTCTGGAGACATGGCGTCCCCACGCTGGACCCTGGCATCTTGCACCTCATTTTCACCACGCAGCCTCCCCTGCATTCTCGCTGTCTTCACACTCCAGCCATTTCCCCTTCTCCTTAGAAAGATATCCTTTCTGTTCTTCATTCTCCTGCCATTCATTTCCTGGGTGAAGCCCCCAGTCGACATGATGAATGAAAGGGGGTTTCTCCCAACACACCTGGATTAGGAAAAGGAAAGCAAAATGCATTTTGAAGTATTAAACTTCTTGCCTATTCATCCTTCACCAAAAGACACAGGAAAAAAAAATGTGCTAACTCCTTCATGCTGGTGACAGAATCAAGAAATCTGTCTCCAAATTCCTGCTAAAGGTGTTGACACCTATATCCTCGTGCCCTTCCTAATTAAATCTGCTTTACTCATTAACAGCCAAGCAAAAGAACGTGGCTTCTTCCTTAATTTCACTATGAAAATATATCTATTTTTATCAAAAAGCTTAATTTTCACTTATTTCATGGAAAAGCTGTATCGCAGGACTTAATGGAATAATTTGGGGGACATACCCACCACTCAGAGCTTTATTTCTCTGACACAATCAGTTTCCAGTTTCCACTTAGAAAGAAACTTTAGCAATATAACCTGTTGGTGACTCCGTATACACAAAGTCAAGTGACAAAAACAAAACATTCATACTCCCCGTATGGAAATACTTAATAGGCCATCATAGGCATGCAATAAATATTTAAGGTTTCTGGAAATATTTCATTTATTGCAGCATAACTGTTTTATTTCAATCATTAGAGAATTTTGTACGTGACGTTCTTCCCTGTAACTCTTTAACTTACAAGGAAATATTTATTGAATACATATTTAAGGCTCCCAGAACTTAGTAAATAAGATAGGCAAAACCCCAGTGTTTTATAGACTACTTTTTTCCCCCCTTCCTTTCTTATTTTTATTGTCCAAAATTGCTGAATAATAAAAGCAGAGTATTTAGTTCCTCTTAGACTGGGTTCCAGAAAAGAAGTTCTTCACTCCTAATATTTCCACATTTTTAAAAGCTTTTAAAAAATAATATAAATTCATTTTCGTATCTCTCATGCCCAGCATCTGCAAGGCCCACAATAGGCATGCAATAAATATTTGACAATGGAAAATTATCTGTCTAGAATCCTTTTAGATATAGCACTGCCTAAGGGGGAAAAGAGAGAACTCACAATCGCTTCGAATCCTGAGATTGTGTTTTCTCAGCAGCACGGCGGTATTCCACGTTGCCTTTTTCCCACACTCTCGCCACCCCAAATCCCTAAAAGGCTGAATTCAGGAAGGCAGGACTGGACAAATCAAATGCCTCATTAAGAAGGCCTGAAGAAATATGCCTAAAGATGAAATTATAGCTCTTAGACCAGCACTCAAAAGCCTGGAAGAAAAGAAAAGGGAGGAGGAGGGGCTGGGGGGGCAAATTATGCGATTTGACCGTGGTTACTTATCCAGCAAATGTTTCTGAAAGCTACTAACTACTAATTGTGGCGAAGGTTTTTAAGCCGGGAACCGGTGACTCGCTCGCTCTTTTCCCCGACGCTCTGTAATTCATGTGCAGTTTAGAGATGGCACTGGGTCTTAAATACAATAATATCTTAGAGAAATTTGAACGCTCTAAGTTAACAGGTATGCCAATTTGGAACCTTAAGAGAGATGCAACTCCAGAGATTTCCAATAATTTAATAAGGCGTAACCATTTTTCTCAAGTTCTGTGGTATTTTTTTCATCAGCCTAAAAGGCTCGACCATGCGGCCTAATTCAAGGCTGCAGGCAGGAGAAATTACTGACTTCATTATGCCTGCCTGGCGCGCTCCAGTAAAAGCATTCGGCACCAGGAGTTCTCATCCTGGGAGGCTCTGTAGAAAGCTTTTGCCCTGACAGATCTCCTTCGGCTTCTTGTGAAAAACGGCTGAGGGAAGGAGACTGTGTTCTATTGTGTGCCAGGCTCAGAGGTCTGTGTCCCGCTCTTTGCCTTAGAAAAGGCCCACACCTGAGTCATAATGGCCCTTGGGCCACTGAACACCAGTCGGGGTTTGCTGAAGAGAGACTGATGTTTATTACTATTGCTGTGAATGCTATTACTGCTATTGCTGTTGTTATCCATTGCTTATTGGAAATAAGCGTTCTGTGCTCTTTTGAAATATTCCACTGCTTTCCCCACGGTGTGGAAGGGCCAGTCGCTTATCTGCAAGGGAACAAAGAGGAACGACGCCATCGCTTTTCCCTGAATTCTTTTGGTGCAGCTGGACTTGTGGTTTTATTTGCCAGGACAGATAAGAAAGCAGGAAAGGATGGTGGGTTAGCTAGAGGGAAGATGGCATCTCGGAGAGTGCAAGCCCCTAAATGTCAGTGGTTCAGCGTGATGCAAGCTTATTTCTCACTCATCCAAAGGCTAAGCTGGGCATTACCCATGGGCAGACAGCGTCCTGCCAAGCACTAACCAAGGGACACGGGTGTCTTTCATTTTGAGGCCACCAAGTTCATGCTGGTGGTTGACTCCCTTCCAGCGAGGTGGGTGGGGGAAGGACCACCCATGGGAGGTCCCAAAGCAGTACACAGTATTGTACTTGCATTCCATTAGTCATCCTGAACAGCAAGGGAGTCTAGCAAATGCAGCCTAATGATCACTGAAGACAGGTTTGGAACAGCAGCAACCCAACTTCAGAGACTTCTTTATCAAGTATCAAGATGTTAGGTCACAGAGTAAGGGCGCTCACCTTCCTGCGAAATCTAAAAGCAATGAGCTCATAGAAACTTCAGTAGAAAATCTCAGTAGAAAATTCTACTCATAGAGAGTAGAGTGGTGGTTGCCAGAGGTTGGAGGTGGGGGAAGTGAGGAGATGTTGTCAAGGGAACAAACTTTCAGTTATAAGATGAATAAGTTCTGGGAGCCTGGTGTGCAACATGGGAACTAGAGTTAATGACACCATATTGCATATTTGAAAGTTGCCGTGACAGGAGAGCTTTAATGTCCTCACCGTAACAACAGTAACAACAAATGGTAACTATGTAAGGCAGAGGATGGGCTCACTAACCTTACTAACTGTGGTAAACATTTTGTGACATGTAGATGTAGCAAATCATCACACTGTACATCTTAAATTTACACAATGTTATATGTTTAGTCATATCTCAATCAGTTTGGGGAGGGGGGAAGCACATGGAAAGTTCTAGGTAAACTTCCATCAGAAGGTGAAATTTGTGTGGATAAATAACACAATGGAAACAAATCTAACAGCAAGTTGGATATACACCTATATTTCCCTAGTTCTTTATTATAGTTTCAGGAAAGTCAGTATGAACTCTCCTAAAGCTAAGTTCCTCTTGAAGCAACTTTTATTTTTCTAGAAGGGAACGGTACATGCTGGACACAGAGCAGTCACTCAGATGCCAATGTCTTTTATCTGAGATAAATCTCCAATACCCGATCTGAGTGGACATCTGGCTCCCTGGGTTCTGCTTGCTCTAGTGGGAGGTAGGGAGGTCAGCGCTTCCAAATACAGAATTTCATCCCATTTCCTTCTGTTTTTAGCCCCACACACTCCTATCTGTAGCCATATGGATGTATCTCAGCTTGTAGTGCACGTCACCTCTCCTCTTTTCTGTATTTCTCTTTGCAAAAACTAGCCTGTGCCTCCCCCTACTTTATCAATTCCCACTTCTCCATATGCTTTCCATTTCCAGAATTTTTATTAAAATCTCTTAACTGAAAATGTCTCCTTCTCCTTCGTCTTTGCGGATTTAGACAATATTCTTAATTTCTTGAGAGGCTTTTAAATATATAGATTCCTTGGCTTAATAATTGAAAATTCTAATAAAGTAAATCTGGGTTGGAACTCAGGTTTATCTTACATTATGAAAAAAAATTAAATATACCAAAAAAAGAAAAAGAATACAACAAACCCCCATGTAGCCATCACCCAGATTTAATAATTATCAAGATTTGAGATATTTTTCCCCTTGCTGAAGTATTTTAAGGCAATCCCAGATAATATGTCATTTTGTCTTTAATAGTCCAATATGTATCACTAAAAATTAAAGCACTTACTTATGTAGCCATAATACATAAAATTAACCATATTTCTCTGGAATCATCTAATGTTCAAATCCATAATCTAATTTTCATGATCATTTCAAAATGTATTCAGAATTTTTCAAAACATAAAAAAGAAAGAAAATTTTCTACTTTTTTTTTTTTACAAAGCAAATACCACATGGATACCAAAGGTGATGAGGATTGCCCAGTAAAAGAAGATTCATAGATCAATTTCACGTATGAATATCAGCTGACAAAGAATGCCATGCAAAGAGCAACCATTAAGAACACTGAAGTGATTATACTAATGATCAGATAAAACAGACTGTAATGCAAAAATATTATTATAAAGAAGAGCATTTTATAGTAATAAAAGAGTGAATTCATTGGGAAGATAAAACCATTTTAAACATACAGGCACTTAAAAACAGAGCCCCAAGATGCATGAAACAAAAACTGACAGAATTGAAAGGAGAAATAGGCAAGTTAACAACAATAGCTGGAGACTTCAATACCCACTTCCAATAATGGATAGATCAACTAGGCAGAAAATCAACAAGAAAGCAGATGTCTTGAACTACTGTAATGCAAATATCTAACCAACATCTATAGATCACTTCACCCAATAACAGCAAAATTATGTTATTCTTAGGTGCACAAGGAACATTCTCCAAGATAGACCATATTCTAGGCCATAAAACAGCCTCAATAAGTTTAAAATGATTTAAAGCATATAAGTGTTTTCCCCAACCATGATGAAATGAGCAACAGAAATGAATTAATAACAGAAAATGTGGGAAATTCACACATATGTGGAAATGAAAACACAAACTTCTTAAAAAATGGATCAGGAAAGAAGTCACAAGGAAAATTTAAAAATATTTTGAATGAATGAAAATTAAGATACAGTATAACAAAACTTATGAAATGCAGCTATGCAGTACATAGAGGGAAATTGATAGTGAAAATATCACATTAAAATGAAGAGAGATTCAAATAAATAACAAAATCTTCCATTTTAAGATACTAGAAAAAAGAAAACCACACCTAAAGCAAGCAAAAGAAAGGAAATAAAGATTAGAGTGGAAATTAATGAAATAAAGATTAGAAAAACAATTGAGAAAATCAGTGAAAAAAAAATCAGTTCTTTGAAAAGATCAGTAAAATTAACCTTTAGCTAAACTGTCCAAGAGAAAAAGAGTGATGATTAAAATGACTAAAAACAGAAATGAAAGAGGAGCATCTCTACTACCCTTACAGAAATTCCTCAAAAACTAGAAACTACTGACATTGATTCAAGAAGAAGCAGAAAATCTGAACAGATCAATAACAAGTAAAGAGATGGAATTAGTAATCTAAAATTTTCCCACAAATAAAAGCACCAGCCCTGATTCCTTCACTGGTGAATTGCACTAAATGTTTGAAGAAAAATTTGACAGTAGTATTCTACTCATGTAATTTTTTCTGAATTTGATAACAGCAATAAGATTATGTAAGAGGATGTTCTTGTTCTTGAGAAATATTCACTGAAGTGTTTAAGGGTAAAGGAATATAATGTAACACCACAAAATGGTTCTGAAAAAAATGTGCATGTATGTGTATGTGTGACTGGGTATGTGTGGATGTGCACACACACACGCACAGATGTGTGTAGAGAGAAAGAGAATGACAATAAATGTGCCAAATCATAACAATCAGAGATGCTGAATTACGGGTATAAAGAAGTTTATGGGGGTTTTTACATTTTTCTTACAATATTGTAACATACGTTTGAAATTATTTACTAATAAAAGTTTTTTAAAAAATAATAATACATTATGACCAAGTCACAGCCATCCCAGGAATACAAGAATTATTGACTATTAGGAAATCCATAATCTATAAATCTATATATAATATATTACATTAATAGAATTAAGGGGAAATTTATATGATCATTATCATAGATGTGAAAAGGCATTGAACAAAATTCAACAATCTTGAGAAAACACTCCCTGAAAAAAAAAATTAGAGGATTTTTTTGACACAATAAAAGAGCAATATAGGCTACCAGTCCTACCAGATATTAAAACCTAAAAATAAATATTTACAAAACCTTCAACAGTTAAAATAGTGTAGTAAATGTTGTTGCATAAATGGATTCAGAGACCAATAAAGGAAAAGGCACAAATGATTATGGGAATGAAGTGCTTTATAAAAATGGCAACGTATATCAGTACAGGAAAGACGGAATTTTTAACAAATAGTCTTGAGTCAACTGGATAGTCATTTTGAAGAAAAGAAAATATGAAATTAGATGTCTAGCTTATACAAACATCATGGATACATTTACAGCAGAGTGCTAAATATAAACATTGAAACTCTATCAATACTGAAAAAGAATTCTATAATGTGAGCCTGGGGAATTTCCTCCTAACTATGACTCAAAATCTCCAAGTAAGTAAAGATGGATAAATGTTATTACATTAAAAATATTAAAGGCAAAACCGGCAGATCTAAAAAACAAAAACCACCAGAAAATGTATATCACAGAGGACCAGTATCTCTAACATACAAAGGACTCTGAAAATCTGAGAGGCAGAAGGAACAATCTAATAGATAAATGAGGAAAAGACTTGACCAGGCAACTCACAGATTAAGACATAAAAATATTTCCTTTAATGTATGAAAAGATACTCAATCTTATACCTAGTCAGGGAAATAAAAATACTACTACATGAGTTTCTCCTTACCTACCAGACTGGCAAAAATCACAGTTGAACTTACACTCTACTGGCAAAACTCTGTATAAATAGGTAGCTTCTTACCTTACTGATGGGAATGTGAATCAGTAAAAGGGCAATGGAGGAAATTTTGTTCCTAACTAGTAAAATTACATATGTGCTATCTTTCCACTTCTAAAAATCTCGCGCTAAATTAACCTAGCAAAAAAACAAAAACAAAAGCCAAAGAAACCTATTTATGTACAAAGCCATTCCTTATAGAAATTTTAAAAATATCCAAAGGGTATAAGCAATTCAAATACCCATTTTTAGGAGATGCCCACACAATGGAGTACTAGGCAGTCATAGAAAGAAAAGTCACTGCCTGCTGAAAGGGAGCAATCTTCAGGATATATTTTTAAGGTTAAAAAACAAGGTCCAGAACATTAAATATGCCATTGTTTAGGTAAGAAACAGGGATATATGAATACATGCAAATCTAATAAATTGAAGGAGAACTGACATCTTTATCATGCTAAAAGAAGGTAAAGTGTGACTTACAGTCAAACTGAGGAATGTGAACATAGGAGTTTGTATTAGGGTTCTCTAGAGAAACAGAATCAAAAGGATATAGAAATAGATATAGATATATCAAGAGAGATTTATTTTAAGGAATTGACTCATGTGATTGTAAAGGTTGTCAAGTCCAAAAATCTGCAGGGTAGGCTGGCAGACTGGAGACTCAGGGAAGAAAACTGACGTTGCAGTTGGAGTCCAAAGGCAGTTTGTTGGCAGAATTCCTGGTGTATTTTCTTAAGACCTTCAACTGATTGGATGAGGCCCATACTCATTAGGGAAGGTAATCTTCTTTACTCAAAGTCTACTGATTTAAATGTTAATCCCACCTAAAAATACCTTCACGATGGACTCGCCAAGTTGACACTTAAAACCAACTCAGTGCTTATCCCTGCTCCTTCCAGATACCAAGTACAATGAAAGTAAAGGAAGAAATAATTACATGTGATGGGTGCCAAACTGGGTGAGTTGCTAAGAGGACGTGTGACAGGGGAATGGCTGCTTTGGGAATAAAGGAAAGCAACCAAAAACAAAGAGTTTGTAGAGAGAGGTAAGCATGAGTAGGACTTCATTAAGCAAATGGAAGGAGAAAGAGGAAATTAGGGAAGGGGCAACTTCTACTATTTCTCCCCAGCCTGTGGGACCAAGACAGGACATTAATTTAGGGAAATGACATCAATAGAACACAGTTTTGTTTTGTTTGTTTGTTTGTTCTTAAGAACAATGAGGAAGAATTCCCCTTACTCAGTTGCCTAGAGAACCTAAAATTCTTCTTCTGAGCCTACACACAAGAATTAGCCCCCTGGTCTTCAGTAGACCAGCAGAAAACAAGCATGGATGCTCAGTGTCTTTCCCAGTGACTATCCTTCTTGCCAGCCCATGGGTATCCTTGATGGCTTCCTCTCGACTTGCCTGAGCAATCATTTGAGTTTCTGCTCCTCTCTGGTTCTTCCCATAAACTAGTGCCACTGGCATCCTACCTTCCACCAGCACAACCTTCATTGCTATTTCACTGGCCACCTTTGATCAGGCTCACAGACTTGACTTCTGAGAGCTCCGTATAAAACTTGAGATTCTTGGTAGTATCCCAAACTCCTGCTCACCCTGTTTTTCCCTTTAAACAGGGCTGGATGTTTCTAGAAATGGAGACAGGAGTGTGGTGTACTGTCTGCAAATGACAAACTTTAACCTCTTACAGAATCTCAAACGACTCCTCAGAAAATGCTACAATATAATATGAAAGATAAGAGGTGTAACATTCTAGTTCTTACTAACTGTAGGATCATCTGAAGTGTTACCACAGCATTGTCCTAATCATCTCTGTATCAGTGACTGTTATGAACTAGGTCCTCTAGTACATATTTTACTTGAGAGAACAGACTTCAGTTTCTCATTAATTTAGGGATATGTGACTTCGATCTTCACCAGGAAGCTCTCCTGGGCACCTGGGAGTAAATATTAATGTTAACCAAGAAACTCCAAAATTTCAATTTCATATGACTGTTATGAATGAAAAGCAGCTATTACTATAAATGATTGGTGAATCTATCAGAAGTACTTTAATATTTGGATAAGAGCCATTACATCACTTTTTTCCTGCCCCACCTTAATGGCTATTTCATGTATTGTATAGTTATTATTTTTGTTAGATTTTCATCTTGCGTAAAATCCATTGCCAATAATACAACTTGTATGTTTTATTATCATTTTGATAAATAAAACTTTGGGTTTTAGTAGCAGAGTGGTTAATACTATTCAGCAACATTATAATAATTTTTAACTATGATATGATAACTCACAGAGAAAAAAATGTGACAATGAGTGTGTATATGTCCATGAATAACTGAAAAATTGTGCTGAACACTGGAATTTGACACAACATTGTAAAATGATTATAAATCAATAAAAAATGTTAAAAAAAAAAAACTATGAACTTGCTAGTTTTATTTGCATTTTTAGGACACACAAGGAAAATTGACTCTAAAAGTGCTGTACATTTTTTACTTAAAGTTTACTGTCAATGATCAATATAAAGCAGAATATAGAATATTGGTGAATACAGAAATGTTCTGGGCATAAGTGGTCTCTCTCTCCTTTTTTTTTTTTTTTTTTTTTTTGTGGTCTTTGTCACCATAAGACTCAACATCTGTAGCAGAGAAATACATGGAATATGTCACCTCAAAATTTGTGGACCACTCTCCTATATAGCATACCTGCCCACCCAGCACTGTCCTTAGCTTGGGTAAATCTTACCTGAAGGGGAGTCACTGAAGGCTTTAGAGGTTAATTGATCTAATTACTCAAGCCCACTGCCTTGCCATTGCTTGGAGCTTTGAAGGATCTGAGTTGTCCAAACATTCTGCCTGCACTGGAACTCACTGCCCTCTTCAGAGCAGCCTTGAGCTGGTGTGGACATACTATCTTTGCCCCTCAGGTCCACACACCCTATTCTGTGTCCCAGGAGGCTGACCTATGCAGGCTGCACTGACTGGGTCCCTTGTTTTCTGGCTTTCAGTTCAGTTTGACCAATAGGAACACCACTGGGAGGCTGGAGTCCCTTGGCTCCATCCTTATCGAGTCAATACAATTTTGTTTCACCTCCTTGGAAAAGTCACAGTCTTTCTCATGCAGACCTTTCTACAGCCACACAAGCTCTCTCTGGGTTCTAGTAACCATTCCCTCCACTTGTCCCTTAAGATCTAAGTATAGCCGTGGCTCGCTGGTAATGCTAGCTCTTGGGCAGTCCACCCCGTACTGATTTCCTTTAACCTTGTCCACACCACAGTAAAGAGCTCCTTTATCAAATGCTTCTCAGTTACTCTGCTTGAGTGTGCTATTTCTGTCTTGCTCAGATCCTGACTGAAACACTGCTGTTCCTGTCACTCAGAGGACTTAGCCTTGGGTCCAATCCCGGGAAGGCCAGTGTTCACTATTGATCCAGTACATGATGTCCGCTTCCCCCCAGCAACCTGGGCTTTATAATACAAATTATTGACTTTGCATGTTATCATTTTAGCAGTATGTATTTGTATAAGTTCTGAAGCCATGGCTGCCTGTAGATCATGATTATGAACAGATCATGACAGCTTCTTGAATGTCATTTATGATTCTCTATCCCATGCTTGCAAATTTCTCTTATGTTGTTTTTGGCCCAAAGAAGCATCCCAGTCACCAATCTCCATTTTCTCTGCTTTTACCTCTCACCACCTTGTCAGCCCCTCACCGAAAGAAAAGATGTACTTACCAAGGTAACAGTGATGTCCAAAATTGAAGAGATTTTAGGCAGCCAATTAATATTTACTGCCCATGCTTGGCTAGATTTCTCATGATAATTTAGCACCACATATGGTAGTTATGAATAAGCATCGATAAGAGAAGTTTTCTAATCTTTTCCACATGCCCCAGAAAAGGAAGCTTTTTTTTTTTAAACTTGAGAGAGTCAATTAAGTTGAATGAGTCAATAAATATGAATAGTTCCAAACGTGGTCCAAAACACTAACCGGATAGAAATTTGGAGTTGGGGATTTTCTTTGTTGCAAAGTGATAGAGAAGTAATTGTTAGTATTATTCTATTACTGTCCTCGTTGTCCTTTAGACATCCAAAGGGTTTTTAGTGCTGAATGAAATGCCTAGAAAGGCAAGATAGATGATGACAAAGAACTTTCATCCTAAAAAATTCACACACCTAGGAAGATGGGAAAAAGAAGAAAAACGTCACCTTCACTGTTATTTTCTCATTTCCTCTTTTCCCTTCTTATTACAAAGAACAGAGGTGGTCGGCAGAGCGCAAATAACTGGCACGTGCACACAGTTTGGTGTCTATGGTTCCTCAGCAACAATGGAGCTGTGACTTCACCTAAAACGATATCCCCAAACATGATGAGATCAGATAATACCCTGTTCCAAAATGCAGTTAAACCAGGTAACTTAAAATCTCAATAGAAGGGAGCAGGTATAACTCAGGGGTAGAGCACACACTTAACATGCATGAGGTCATAGGTTCAATACCCAGTACCTCTATTAATGAAAAAATAAATTATTAAATTAAATTAAACTCCAAAAAAAAAAAAAAACCCCAATAGACAAGTTCACTTGAGAACTTTTGCTGTAGTAATAATTACCTGAGGTCAGAAAGATTCCTCTAAATCTTTGGCTAAAGGGTGTCCAAAGGGTAGCAAGAAAAACAACGTAGTACTCTTGGCTTTTCTCATTTCAATCTTCAAAATTTCTTTTTTAAAATTCTCAAGGATTCAGAAGCTAGTTTTACCTGTGAATTTAATAAAGAGGGAGCTCTTTAAAATACAGCCTACAAATGTACGTGCTATAGGGTTAAATCCTTGAAGAGTCTGTGTTCATGTCAGGATGGTAATTTTAGTTTCATTAAGAAATGCAGGCACAAGAAAAAGAATAAAGGATCATGGTATGGGACAATTGATAGTTTTTGGGAACCATACATTTATCTGTAAACTGTAATGTCAAATTGCATACCAGTTAAAGAAGAATAACTGCTAATGTTTAGGAAGCAGTAACAAAGACCCACCACATGGTGAAAGGATACAGTTCCTACTTTTTCTTATTTTTTAAAATAAATCATGGAGAAGGAATATTGTATCACAAGGGTAATTCACACACCAGCACAGGAACTGGATTTTGGTCTTAAATTTACCATGGACTACTTGAAGAACCCTCCCTGAGCCCTCGTTGTCATCAACCTCAGAATTTGGAGGAAGATCAGTGAGGGAGTAGACCAGATGATCTTTGAGATTGCTTACTGTGCCAGAATCAAATGAATTCTAAATCTATCGTAAGTTCCATTTCACACATACACACACATAAAAGAGATAAAAATGCCAGTTGTTATCTTTTTCCCAAGGCTTTGGTTTTGTTTCAGACCTTATTTTGGAAAGGGAAAAAAATCACAGATGAATCACTGCAAATTATGATACTAGTCATGGATCTTATCAAAATTGGCGACTCATCCATTTTCAGCAGTTTTGCTAGCCATGGGAAAAATGCAATTTCTCGTCTTCCTCCAAAGGCCAAATGGACATGATTGCATCTTTTCTCCAATCTATAGAAAAGAAAAAAAAATGCTATGACCATTCTTTATTGTTTTGTGTATTTCAAGTATGATCTATAGGAATAAAATTGTTTAAGTCCCTTTTGAAGTCAGTCTTTCCAAAAGCCTAATGGTCATGTCTGGATTTTCTAGCCTTGGAGTGGTCATATTTATTGTAATAATTATTACTTATTTATTATTTATTCTAATTTGTCATTACTATTATTTATTTAATGTCCAGTTTTATTCTGGCTCATAAAAATGCCAATTTTATGTAGCAGTAAGATAATTGAATTTTGAGTTAAGAATAGATATATTTGTGTCCATCTTTGCTACTTAAAGCTGTGTGACCCTAGGCTTGTAGTCTGTATAAGTTAGCCTTAATTTCCTCACTGGCAAAAGAAGGAAACTAATAAAATCTATCCAATATACTTCCCAAGGTTATTGTAAAAATTAAGTAAAATAATTATGTAAAACCAGTTAAAAGTTGCTGAGCATGATGCAACTAATATTTATATTAAATATTATTTTCCTAATTGTTTTGTTCTAAATGATTCTGTACTCCAAGGAACGTTGAAATTCTATACATATTTTAAAATGGGATTCACTATTCATTTTAGAATTTTTGTGTGTTCTTGGATTTGGGGATGTTCAGTGCTGCATACAGAGCCAAATTCTTAAAAACTTAAAACATGCCTAGCTACTCCAGAATCAGTATAGATATAAAATGTGAAGAAATGATCCCACTGGCTCAAGTAACATGCTGACAGCCACAGAGTACAACTCACTATAATGTCCATGACTGATGGTTTGTTTAAACGTACAGAATGCAAGTGTCCTCACGGACCTGAAATCTCAGTCAGTACTACTATAAGTGTGATGGTAATAATTTAGAGAGAGCAAATTTTCAAATTTAGCCTTTAACCCAATACTATCCAAAACTTTAAGTCTTTTCCATTCAAAAAAGTGACTGTTATTCAAGTTTCCCTGGGCCTCCACAATGAAGGGAGTTTTTGGTCATTGAGTTCACTGCCAGGAAATAAACTGAGAGTAGTGATTGCTATAGATCTATGGAGAGATTAAGAGTTTGCAGAGATGGTGGAAGACGCTATAAAGTGCCAGTTCCATATGCAGCAACACGGTGAGAAAGTTTCTTTTAGCTTTCTCAAAGAAGATCACTATAGTAACCTGGAAATTTAATAAAGTTCCTTGAATATAAGCAAGTCTGGGGAATTATTGGTTTTGAATTACTGGCAGTAGTGAAGAGGGTTAAATACAGTTTCAGAATGAAAATTAGTTTTATTTTGTCAGGAAGTGAGTGAGCAAAGAGGTGCAAAGGCAAGAAAGAGAAAGAGAGAAGATCACTGGGGCTGATACCAAAAAGTACAACCTAAATTCAGAGATGACAGAGCAGGTGAAGACGTGCAGTGTGGCCACCACAATGTCACCTACAGCTGAGAGTGAGAGAGAGAGAGAAAGAGAGTCACGATGCATACATGAAGCAAATTCACAGCCATTCGCCTTACTACTTGAGTTCTGAATGAGATCTGATCTCTTCTCTCTCCCAGCTCTTTTAATGCTCTCATCAGAAATAGTGGAAAGAGATAAAATCTCCAAAATTCATGGTTCCTTCTTTCCTGCAGCAAACTTCGTTGCCGTACAGTTTCAACGAACATTGGTTGTGAAAGTGTAGCTCTAGGTTGAAGGAAATCCTACAAGATCTCCTGATGAATACTGTGTGAAAGATAAAGAGGAGTAGAGGGAGATCTCTAGATTCCAGGCTGAGCCATTGGGAAAATAGAATTGCCCTCAGGTGAGATGGGGAAGACCGACTTTAGCAAGTTTGGGGGCAGAGAGAGCAGGAATTTAATTTAGGCATAATTATCCTCAGATATCTATTAAGCATAAAGGAAAATGTCCAGTGGACAGTCAGATGTATGAATCTAGATCTCAAAAAAGAGGTCTGGGTTGGGTGTTTCAGCTCAGGAGTCATCAGCACTGAGAGATATCTAAAGCCAAGAGACTAGATGAAATCAACAGGCAAGTGAATGAAACTAAGCAGTGTCAGAAAACTGAAGACCAGGAAAACAGACCAGTGACCAGTGAGATAAGAGAAAACCAAGAGAACACATCTGGAAGACAAGGCAAGAAAGAGTATCTAAAAGAAGGGAGTAATCAATGATTACAAATGTTGCCAGTGTGTCATGTAAGAAGAGGACCTGAGAGCAGATTTGACCAACATAAAGATCATGGCTAACGTGACAAGAGCATTTTGCGGGAAGGGTGGCAGAGGTGGAGGAAACCTAACTGTGTGGAGTTCAGGAGATAATAGACATTTTTGAGAAAGAACAGACGCTTTATTTTCAAGGAGTTTTGTGATGGAGGAGAAAAGAGTGGTAGCTGCTGTGAAAAGTAGAGTTAATTGAAGGCTTTTTGATGTGGAAGAAATTATACTATGATTAAACATTGATGTTATGTGTGGCAAGCTCCTGGAACCAGATTGTCCCTTGGTAACTGGTATTATCTGTATTCCCTACGAACCCTTTCTGACCCTTGGTCATCTTGGCTGTCAGTATTTATGTACTGATACTTCCTAACTTATAAGTACCTGTGAATAGAGCAACAAGTCTGGCTTGTGCCTGAAAGGGATGGAGAAGCTCAACTACCAAGAAAAATCTTCCCTTGTTTTGGGGATCACCTGTTTTATGACATCCCAGACAGCCAAACTATTTCAAGGAGA
Organism: Camelus dromedarius; assembly: GCF_036321535.1. NCBI lineage: Eukaryota > Metazoa > Chordata > Mammalia > Artiodactyla > Camelidae > Camelus > Camelus dromedarius. The sequence continues at coordinate 7,214,527 of NC_087437.1, read as the reverse complement.
GTCGCCGTGTTCACCTCCAACCACCTTGGGTACATCGCACCTGAACCAAGAGACACATATGCCCTGAGAAATGCCTCATTCTCTTTGGTACAACATCAACACCTTTTCCCAGAGAAACAATGTTGTAATGATGCTTATATCCTTAGCTTGAGATGTCCCCCACATCTCAAATCTACGTAATTCATGTTACAATTGAAATACTATGGAAAGGAGAAAAGAAAGACTGGAAGACATGCCAGAGCTAGAGGAGAAGGAATGTGATTAATTGAGGAGAAGAGTCCTAAATGTGTGACAAGAGGTGATGCAGCTGAATGGGAAGGGGTAAGTTTGTTCCATTGCAACTACTGACACTCATATAGGATTTGGTGATGTTAAAAAGCACCTGTTGGTTTTGTCTACCTAGTGTTCAATCTCTGTTTTCTGATAGTAGTCCCTTGATTTTCCCTTGGAAAGTATCACTCCATTGTCACCTGCTGGCTTGGTAGCACGTGCATCTATTTCTTGTGCCGTCCTCTTGGCAAGCAGCGGGCAAAAAACTCAAGGATGAATAATCAACCCCTCCTCTTGAAAGAAGTGACACGAGGAGGGGAAAGGGCTGCTTGTCATGGGAATTCTCTTAAGAGACCATCTACCGGGTCCTGCTTCCCAGACTCGGGGCTCATCTTTAGTCAGTATGCTCTCCTACATCTGTGCCAGTGCTTCACACAGTCATCAGTTCCATTTGGTCTGTATCCACCCTGTACCTGTTGGTAAGTGTTTTGAGTATAATTTCTAGGTTGCCCTGGTTCCTGTTTATTCCAAGCCTCCTTCCTTCAGCTCTTTCTTTATATCTATGAGTTATCACGTGGCTTAAAAATAGGTTCCCTTTCCCTCCTTCTATTCCTTTGGATTAAGTTTAGCACAGCTACTGGCCATGGATTTGCAACCAAAGGATGCCAGAGTGAGGACTAGCCTGGATATCTGATTGCTACTGTTGACTTTCAAAATGATTTCTCTTCACTCACCTATTGGTAGTATGGGATCTGCCTTTGTATGCAACTCTAGGTCCCTTTGCTACTTTCACTCAGTGACTTAATATAATCTCTCACTATTGGGTAGCAATTGGAATTAGCTGTGAATCAGGGACTACTGCCTGTGCTTGTCACGTCCTCCATGACATGTCAACAAATTAATGCTTAATACCCTGTTCCCTTATTTGCTCTTGGAACCAACAATAATTATACAATAAATAGCATTGAGACACCTCCTATGAACATAGAAGGATACTTGAAATCTTTTATATATTCTAGACTGCCATGTAGGGGGAAAAAAAGAGATCCTTTGTCTATTAAAAATTCTTGTTACTGTATAAAATGGAAATTAGTTATCTAGATGCCACTCTCAAGAGCCTTTTGCTCTTGGCTATGAAACCTTCATTTGAAAGCCTTTTCCTTTGAATTCTCTGCCACAATTTTATGGGATGCTCCATGTAAACAGATGCTTCATATAAATTTCATTTTTATAGGTAGCTAATATACTAATATCCTACAGGGGTAATTTAAGCTCCCAGGTGTCCAAGTTTTAACTAGGCTACAAAGAAAATTTAGCCAAGGACGACAGGACGAACCACCTAAGCTGGAAATGTCATGGCTCCTTCATGAGGCGTTAAGGATTTCAACCAACTCCAAAATAATGTCACACAAAGAACAGTCTGGCTAGGGAAGAGACTCCATTAACTGAAGTGAATCAAGTTTATAGATTATGTCTGGGCGATTTAGAAGTAGGAAATCCTCGTATCCATTATTTATATACAGAGTTCCCCATTGAAACTTGGAGCAGTAAAATGTCTCATAATGAGATGGCCTCAAAATACCAATTCTTCCTACCAGGGTTACTGTATTCTGAGACTACAGAGGAGGGTTCATGCTATTAGAAAGTGTATAACGCAAAAACAGACTAACAGTACTTACACACAAACACATACACGTTATATTTCTGCATGCTTCTGTTGGGATGAAATTTGAACCTTTGCAGGAGAAGCCACTAGCCAAGCTTTATATGCAGAAAGAAGCCAGAAGCAGATCTTTGACTCTTCTGTAAATACAAAAGTTATCTTTGTTAGTAATTCAAATACAAGGCTGGGAGTCCCCCCCTGCCCTGGTGTAGTAGACCCTTTATAGCTGCCTTCCCAAAATATATAGAATACTGAGCTCAGAACTGGAAGGAGGTTGATATAGTCACTAAAGGGCAAGAAGCTTTCTGGGAGAAAACAGTCCCTTTTCTTTGGAGGTGGGATACTTTAAGAATGCCTGCAAAGGATTAGCCTAGCTGCTGAGGTCTGTGAAAACAAAGACGATAGAAATGAGACATCAGAAGGAGGGCCAACATAATGTCTGCACGTAGGTGGCTCATGAGAAAACTCAGCACCTTTCCGCAGCTGGGGATCCCTTAGGCATAAAAGAGATGGTTTAGGGCCAGGATCTGGTGAGTGTGCGTGAACTCAAAGAGCTGTAACCCAGCACCACACTGAAGAGGGAAGCAAATCAGAGAGTATCAACTAGCAGGCTGTGTGGTGGCAACAGAAGTAACACAACTGTTCAAGGAGGCTCCAGCTAGGGATCCAGAAGTCCTTTCCAGTGCTCCAAGGTGTGGTTCAGAAGCCAGATGAGCTCTTTCAAGCGTGCAAGTCACAGGAAGCTTTGACAATTTGGGGGAGCCATCGGCCTGAAGAGAAATTGCTGGATTTGCTCCTAACCTGGTGTGAGAGTCAATGCTATGTATCAACTGCTGTAAGCTACGGTGCCCAGCTCTTTGGTCAGACGCCAGTCGAAGATGTTGCCATGAAGGTGTTTTGTAGATGCGATGAACATTTCCAACTAGTTGATTTTAAATAAAGGAGATTATCCTCAACAATATGGATGGGCCCATATCGCATCTAATTAGTCAGAAGGTCTTAAGAGCAGAAACTGAGGTTTCCTGGAGGGGAGAGAACTCTGGCTCCTGAGTTTCCAGCCTGCTGGACTGTCCTACATAGGATATCAAACTTGCCAGCCCCACAATCACAGAAGCCAGTTCCTTAAAATTAGTCTCTCTCTGTATTTTTTTTTCTTTTTCAAGTGAATAGCCCTGTCTTGTCTTTTTGTATTTTCTAGAGTTCTCAATTTCTACGTTTTATATATATAATGTATGTATTTTATATATGTGTGTGTGTGTGTGTGTGTGTGTGTGTGTGTGTGTTTATAAAATGGTTCTGTTTGGCAAACCCTGACGGACACCCCTAGGCAGATGAGCTCTTGAATGATTTTTTGGGAAATGCAAAATAAATGACTGTGTGGGTACCCCCAGCTGCTGAGACAGTCTGTTTTGATTACAGACCTACGCAACTGATAAATATAGACATATTGTTCCATCATATATCACTTAAACCTTAAGCACTCACAAGGCGTTAAAATAATTTACAAAGAGTTGTACATTTTCCCGATATAAGCATCACCCCTCTTTCGTAAGGAACCTTCCTCATCTCTCTCTTTTTAAGTACATTTTCTGTAAATTATCTTTGTAGCACTAGTTTCTACTCGAAATGAAACTACAAAAAAAGGGGAACCCCAAGCAGGCTCTTTTTGTATCATATAGTCAAATAGCCCCAGGGGTTTGGCAGAATTCCTAAATTCTCTTACACGTTTCAGAGACAGGTAGGCAGGTATCCAACAAAGTCCAGGGCAGAGTGTGCCTAATGAACAACTGAGAACTCTAGAACCCAAAGAGAAAAGCTATTCACCTGAAGAGAGGGAAGAGAAGTGTGAACCAAAGAAACCATGGGGGAGGGTAGAGCTCAGGGGTGGAGCACATCTTAGCATGCATGAGGCCCTGGGTTCAATCCCCAGCGCCTCCATTAAAAACAAACAAATAAATAATAAACCGAATTACCACTCCAAAACAAACAAACAAACAAACAAAAAACAGAGGGACCAGAGACCTTATATCAAATTAACTCATTCATTCAAAACTGACTAAGCATTTACTCCTCCTAAGAGTCCCTGGTGCCCCTATGGTACACAGCTTCTCCCCTCAAGGGCATAAAAAGTAAAACCTGTAAAGCGACTGTGATGTGTGTATTCTGGTTCCACTTAATATATGGGGAAACTGAATATGAGAAAGACAAGGAATGTGGTGCTTCTAGAATGTATCTATAAAGTAAGAATAGAATAATAAAAATAACTGTACACAAGACGGAAGCTATGAGGTCTCCCTCATCCATGTGGAAGGGGGAGATTGGTGAGTGTTCACAGAGGAGGAGTGCTCGATACAGGGATGCCTACAAACAGTTGGACATCCACAAACCAGAGCTACGTGCAGCTCTTTAGAGGTCCTAACGCCCAAGGAGATTACAGTAGTGGTGCCCAACTCCTTCCATCCCTACCAGATATAATTCAAGACAAAACAGCACTTAATGTTTTCTTCAGCTGAAGAAATCCAGCAAAGTTCTGATGGCTTCCTCCTTCATTATCACTTTACTGCTTTTCTTAAATTCACACAGACTTTCAAAAATAATTTGGGGGAGGTGCTTCTGCTTTGCTGGTTCACAAATTCACTCTTAGTCTACCTGTACCAGGATGCATAAAGCCTGATTGGCACACAGCCACTTTTGCTTCATCAATGGCTGCTTTCTCGCCGTGATGGCAGAGTTGAGGAGCTGCAACAGAGACCAATGGACCACAAAGCCTAAAACAGTCACCATCTGGACATTTAGAGGAAAAGTTTGCCAGCTCTTGATCAACAGAGTAATTCAGCACAGGGAGAAATGCAGAAAAGGTCTGCAAGTGGTACTCTGCTTACCTGGGAAACAGGCTGATAATTTCCTTGAAAGCCTCACAGGATGGCAGTTAGTCTACTGGGTAGTTAATTGGGTTCAGTTACTTAGTTAGTTTACCTTTATGGACACAACTTCCAAATTCAGTCTCCCTTTTGCGAGGAGATCACTCAAGGCTGGACTAAAGATTATGAAATTGATGTGTGTGCAGAGTATGTCCTATTTACCAGACCATTGGTTGCATAACTATCCTGTCCGCACTTCCCTCATGGAGGCAATCATAGCCAAACTGACCGTTGGAAAGTTATCTGATGACCACGTTAGTGGAGAGGAGATTCTTGTCTCGTGGAGGAAAGAATTCAAGAGCAGTCCACAATAAAATAAAAGCAAGTTTATTTAGAGAGATACACATTCCACAGGCAGAATGTAGTCCATCTCAGAAGGGAGAGTAGCCCTGGGGTGTGGAGGTGATCAGTTTTTATGGGCTGGGTAATTTCATAGGCTAACAAATTGGAGGATTTTACCAAATTTGGTGGGGGGGGGGTGTTCAGGAACTGAGCCACTGCCCACTTTTTGGCCTTTTACGGTCAGCCAGGGAATTGTCGTGGCACCTGTGGGTGTGTCACTTAGCAGCTAATGTATTACAATGAGCCTATAATGAGGTTCAAGGTCCACTGGAAGGTGAATCTTCTGCCACCTTGGGCCTGATTGGTTCTAACCAGTTTGCACAGTACACTCGATAGCTACATCATTCTTTTAATGGTTTTGCCCTGCCCCTTCCCCTCCTGTCTCACCACAGAATCAGCAGAAGGGCTGAAGTGAATTGCATTGGCAGGGGATGGAGAGAGCCTAAAGCAGCCATTTTACACAGGGGTAGCCCTGTTGATGGAGCCAGAATCCCAGAGCTTGTGGGCTCCCCCGCAGTGCATGCATGAATGGGCACTGTTAGGCTCTGCCCAGTCATCTTCCTTTCACCGGGCTGGGGCCTCCCTCCTTATGACACATCCTTTCTTTGAAAAGTCTGAATTTATTCAATGAGGCTGCGAGGTCAAGATCTGCTCTCACTGATGGCTTTTCTTTCTTGATTTTCAAGGGCATCTCTCTGTGGTCTTCAAGTTCAACCCGGAGGCGTTGACGGCATTCTTTGGCTTTTCATTCACATAAGGTGAGAGTCAGTGCAGTTCTTCTCAGTGCCATGCCCCTTGCCGTGTGCATAATTACTTCCTCGGGAACTCGTTTGGTGCCACAAGCATGTGTTCACCTATACAGGAAGGTGGGGCTCATTTAAAGGCCCTGAAACCTTATCAAATCCTGATTTATACAGGTAACCACATCAATAGACTCATCAAAATCCTGCTGGGTAGTGACGATCACTAAGTGAAACGGAACATTTCTCTCCCGACTGACTCTGACTTGGAATATATAGTAATTCTCCTCATACCTGTTAGATTTCTGCACTTCTGTGCTGGTGGCAAAGCTCTCAGCCCCACTGACCACGTCTCTCCCACTTTGTAAGGTGTATTACACCAGGATTCTTGGGAGTTTTCTGGCATTTCCTTGTCCATGTGGTCAATAACTTAGCCTAACACAGAACTGATTATTTATTAATTGCTTACTCCTTTTTATTACATTGGTATGAGACAGTTTAAGCTAATGCTTGCTCTTGGAAGAAATGTTTGCAAGGCAAAAAGGTTAATCCCTTTAAACCCTTTGAAAGATGGGAAAAAGAGAAATAATATTTTCGAATCTAATCATTATGTTATGTTCTCTTCACATAAAATATTGACTTTTAAAGCTCAAAGCATATATCTATTTCACAGATGCAAGTTGAGGCTCAGATATGTTAAGCAACTTGTTCAAGTTCTCACAGCCAGGAAGTGGTAAATCCAGGGGTACAAACTCAAATCCACCTTCCTCCGTGGCCTGATCTCATTCCATCACATGGTGTTATCTTGTTTCAACATCAGATAGCTCATAGGATTTTCTTCTCTTGAAGCCACTGATGCACTATCATGAAAAGCATCTGATTTGGAACATATTTCTGGTCTCAGATTTCAGAAATTTACCATCACATACACAGCTGTGTCAGATAGTTTCCGGAATAAAATAGAGATCATCAACATAAAGAAATGGATATTGCCATCATCTTCCCACAACCCTAACCCTCCAGCGCCAAGGAGCATCAGCTCCAGTCACTATCCATTCAAATAATGCGGCAGAGTACCTGCGATGGGCCAACCATTTGTGCTGAGCTTTGTAAAGGACTCTTGCCACAGATTGACCTAATGGCCGAACACACTAGCTACATCACGGCCAAGGAGCCCACCCAGGGAAGAACAAAGGAGTTCTGAAGATTTTGGGAAAAAAAACCATTTTTTTAAATCACTGAGACTTTCTTTTGAATATGTAGAAATAGCAGAAAGACACCAGTGTGATCAAAACTCCGTTAACCACACAGCTAATTTGCTGTCTGTCCAGAGGGGCTGACACCAAACCTGCCCGACCAGGAAACCCTGTTTGGTAGTGAGTGCTCATGTTTACCAAGTCGCTCCACTATTTCCAGTCAAGAGATTCAAGCAGACCCTGGCAGCGGCATCAGCACTTGTTAGTGTCTCTGCTGCCCTTCTTGGAAGCTTTCTTTCTGTCTGCTGACAAACTTCAGGGCTGTTGCATCTAGTACCACCTACAGTACACCAGACTATGATACAAAGTTGGGGTGCTGACCAGGAAGAGACTGGAGAGCGATTTGCTCCCTGAACCTCGGTGTCCTCTTCTAAAAAATGGGACTGGTAGCCCTGTCTCGGAAAGACATTAGAACATAAATGAAATAAGGTTGGTATGATGTTCAATCATGTAACAACAACAAAAAATGATCAGACACTATCAACCAAGTACTGTGCCAGGCACTTGAGGATACAGGAATAAACAAAACGGGCAGTGCTCACATTTTCCTGGGTCTTTATTGTAGTGGGGTAAAGAGACATTAAATGAATAGTCACAGAATACGCTGAGGCGTTAACATTTGTCACACGTTATAAAGAATGCTACAAAGTGCAGAGTGCTATCAGAGGATATAATAAAAGCTTCCTGCGGTGGGCTGAATAATGCCTCCCCCCTAAAAAAGATGTCTGTATCCTCATGCTCTGAACCTTTGAATCTGCTACCTTATATGGCCAAAGGGACTTTGTAGATGTGATTAAGAATGGAGAGATGGAGAGATTATCCTGGATGGTTTCAGTGGGCCCAATCTAATCACAAGGGTCTTTAAAAGTGGAAGAGGAAGGCAGAGGGATTGTTGACCACAGAAGAGGAGGCTGAAGTGATATACTGAGAAGAAGAGCTCACCTGTCATTACTGGCTTTGAGGATGGAGGAGGAGGCCACTAGCTAAGAGGAGCAGGAGGCTTCTGGAAGCTGGAAGAGGCAAGAAAATGTTCCCCTAGGGCCTGCAGAAGGGAAGAAGTGTTAACATCTTGGTTCTAGCCCAGGGAGACCTGAGTCAGACTTTGGACCAATGGGGCAGTAGGATGGTAAGTTTCTGTCTGTTATTTTAAGACCTTAAATGTGTAGTAATTTCTTGCAGCAGCCATGGAAAACTAATAAGGTCCAAAACTCCCTGGCAGGGAGAGGGGTCAGAGGAAGCCTCTTTGAGGAATTTAAGTGAGATTTGACAGGTGAGTTGGAGTGCCTGGCCCACTCACTCCCACCCCTTCCCCCTCACGTCACATCCCTCAGCCTGGCAGTGACACCCCTGGTTTCCTCTGGTGGCTGCTATGTTTTCCTGGCACAGCTGGTCCACGAGGTCACATTCCTGACAGACTGCATGAGGCCAGGCAGGTCTGACTAGGACTTCTTCCAACCCTGCATCCACAAGCCATCCTTTCATTCTTTCAATAAGAATTTATTGAACATCTATGATGTGGCAGCTTCCGTTACAGTGCTGAATGGTCAGCAGCAAACAAAAGAGAAAATCGGGGTTCTTGGCGGTGGAGTAGAACTGGGGGTGATCTTCATGCAATGGATGGATTCTACTTAACCATCATCTTTTTTTTAAAATGCAGAATCACACATGAAATGAGTTGATGTAATCTTAAAAGTGCCATAGTCTTGAAAAATGCCCAGAAACAAGGAGCTGGGTCCAACTTAGACCCAGCCCCCTGTCATGAGAAAATTTCAAGCTCTAGTCCCGATGGCCAGAAGAGCCAGTTGACTTGGCTGTGTGTCCTGTTCCTGGCCACGACGTCTGAGGGATCTTAATTGCTGTGAGAGAAAGTCATGACTCTGGCTATTGGAATTGCCAATGCTAGAAACACAATGGGTCTCTGGATTTAAGAACGGACTAGGACGAGGATGGGTATAGCTCAGTGGTAGAGCGCATGCTTAGCATGCGTGGGGTCCTGGGTTCAATCCCCAGTACTACCATTAAAAAAAAATACATCTTAAAAAAAATAGAGTAGGTTCCTCCTCAATTCCTGGTAGTAAGAATTGATTTTATTTTCAGTCTCAAAAGTGAGAGACTCCTAGACAGGTGAAGAGGTAGCACACACAAGTGGCACCCCACTAAACAGCTGGGTGTGAACACGGTTCACGGACTGCACAAACCACGCATTGTAACCTCCAGCGCCTCATGATCGGGGCGGGAGGGGTTGGTTTGATTTCTATTTATTTATTCTATTTTCAAATCATAAATAAATAAATCATAAATGTAACACTCGTCTGGCAGAGATGTGTGTTCTACTAAATGGACCTACCCACATTCAAGGAAAACGTCCCACCCCCCTCCAAAAAGCCAAGGAAAACCAGAGATCTTGCCGGAGCGTGTCTTCATCAGACCTTTCGAAGCATGTGGCAATCATGCATATGAAGGAGAATTCTGAAGTCACTTCACCTGCCTATTGGTTTGAAAAGGTGACCTGCCAGTCCCGGGATATTTGAGTGGGAGGCATTAATCAAGCATTCCTTTGTCAGTGTTAGTTAAATACAGTAAAATGATCCTATTTGCCTGGGCTGTTGAGACCTGTCAGAAGTAATCTGCCCTTTCTTGAGGATTCGCCAAACGGGTTTCCATCCCAAGAGACTCAGTCATTTATTTCTGTTTAAATACAAATCTCACTTACCTCCACGAGTCCTGGCTCACCCTTAAAAACTCCACGTGTGCTTAACATGCCACAGTGTAGAAGGGGGTGAGAACTGTTATGGATTCTTCTCATTGCTTGGAATAGTACAAGGAATGTGGCCAAAGTTTCCTCCAGAGAGTTGGGGAAAGCAGAAAGTAACTCGAGAGCAAACCACAGAGACAGTAAATAGGGATTCTCAAGCTTGACTTGGGAGCGTAAACTCGAATGACATTTTATCCTTACTCCCCCGGACCCTGCACCAGGAAAGCGAAGCATTATCTGAGCAATGTGCAAACAAGGGGTTGCCAAGCACAGCTTAAAAATGGCTGGTTTGTACCACATGCTGAAGATTTATAACATAGAAGACAGAAATGAAATCCTCTGTCACATGGACAAGTGTTTTTAAAATTGGAACAAAGCTGAGAGCTGTCCCCTTCCTTGTCACAGGGAGCACTGCTTGGATTTTTTTTTAAAGCCACCAAATGGGTTTGACTATGTTTCCTCCTTTCAGGTGCCAGGATCTTTGCACAATGGGGCTGCAGCAAGAGGGGTCACCGTGGTTCCAGCAGAAGGAATTGCCAACTTTCTACCCAAAATTGGCTTCTGGATATAAGAGCCTTAAAAGAGCTCACTGTTTCACCCCACTATTTCTCTGGTAGGAATCTCTTCCTAATAGACTGTTTGGCGATACAAAGAAAGATTTAGGGGCCAAGATGTGTGCCCTGGTTTTGTTTATAACTGAAAAAAAAAAAAAAGAAATATAAAATAAAAGAACACAGTCAACAAAAAGTTAAATTAATCATATGCATCCACAGAAAGGGAATATTCTGTAGCCATCAACAATTGTTTATAAGAAGTCTGAAGAACAAAACAAACAAATTTTTACTCACTTAAACTTTTCTGTACTTCTTTCTGATTTTTTTTTAGCAAAGATCGTGATTTGTCTTGTTTGTCAGGAAACAGAAAAGTATCTGAAACTGACCATGAGAGTATTGACACATTAACACAATGAGCGGCACTAAAAAAGGCTTCTCTCTTTAAAACAGTTACACACAAGACTCAGTATTTGGTATTACTCAACCAATTCTGCATCACTCAGATGATCTTGTATATCTGACCACATATAAGAACTACCAACTGGTATTACTTCTTTTATTCTTCTACCTACCCTCTGGTGGAAAAAGCTGATGGCAAATTTGTGTTATCCTCCTGGAAAAAAAAATCTTCTATAATTAATTTGTCAAACAAGTCCTTTACTTCCTTACTTTGACTTCGCACTGGAAGACACCCTCTCATATTAGCTCGTGCTCATAGGAAAGGAAAATTTGCATTTATAAACTCACAGAAGTGCCATTAAGCTGAGAATCTTATTTCAGTTTAAACACACTTTTCTTTTTATGGTAGTGCTTGTCATTCCTTTCCAAGTGGGTGATAAGCTTGTTTTTGATTTGTTTATATTGTCTAGAACAAGATTTTGAGTTGATATGTTTCAATAAAGCCTACTGAACATATAAATGAGGACCTTAGATCAGTGAGTTTCTCTTTTTTTTTTTTTTTTTTGGCTTCGAAGAGCATTGCTTAAATTAAATTTTATGCTGCACCCCAGTATTTTAAATAAGTCAAAGAAGAGCTGGTCTGATTAAAGTGGAGGTGGGGAAGGACCAAAGCTCAGCATGACCATATAATTTATCATGCAATCTAGAACATTCTTGGGAGTGAAAGGAGGCACTCTTCATAATTGCACCGGGGCAACATATTTTACACATCATTCCTTTCTGCTTTAGGAAGAACTACACGTTCAAATTGCCCAGAGCCAGTCAAGGAAATGGTCAGGAATTGACTACATACAAAGGAAACTCCAATGGGGGGTGGAGGTGGGAGGGAGGCGGGTGGGACCATAATTGAAGTCCAGAGCCAAACAATAAATTGGACAAAAAATATGTGTGTGAAACCCAGACAATGGATTAATTCAGTCAGTTAATAAAGTGCTGCACAAACAGTGAGGAAAGCATGACCCTCCCCAAAATAAGCAAAGGGTAGCTGTGCACTGCAGCTCATAGGGAAAAAAATATGCAATTGGCAAAAATCAGTAAAAATACCCCAAAAATGTTTACCTTGAGCATAATGAAAGAAATGTTAACCAAAACAAAATACTGTCTTTTATCTAACAGACAAGCAAATGGTAAAGTGTGAGAATAGCCGATATTAATTAGCCTATAGGAAGCAGTCGTTCTTAACACTGACGATAACCGTATTAACAAGTTAAAAACTTTTTAGATGACCATTAACCAAGAGCTATTAAAGTGAAAATATGTATTGTCTTTTTTTATCGAAGAATAGTCAGTTTACAATGTTGTGTCAATTTCTGATGTACAGCATAATAGTTCAGTCATACATACACATGTATCTATTCTTTTTCGGAGTCTGTTTTGTTATAGGTTACTACAAAATATTGGATACCATTCCCTTTCCTTAAAAAACTAAAAATAGACTTACCCTATGATCCAGCAGTCCCACTCCTGGGCGCATCTGGAGGGACCTCTAATTCGAAAAGATGCGTGCGCCCAATGTTCACAGCACTAGTTACAATACACTATTTACAAGACATGGAAACAACCTAAGTGTCCATCGACAGATGACTGGATAAAGAAGTTGTGGTATATTTATACAATGGAATATTACTCTGCCATAAAAAAGAATGGAATAATGCCATTTGCAGCAACATGATGGACCTGGACATCGTCACATGTATTGTTTTTGACCTGACACCTACACATCTAGAAATCAACTTGCTGCTTGCCAAAGTAAACCTATATACAGCTAATGTGAGCCATAGTCTGTTGCAGCAAAAAGGAACTTGGAAACAACCTAAATGTCTATCAATTAGGGAAGGAGTAAATATTTTATGGAATGGGACAACATATGGTGGAATCCTGTGCAGCCAATAACATAAAAACTGTGGTAGTTTTGTAGGTTCTGGTAGGGAAAGAAGCCTCAAACATATAACATTAAGACCAAAAACCAAAAGCAGAGTCGGAACACTGCGTATATCATGGCTTTTATTCTGTATATTGTTAAGAGGTGGCTTGTAGGTATTATGTATGGATGGATTTTTAACATCACATCAGAAAAAATGACCAATGGTTGTTTATGTTAGAGGGATTGGGGCGGGGGTGGGGCTGGGGGCAGAGCGTATTTTTGCTCCCTGTTTTCTACCTTTTTCCTTTTTTGAATTTTCTAAATATGTTCATGTGCTCTTCGTATAAATTTTTCAAACGTCAACCGAGGTTATCTGTGTGGTTGGATTATCGCGGTAAATATAAAAGGTGGAGAAATTATGTTTGGGGAAGAGAAAATGGGAAGCCTGAGACAAGAGGGCTTCCAGGCTTACAAAATCACACCACTGCCATTAACAGAGAAAAGAGTCTGAAAACTAAAGCTCTTCCTCTGCAAACTATTGAGCACTGGAGCCTTCCACTCACCCCAGTACATTACAGAAGATGCCATGCCTCACCCTCTAGCAAGAGGATGAGGGACATACCTATAAGGGGTGTAGGAGCAGAGAACGCATCCATGATGGATGTCAACGTATGCAAAAAAGAACCTCGAATACGCACCCCACCCCATCTTTATCCCTGGCCCTCAGTAACTGGGAAAGGCTTCTGCTTCTACGGAGCCTTTCCTGACATCATCCTCTTAAAAGACAAATGCTGCAGTTTTGCATGAGACCAAAATATTATGCATTGACCACAGCCTTCAGAAAAGATGCCTGGCTGTGTTAGGTGGAAGTTAGAACGAGGAAGCTGAGCCCTCCTCCACCTGCATGGGGAGGATCTTCTAGAAAGCTGCCAGCAGAGCAGCACCCTCACAGAAGCCCACCAGCAGGCCTCATTATACCCTGTTCCCAGACAGGTCAAGTATGGAATGTGGGAGAGAAGGAAGGGCACGTCCCAAGCACTAAAGAGTGAAACTACAGGGACCACTTCCATTTACACATCCAGCTCTCTTTCCTCTAGCCCAGCAGACATGTGACTTCTTAACGAGGGTTTTTGCCATCCTTCTGTTTAATTTGCCAAGCTAACGTATTTTTCAGAAGCAAGATACTTGCATTTACAATATCTCCTACAAATAAAAATTCCTCAGCAATTTAATGATGGGCTTTGCTCTTTCACAAAAAGAATATGATCTAATACTAGATAGTAGGCATTTACTCCTGCCCCACACCATGCCAGGGGCTTCACATGAAACCACCCCTGCAGAACAGGTACTATTATACCCACTTTACAGATGAGGAAACTGAGGCTCAGAAGGGCTGAACAATTTGCACACGCTCATCCAGCTGGCAAGTGGCTGAGTGCCTGGTTAAGTGTATTATGGGTCCTATAAATATCACCAAAGTTAAACTGAATAAAGATGAGTTTTCCATAAGAGTTTGGCTTCTCGCGTCATCGTGTATAAATGACAGGCGGGATTCTACACAATCAAGGGAATGTGGAAGTCACAGGAAAGGACTCAGCTGCAGTTTCCTCCAGCATGGAGAACTGTCTGCAGAGATGGAAGTGCTTGACCCAGTGCCGTCCCATCGCACCTGTGGCTGCTGATCACCTCTAGGTGGCTTCATGTGAATGAGGAACTGCATCTGTAATTTTGTCTAACTTAAATATGAATAGACACATGGTTACCATACTGGGCGCCACAGTTCTATCCAAAGTCGTTCAAGAAACGTTTATTGGTAAATGGATTCAAAAGGAGAGGACATAGCGGGAGAAGTAAGGATATAAAAATCACAAAATATTTAGAGCTGGGAAAAAAACCTTTATGAGACCATCTCGTCCAACCCACTCATTTTCCACAGATGTGTAAAGTGAGACCCAGAGAGAGATGAAGCAATTCACTAAGGACGCACAAGCTAGCAAGGGGCCAGAGAGAAATCCCACCTTTTAAAGACATGAAGATTAGCCACAGCGGTAAAACAATTGCACAGAATTGAGTTAAACTAAGGAAAACAATAAAAGGATTTTCTGGGCACTTTTTTGAAATCTGCACGAGGCAAGGAAAAAGCGACTAACAGTCCTACGTAGAGAATGGCTCTCCTGACTTCTTACTGAATCTCTCTGTATCAGTGAGAAATAATTTAAGGCAAGATTTCCCCAAGGCAGGGACACAAGTAAGTGTAAAGTTACTTGCTGGTTAAATCTATACCCTTCTGTTAGGGAAACACCGAGCACCTTGGAATTGTGTTTTCATGTCCCAATTCTGTTACCAAAAAGGAAAAAAAAAAAACAAAAAAAACCCCCTGACTTCAAATTACAATATTCCCTAAACTATGCCCTCCTTCTCAACTTCTACCCCCCAATGGGGAGAGTCCTGCAGACCTCCCTTACAGAGGAGCTCTTCTGTTTAATTAGGTTAATAGGTTACAGATAGGTTAATTGGGTTAAATCCTGGGCAGAGCGAACGTGCTTTCTAATTGCTGCTGCCACCGCGGTACCTGGAGCTGAGCTGATCCTCGGTGCACACTGGTCTGTTTCTGGCTCCCCAGAGACCCGCTTAAACACGGCGCAGGGTGGTGACTCACATGTGGGCACTCTCATACCCCTAAACTACTTGGCAAAGGCATTTTGAAAAAAGTACTTTCTGCCTTATAAATGATCTCTTCCAGGTTTCCAGCGAAACAAGTCATTTAAAAAAATTTTTTTTTTTTTTTTTGACAAATGAAAGGGGGAAAAATGCCTTTTCAAATCCAGGGCACTTGAAAGTTTCATTTTCCTGTTTTAATTTGCTTCGGCATTTCAAGGGAATAATAATAGTTTTTTAATGCCAAAGGTGGCTTTCATCACTCAAAGCCCTCTAATTTCCTCCCATACTGCAAGTAATGTGTTAATAGTTCCAAAATGAAATATTACCTAAAACACAACTTGGTAATTTTCCTCACAGTTCAAAGTTATTTGAAAAAGAAGCATCACCTTTTACAAATATTTACTTTGCGACGATGGAAGACGCTGCAAATTATCTGCAACAGCTTCCATTCCCTTCTTTTTTTGTGCCATCTTTGAATATTCTGCTGGGGAAAAAAAATGAAATAAATGAGGAAAAGGAAAAAAACCCTCCCCCTTCCTTTTCATGTTCTAATACCAGATTCCATCTAAGAATCTGAATTCTCCCTTTAAAATTAGATCATGTTTATATATACATATAATATATATATACAGAGAGAGAAAAAAGCTTGGTATCTCCGGTCTCATTATAAAATACACACACCAAAGAAAGGATGTGCACAGAGGCCACAGAGAATTTAAAAGATTTATTTATGATGTATTACTGTAATTTTTAATTTAGACATGCAAATTTTTTAATTTGCACCGACTGCTTTGCCTTAATGGTTTTGATTAATACTTGGAGGTAGTGTTTGTGAAAGAGATTTATACTGTGATTCATCTGCAAAATAATCAAATCATTACCAGCTAATGACAAAGCTGTGAAAAATGATACAGATATTGTGTAACTTCCAGCTATGGCTGAGCACGTGGAGGTACCCAATCCTTCCAGCAAATGTGGACTTGTGTTAATAACTGCTGGGAAGTTCGCTCTAGGTCCACTCTAATTTGGCAACAAAAAACATTGATCTTAATAAAGCTGTCTGATAAAAGGAGCGGTGATTAACATCCCAAACCCTCTCTTCTGCTGCTCATGCCAAGGTCCCTTTTTTTTTTTTCCAGGAATAAAATTCCACTGCACTTCCTGCTTATCGCTCCATCTCACCTCAGCCCTCTGTGAGTCTCCAGATAAGGCTACAGACGCCTAAGGAAGGGGGCCTGGGGACCAAAGGGTTGGCTGCAGGTGGCAGTTCCCCAGGGAAGAAAGCTTAGCACACAGAATTCCCAGAGTCTGAACTCCTGGCAGAGCCAACACCCCCTCCTTCCAGAACTCAGAGGCAAGTCCTCTTCTGATGGGTCCTTCCTGCCTGTTTCACTGTTTCAGCCACTCTGGTCTGAATGACTCTTGCTGTCTTGCTAATCCTGACAGAGTCAGCAAAAGTGGAGGAGAAATTTCCACACCATGTCCAGAGTCAGCAGAACAAACTCTCAAGTGGTAACAGGAAACAGAAGAGGGCAGGAAGCAGAAAGCCACAGGTAATCCCCAAATCTTATTCCATCATTCTTGTCTCCACCGCACTGCTGGCCCAAGAGGCTCATTTGAGCAAATTTGGGTCTTACCTCCTCCCTGGCTGCACCCCATCAACCAAAGAATGAAAATGAATGTTTCTTGTCGTCTGTGCTCAGGCCTTCCCCACCCACTCTTTCTTAATCGTCACCGCCAACCTATGAGGTAGGCATCATTAGTATTATTCCCATTTTACACATGAGTACACTTTACAGATAAGGAGCGCTCTCAAAGTTCATGAAAGAAAACCGGCGTGTGTTGGAGGCAAGACTTACTTCTGGTTTATTCTAGCACCACAAACCCCACCTGTCAAAACCATGCCCTTATTTGTCTGAAGTTTCTACTGCAGAATGAAGACGCCCAAAATGAGGGCAGGGCAGTCAGAGGAGAGATGGGGGTGACATGGAGGAAGTGCGTTCGTTTTAAAAACAAACAAACAAACAAGAAACCCCCCCCCCAAAGCGTGGCTCAGCCAGAGTTAATACTGAAGCAATCCCATTTTTAACTCATTCTCAAGAAATTCAGCTCCCTTTTCATTTCGCTCCTCACAAAGGAAAAGCCCAGTGAGTGGCTAATCATTAATATTTCATTGAAAACCAATCCATATTTTTCTGTGATGGTGACACGGACATTTCTACTTCATCAGGAAGCCATTTTACAAAATTAGAAAAAGCAAGGCACCATTCTAGGAATGCACAAGTCGAGACTACTCATCATGATTATTTATTGCTTCTTGGGTGCCAACTGGGCCCCCGCCTTTGAGAAAGAGTTATAGAAGCATCACGCGGAGGCGGACAGTCCCTGTTCCCTGGGTTCGCACGCCAGTTCCCATCACATGGCTACAGTGGACACTGCGCCTTTAATTACTGGTAACTGCCACTGCCCTGGAACCACAAAAGGAAAATCAGAACATCCTATCACTTTTCTAGACATGAAGAAAAATGAGAAGGGAGGCAATAAGCGTAATTAATTTTAACTAGAGCTGGAAGAGGAAAACTTTTGGCCGTGGTACCATACACAGCATTTATCAGGGAGAGCTTCTCTCCCCGCAGAGCCGGTGCCACTGATTCAGGCACAAAATAGGCGAAGTAAGCCAGAAAGAGAAAGAAAAACACCATATGATATCACTTAACATGTGGAGTCTGGAAAACTGACACAAATGAACTTATTTACAAAACAGAGACAGACCCACAGACACAGAAAACATTACCAGAGGGGAAATGGAGGGGGATGGTTTAATTAGGAGTTCAGGATTTGCAGATACCAGCTATTATATATAAAATAGATAAACAACAAGGTCCTACTGTATAGCACAGGGAACTATATTCAATATCTTGTAATAGCCTGTAATGAAAAGGAATATGAAAAGGAACATATATATGTATAACTGTATACCAAAAATTAACACAACATTGTAAACTGACTATACTACAATTTAAAAAAAATGAAAACATGAAAAAAATTTATAAATTTAAAAATTTTAAAAAAGAAGGAAGCTGCCATTTCAAAACAACAACAACAACAACAACAGGAGAGAAAAATACACATAACACAGCTTTCGTAGCATCATGTTGGTTCAAAGTATCTGTGAGAGAAATAAGCGTATGACTTAATTGTACGTGTGGCCCAGGAAAAGCAGGTGGCGATAAGCCAATAAGTTCAAAGTAAAGTTGAAATTCAAGCCATTCAGTGTGAGCCAACAGAATAAGCCCTTGGACAGATGGGCATCTTGTGTGATTCAACACAAGATGTAGGACAAGTAATGAGGCTGAAGTGTTGAAGGAAAGGGAAATACACTCTCAGAGGTAAACTTGCTTTCAAGTCATCAGGACTTAGCTGAATAATTCCCCTAATGCTTAGACAAATAATGCTGCTAAATTCTTGGGAATCAAACCATGGCTCCACCCCTCAGCTTCCGGGAGCTTCTAAAGGATAGACCGAGCAAGCCGTAGGGACAATTAAATCCAAAATGTATTCATCGTGATCGTTTTAGAGAAGGGAGATGCTACCTGTCCATCCATAATGTGAGAAAAGGGACTAAACTTGACTCTAAACAATCTCAGATATTTTGGAGGAAGACCAGAACCAGAGCATGACTGAATACGGATTTTAGAAGCAATGCTTTTGCTGCTCACTGATCACAAATATTCTAGAATCCCATCCCTATCCAGTTCCCACAGCCTCCCTCCCCCAACACCATCAACAGTTAGAGCCTCAGTCACCTCAAAGAATTTTGGCTGTTGTTTAATGCAGGCTGTTTTCTGCTTCTGCCAACTCTCAACATGATGTTCTGCAACTCCTCATGTCTATCCAAAGTCACACCGCAGAACCTTCTTAGATAGTGGAAATGTTCTAGATCTGTACTGTCCAGGATGGTTGCCACAAGTCACATGAGGCTAGTGCAACTGAGGAAATTAATTTCTAATTCTGTTTAATTTTAATCCATTTGCATTCCTGTAGCCACATACATCTGTTAACTGCCACACTGGGCAGTGAAGCTCTAAAGAGAACAATGTGGATTTCACTGAACGTGCGTTAACACAGATGGAGGAGTTTGCCTTGCACATGCATGCCGTGAAACTCTCTTCCCTAGACTCCTTTGCAACTAGGGGCAGCCATGTGACACAATTCTGGCCAATAAGAGAGGACCTGAGGGACAATTTTATTTTTTTCCTTTTCTATATAGAATCCAATTTTCCTATTTGCC
The DNA here is from genome assembly GCF_036321535.1 of Camelus dromedarius. Lineage (NCBI taxonomy): Eukaryota > Metazoa > Chordata > Mammalia > Artiodactyla > Camelidae > Camelus > Camelus dromedarius. The sequence continues at coordinate 7,194,751 of NC_087437.1, read as the reverse complement.
CCCTTAGCTTTTCTTCTGCCTGGGGTATGCCCATGTAGCAACAATCTTAAGGGCAAATGGTCTCCATCAAGGTTGGCAAGGCAGGAAGTTGGAAAGGGGCTAAGGCTTGGGAAACTTCCTGGAGCCATCACGCTAGTCCATGCACCAACCTATGGATTTCTGTGGTGGCATGGGACAAAGAGAGCCCTTACTCATTTAAACTACTCTTTGTTTTTTTAATGCTTGGAGCCAAACTCATATAACTAGAGCCCATTACAAAGGTGTGCCACATAATGAAGATCTTGGTGTCTACACAACTGGTGTACGGTCCAGCCATGGTACCCTGCTCATCCACTGCACCTGTCCATCCTCACGCTCCTCTGTGGGGCTGGCCCAGGGCAGAACTGTGAGAAGTGAATAGATTTCATCAAGTTGCCCGCCCCCTCCCTCCACTTCTCTTCTCTGTGTTCCTGTCCTTGTCCAATTCTTTGTAGCTTTCCTCTCTCCCTTCAGCGTTGTTTCCACTATTGCTCATTACTCTTGGATACTTCCTTAAAATTGGGGGATGTAGGGAGGCTAAGCTTTGTTGTAGGCTCAAAGGTTTTAAGTCACAGGGAAGAAAAGGAGAAGAATCTGGACACTAAGGGTGTTCCCTTCCATTAAAAATATTTTTGGTAAGTGATTTTTTCTCTATGTGTCTAGATAAAGGTTTCCCTGGTCTCACTTCTGAGATCTTGTTCACGCTTCTTTTTTCTTTTCAATGACTCTTAAGTGGGCATCTAGTGTGACTTCAGCTCCTGCCTGGCCCTCGCAGTTATATTATTTCTTTTAATCCTCAGAACAACCCAAGGAAGTAAGTCTTGGGAAGACACTTGGGGACAAGGGTGGCCATCTGACAGTGTTTCAAATCCACACACTGTATCTCTAGATAGCCGTCCACTAAACTTGTGTCTATGATGTCCACTTTACAGATGAGCAAAAGGAGGGCAGAGGGCAGAAGTACTTGGTCATAATGAGTGACAGGATCTCTGGCTGCAAGTTGGGTCTTTTTCCAGGAGAAAGGATGGAAGGGTTGGGGTTTCTCCTCCCATGTGACCCTCTCTTGTGCCAGTGGCTGAACACAAGGGATCAGTTCCCCTCCTCAAAAGAGCTCCATTGGAGAACAAGGGAGAAAGGGCAAACTAGGGAGAGGTCCCCCACACTGACAGAAGCAGGAAGGCTTGTGCCCTGCCCTGGCTAGCGTGCCCAGCAGAAAGGCACTTTCCTCTGCAGACATCCCCCAGGAGGTCAAAGGTGGTAGGAAGCTTTCTCACCTCACAGGGAAGTTGTGAGGCTTGATTCCAGTTTACAAGTAGTATCTGATCCAGCTATTAAAGATTCTCTTGTATTCTTTGTTCCCTCTGGTTTCTCTTTCCAGAGATGACTCATGAAAAGAAGATTGGGTGAGAAGTAGGGTGGAGGGAAAAGTGGAGACAGGCGTCTGAGAGCGAGTGGGAACAGAATAGGGGAGGACCAGAGAGGCAGGATCAGTGGTTCTAGAATTCATAGTCCAGGACCAGGAACAACTGGAAGATGTTCTATGCACCTCCCGTTTCCCCAGATGCTCAGTAATACAACAGGGCTCTCCCTCACCCCACACCATCCCAACCCAAAGGGGAAAATCAAGTGTTAATGGTCGGGAAGTGCTCCACAGGTGAAGCCCTGCCTCCTGCTTTGTCTAGTCCCCCATCCCTTGGTCCGTCTCCCTCCAGGAAGATAAGGAGAGCAGGTCATTCAGTCTTTGGACACTTGGGCCTAGATGAGTCCCCAAAGCTGAAATATTTTTTACAAAATCTTCAGAAAGCTGCAGGCTTCTCTACATTTTTTTTTTTTTTTGCCACAATCATTCTCTTTCTTGCTCTTTTTTTTTTTTTTTGTATATGTATTTTTTATTGAAATATAGTCAGTTTACAATGTTGTGTCAATTTCCGGTGAATAGCATAATGTTTCAGTCTGACATGAACACACATATATTCATTTTCATATTCTTTTTCACCGCGAGCTACTACAAGACATTGAATGTAGTTCCCTGTGCTGTACAGTCTACTCTGTCTTTTTTTAAATTGAAGTATAGTCAATTTACAATGTTCTGTTAGTTTCTGGTGTACAGCATAGTGATTCAGTTATACATATATTTATATTCGTTTCCATATTCTTTTTCGCTCCTTTTCTTTGTGCAAAATTTTCCCTTTCCTTCTTTTTTCTAGTTCAAAAAAATGAGTGTGAAAACAGAAGGGCAAATCATTTTTGGGGTCAACACAGCATTAGAGCAGCCCAGAGTCACTTCTAATGAAGGAATTTAAGGAAATGAGAACCTAGAGGGACAAAAGTGGTCTTTGAGGGCTTTCCAAATCCATTGATAGCCACTCACTAAATTTGTAGAAAATTGCTCCTCGTGTGTGTATACCAACTGCACCTGTAGCTCCAGCAGTCTTAGAGATGAAACAAACAAAATGAAACAAAATCTCCCCTCCCAGATACTGGGGAAATGGAAAACGGGTAGGGGAAAGGAAACACAATGAATTCAGAGGCTGAAGTTTTAAGAAAGCAAGAACAGGAAGCTCAAACCTTTCTCGTTCGGGCAAAAACATGTGTGTCTGAAGATTTCCTCGGGAACTCTGTACAGTTGCTCATTCTGTGCACTGCACAAAAGGACTGGTCAAGCACGTGTGAGGACCAGAATGTGGCTCTCTCTGCTTGCCACAGTGAGAGCCAGGGGGCCATGTCTGCCCAGATGTGATGCCTGTTACTAATTCATACCAAGACAGTGTATTGATGTGGTCTTGTTTTCGTAGCTGAGAAGAAAATGTCCCTGCTAAGAGTCACTGCTCATATACAGTCACAATGATCAGGTGTGGCCTGAAAGGAAAATGCATCACTTCAACACAGCCTTTTCTTTAATGGGTAAATTAAATAAAATGTTGTATCATTGATTTCTGAGTACTAAACTATCCAGAGATGTTCCCTGTGTCTACTTAATAGAACTGCCAAAAAATTTTAATTTTTTCATATAAAACACACCCAGAAAATTGAACAAATTTCATCAAAATGTTTAAGTCCCAGAAACGATTCCAATCTAATAAAACATTAAGGCCTTGCATCGTCCGGATTGCACATGTGGCAGGCCTCCATTCACAACACCGTGGGAACCTGGTTTTTAATTCTTTTGCGCAAAATCACACATTTAGGTTCTGCTGGGAAACCTTCAGGAAGGGTCTCTTTGTAAATAAAGCAACCAATTTCTTAAAGTTGGCCGGGAGTATGGCTCCTTTGGGGTCTGAGAGGCATCTTCGCTGAGCAAACGCGGAGGCAGGCCTGCACAATCAGCTGTTGTAACAGAATCTGTTGGTGTCTGCTGGCGCACTGAGTGACAGCAGTGTGTAATCAGAGAGACGCACAGTGACACATCAGACGGCAAGAACCCAGAAGGAGACAGCTGAATGGGAATATTTTGGAACCTCAATGGACCTTGGAACCTCAAACCCTTTGAATCTGCCATTTTGCACAACCTGATCATTTTTGCTTGTGGCACTTGGAATCTACCAAGGGCAGAGTGATGGGGATCAGAGGAGAAGTGTTAGTTTGTACACGGCGCATCCTATGCTCCAGGCACAAAGGGCTTTGCAGGTATCGTGGGATCCGATCCTCATACTCACAGTAGGGTGTATTATCCCCATCACAGAGGGGAACATCACATCTTCAGAGGTAAAATAACCCACCCAAGGCCACACAGCTAGAACGGAAATCCGGGTCTTCAAATCCCATATTTGAAGGCTGTGGTAGAAAATCAGGGGCCAATACCTTGTTCCATTCTAGCCTGAGCTGCTCTCCTCATTTGGTGATTTCTGAGTAACAGGAGGAGTTGTCCTCAGTGAGGGCCTTTCACCTGTCTGCCTTGTCTTTTAAGAAGGAGAATCCATCTTATTTAAAAAGTAAACTCCCAGGAGTGGGATGGCTGGATCATAGGGTTTATCTAGAGTAAACTCTAATTCAAAAAAGTACATGCACCCCAATGTTCATGGCAGCACTATTTACAATAGCCAAGACATGGAAGCAGCCTAAATGTCCATCGATAGATGACCGGATAAAGAAGTTGTGGTATATTTATACAATGGAATACTACTCAGCCATAAAAAAGAATGAAATAATGCCATTTGCAGCAACATGAATGGACCTGGAGATCATCATTCTAAGTGAAGTAAGCCAGAAAGAGAAGGAAAAATATGATATGATATCACTCATATGTGGAATCTTAAGAAAAAAAGGACACAAATGAACTTATTTACAAAACAGAGACAGACTCACAGAGATAGAAAACAAACATGGTTACCTGAGGTGAAAGGGGAGGAGATGGAGGGATAAATTGGAACTTTGAGATTAGCAAATACACACTACTATATATAAAGTAGATAAACAACAAGGTCCTACTGTATAGCACAGGAAACTATATTCAATACTGTGTAATAGCCTATAATGAAAAAGAATATAAAAAGGAATACATATGCAAAAAAATTAACCACAAAAAAAAAATAGAAAAAAAGGGAGATTAACTCAAGGAAAGAGAAAATTGAACTCCTGAGAAAAGCTAGGCTGGATTCAATTGGATGACAATCCAAGAGCTCATTTTTCTAATCAGGTTTTGTGGATGGAGGGGCCAGAATGCTGGGATATGTAGCTCAAGAGCCTTGCTGGCCACCCAAGTATGGGTCCTGGCCGTGGTTTCAGCATAGACACTAGACGACATAGGAGCTCATGCAACCCCTGCCATCAGCAAACGTATCAATCAGCAGTGAGAGCCAGGCTCCCCCTCTGAGCAAGGGAGAAGATTTACAAGAAAGCAAGTGATGTTCTCTGAGGGGAGTAAACCCACTTTATGTAAACCTGAAAGATCAGTTAGAGTTCCCAGAATTCACCCCTGAAGTCACCGAGTGAGGGACTGTGAGAAACAGTGTGAATGGACTCAAAACAAAACAAGGCTCACCTGATTACAAGTTTCATTATGAACCTTGGGTTTTTTAGAGCTGGTGACATCGCGTTGCTTCAAGATCTTGGGCAGGGGACAGGGGCTGGCTCCAGGCTGGATGCACACGTGAACTTGGTGTGTTGGCAGGCCTTCCCCATTGACATCACACAAAACCTCATCCCCACTTGGGCTTCATTCACTGAATGGGCTACCCTGTCCCTCTCCCTGTCCTGAGGTGGTTAACCACCAATGTGGATTTTTTGTAATTTTCAAAGGCAGCTTCAGATACAAACTTACAGCACAATCATCGTCCAAGATTGTCAGCCGTCAGGAGCTGTCAGGAGTTGGAAGAAGGCTCTGAGGCCCATCTCAGCCTCCATCTACAATATGCCTGCCATTTGAGTTTGGAATGCATCCAAGCTTGGCTACTCAAAGTATGCTCCATGGATGGATGAGCAGAACAGGTCTCAACTGGGTGCTAGCAAAAAACTACAGAATCCCCAGACCCATCCCAGCCCTAGAGGAGCAGAATCTGCATTTATTAACAAGATCCCCAAAGGACTCGTATGCATGTCAAAGTCTGCAAAGTGCCAAAATAGAACAGTGGTTCTCCCAGTGCATCTCCAGGACCAGTAGCATCAGAATCCTCAGAAACCTGTCATCTGCAGAATCTCAGGTCTACTGACTCTGAATTTCCATCCGAGTGAGACCACAGGTGATCTGTCCCCACAGTAAAACTGGGAGAGCACAGTTTCAGGGTCACGCAGACCTGGGTTTCAGTCTTGGCGTCACCAGTTACCAGGTGTTTGATTTTAGACAAAGTACACAACTCTTGGAGTTTCCATTTCTTCCAACATAAAATAAGGCTCATAGAATCTTCTCTTGGGAAATTCAAAGGGATGAAAAGACATCATTGTAGGGAAAGCTCTTAGCACAAGGCTAATGCATATTAAAACTAAGTAAACAGTCGTATTTTTAGCTGTTGCTATTCGTTCCTCTTCCTCTTGTCTGTCATTCTCCATCCTAGAGATATTTCCATGAGGACTTCCTGGGCCTCACCTAGCTTTAACATGCTCTGATTTGACAATTAGTTCATTTTTCTTAAAACTTCTGCATAGCCACTAAACCAAGCCCTATAACTGTAACAGAAACAAAAGTGGATTAAGAATTAATACCATATGATCCAGCAATCCCACTCCTGGGCATATATCCAGAGGGAATCCTAATTCAAAAAGACACCTGCACCCCAGTGTTCACAGCAGCACTATTTACAATAGCAAATCATGGAAACAACCTAAATGTCCATTGATAGATGACTGGATAAAGAAGGTGTGGTATATTTATACAATGGAATACTACTCAGCCATAAAAAAAGAATGAAATAATGCCATTTGCAGCAACATGGATGGACCTGGAGAATTCTAAGTGGAGTGAGCCAGAAACAGAAAGAAAGATACCATATAATATCACTCATATGTAGAATCTAAAAAAAAAAAAAAAAAAAAAAAGACAAATGAACTTATTTTAAAAACAAAAACGGACTCACAGACATGGAAAGCAAACTTATGGTTACCGAGGGAAAGGGGAGGAAGGGATAAATTGGGACTTCGAGATTTACAGACACTGACTGGTATATATAAAATAGATAAACAAATTTATACTGTATAGCACAGGGAACTATATTTGATATCTTGTAGCAGCTTATGGTAAAAAGAATATGAAAATGAATATATGTATATTCATATATGATTGAAGCATTGTGCTGTACACGAGAAATTGAAACAACATTGTAAACTGACTATACTTTAATGAAAATTAAAAAAAAAAAAAAAAGAATTAGTTCCTCATTGGTGTCCAACGTCATTTTCTTGCTGAGCTGGGTATTGTCCCCAGTGCAGAATGGAAGCAGGAAGAAGGGGACCGCAGTGTGTCTGCTAAATGCTTTCCACAGAAAAAGTTCAGATAGGAACACAGGGGGAACAAAGCCGTCATGGCTCCTATCCTCGGGGAGTCTGCTGATTGAACCGGGGCAATTGATGCATAAATGTATCATTGCGGTGGAAGTTGTAATAAGCACTGGGAGGCATCGTGTATAGGGCCATATGAGCAAGAATAGAAGGATAATCACACCCTGGAGATGGCGAAGGTGCAGTTAGCGAGGCGAAGCTGGAGAGACTGCCTCTTGGCGAGAAAGACAGGCAAGCAGAGGCTTGACAAGGAAGAACATAGTTGATCAAGGGTTAGAGAAACCCAGGCACCCGTGTCTGCAAGTGCAATGGGCCTGAGGCAGAAAGGGCTTTGAGAAGTCAAAGAATCACTGTGAAGGTAGCCATGGCTGGACCCCTGCCCATCCTGCGGCTGGTTCCTGCGGAGGCTGGTTCCTGCGGAGGCTGGGAAGGTGGGTGGAGCTAATCGGGGCTCCCAGCAATTGGCTGTTCTCTAATTTAGGGGGGAGGAGGCAGACATCACTGCAGTAAGCTCGTGGACATAGGTGGCCAGAGCAAGTCTCATTACTAACTGTATTCATGCATGAACTCCGGGCACCAAGGAAGAGCTCTATAATACTTGTGATTAAGCACAAATAAATAAAAGGATGAGACATGCAAATGGAGGAACTGGTAAAATGACAGAGGAAAAGAACCTTGTGAAAGAATGCAGGGCGTCGCTCCTCCAAATGCCCCTTCTCTCTCCTGCATTTAAAATTTTTCTTGAACTGCTGAATTTTCTTATTGATATACAAATTTGCTGGAATATCCTATGTCTTTAAAAACAACCTTGTGTGAACTGAATCACTTTGCTGTACACCTAAAACTAACACAACATTGTAAATCAACTATACTTTATGTAGGTGAGCATATATAAAGTATGCATACCTTATATATATTGAATATAAGGATTTATAGTCAATATCTTGTAATAAACTATAATAACCTTATAAGTGAAAAGAATCTGCAAAAGAATATATATATATATATATGTAACTGAAACACTTTGCTGTACACTTGGAACATTGTAAATCAGCTATGCTTCAATAAAAAATAAAAATGTTTAAAAAGCAATGCACAAAAAAGGAAGCATCATTCAGGAAAAAAAATATTAAATTATATTATTCACGCAAATCCATATTAGTCAGGTAAAAGCCTAATAAATGATGGTTCTTGCTATAAATAAAGCTTTAAGAGAAAGATGAAAAAGAAAAACCTTCTGTGATCTCCACATTCCATGCCAGTTACTGGCCATGTTTCTAAGCACCTTTTACAGCAAAATGTTGAGTTGTTCTTCTGTATTCACTTCCTTTCTTCTCATTTTCCTCTCTTTAAAAATCATAAATACCATTGATACACTAATGAATATATGTAATGTATACATAGCTCATAAAGTTTAATGATAAAAGTGGATATCCCACGAGTGTTCCACCAACTATTATTCCAACTATTAGAACCTCACCAATTTCATTGAAGTGATTTGTATTAATATTTTTCACTCTACCCACCGCCTCCACTAATCCAGGCAATTTTTTATTTATCATTTCCTTTTTTTGTACATGATTTCATCACAAATGCTTATATCCCTAAACAGCATATATTTAATTTTATCTGACTTTTTGTCCTTTATGGAAATGGAACATGGATCATGCAAAATCAATTCCAAATGGAATTACCAGTGGCAAGACATCAAGAATTTTAGAAGAAAACACTGAGCAATATCTCTATGATTTCCAGTTAGGGAAAGATGTTTTGAACAAGACATAAAAAGCACTAAATTAAAAAAAGAAAAAGACTCCTTCCTTCCATATGTATAAACCATCCCTCTTCCACTCCCTTCCAGATGTCACACTGCCAAGCAATTGAAGCATCAGCAATTCTTCCTTTTGAGTTGAACATGACCCTAACTCTGTGGAATTCCTTTAAAACACAAGTGTCTTTCAGGGATTGGTAATATATGGAGCCTCTGCTATGTGCTGGGTTTCCTGGGATGCAGATTCTAAGACAAAAATTGATGTGCAGAAATTTGACTGAGGAGGGCTCTTAATAACTGTTGGGGAAAGGAAGGAAGCAGGATCAGGGCAGAAGCTGGGCTGTGATGCCGTGCTGTCTCAGTGGAGAGTCAGCCAAGGCCACAGGGCTCTGAAGCTGGGATGGCCCTTCAGAGTTATTCTAAGTAACAGCATGGATGCCTTTATCCCCTTATCCACCAGTAATGAATGCAGTTGACATTGGGCAAGACAGCTGTCTTCAGTCAAGGCAATTCCTTTAGGAAGATCTCTGCTGGCAGTCCTTCCAGCGACTGGGGGTGTACCTTCTCACTCCTGAAGGGGAATCGGGGGGAGACACACCACAGCACCCATCAAAGTCCCTCATACCTTAGACTGAGGTTATTCAACATCTTCTTTAGTTTTTCTTTCTTTATTATTATTTTTTAATGGAGGTACTGGGGATTGAACCTGGGACCTCCTGCACACAAGGCATGCGCTCTACCACTGAGCTATATCCAACCCCCTCAATGTCTTCTTGAGCCTGACAAGACCTAGTGGCACTAGAACACCAGGTCTAGGTGTGCTGATAAAGGGATGAGAGAAGGAACTCAGCCCTGAAAGCAACTTGGTAGAGAGTTGGGAAGAGAACCGTTGCCAGGTCATGGATAGTAAGTTAAGACTATGCACTGTACCAGATTCCTCCACAGCATCAAAATATTTTCCAGAATCCACCTCGACCCTTGCTTCTAATTAGGACCAAATTACCTAACTAGTGGACCAAGTACATTCTTAGAGAACCAGCTCCACAGGAGAAACCATCCACCCACCCACACACAGAAAAGTTCACTTTGGTAAACTTACCCAGAATTTTACAATCAGAAAATCTAGAAAGAAACTATTTTCCTTTCAACCTGAAAAAAAAAAAGCATTGAATCATTTCGAAAAATAAAATTTTATACTTTGAAATTACCAGGTGGGAGAGTGGCACTGAACCAGGGGGGAGTAACTTGACCTTTCTAGGTCTTTGGCTCCTTAATCCCTTAGTTAGAGCCATGCCTCAAATGGAAACCCCGAGCTTCAGGTACCAGGTAGCAACAGCAGCTCAGTAACGTAGAAACAGGCTTCCGGGGCCCACGATGGAACCCAGAGCCAGCTGAACAAGTAGTACCGCAATTACCAATATTCCCAGAGCTCTGCTTTGCAATTTTTCTGAAGACAAGAAGATTTCCAGTAATTTAAAAAAAAAAAAAATGACCAAAGAGAGAGAGATAAAGCCATTAAGAAACAGCCAGTGATGCCTTTATGCCAACGTTGTACAGCTTCACTTGGGCTGAGCAAGTAGAAACAATTGCAATGGAAGGTGAACGTGAAAAGGATGAGATGACTCATCTTAGTTATTCTCAAGAATGACAGTGTTCAATAAGCATCATTTCTGCAAGATATTTATAGGTTTCTGACATAAAACGGGGTTGGGGGGAGCCCTTTCAAGTGTGTCTGGGAAACACTGCACGTTATATTTCTCTCCCACATAGTCACAGTTGCTTATGGAGAGACCTGAGAAGTTCTGCAGCAAAGAAACCTTCTCAATCTTGCTGAAGTTTGCAGTCGTCAAGAGTGAACCCCAGAACGCGTTTTCCCTGAAACACCCATTTAACACCTTGCCGAACTAGTATACGAAGAACACAGTTTGGAAAATGCTGGTCTAACCCAAACGATTCCAATTTCAGATAAGCAGCCTGAAGATCAGAGAAGAAAGAGGGCCTTTCTAAGGTCCCAGTGTAAGTAGAGTCAAGGCAAGAGCCCTAGTTCTACAGACTTCAAATCAGTCTTTTCCTTTCAATCCACTGACTCATGGAAGAAAATCAAAATTGCTGTTTTATGACTGTTCTATTGATTGAGGGTTAATCTAAGAGATGGCTGTAGGATCCATCTTAAACAGAAAAAATTTCCTGTTTTTGTTTTTTTTTTTTTTTCTTGTTCATAGGGTACTTCCAACCCTGCTCTGGAACAGGGAAATGGAGACAAAGAGGGGTTAAATATATTTGGCTTAATAAGGCGAAAGAGTATCTACCAAGGCCATTGAAGTCTGTGTGTATCTTATAAGGAATTCTGAGGCTTCCCCTGGGGAGCTAAATGACTGGCTTGGAGGTGGGACCTAGGAAAGAAGAAGGAGACATTGAGAGAAGAAAGTAGGACCCTAGCAGTGTGGTTATCGATCAGGCTCCTGGGCGAGAAACCACCTGAGAGGACTCTGCGATGGACTCTTGGAAAGGGAAGTGTGCTTCCTGATTTGAAACGGCCTCCCGTGCTGTGCTGCAGTGACCCTCTGGGGTACCCTCCCATCTCTCCACCGCTCCCTCCCTCCTAGAGGAGTCTCATGAAGGACAGAGAGAAGTGCCAGCCTTGGAGCATCACACCTTGGTGAATGAAGTGGAGGCCAGGTCTTCATTTGGGGCACAGAGCACAGCAAAGAAAGCTGGCGCTTCTTAAGGAAGTGATCCTGGGAAGCCAGAGGACCCAAAAGGGAGCCTGGAGTCAGAGTTGGGAGTAAGGGGTGGCAGAAACCAAATTCCTTTGTAAACAACTGCCCCCACCCAAGAGTCCTCCGATATAGTGGAGACTTCTCTATCCAAAGCAGGATAGAGCCTCAATTTAATTTATTTGGACATTTAGGTGAGTAGTGAACCAGAAGGCCAAATGGGACATTTAAGGTACACAGTGAGATTGCACAAGGAATATCATGTGAGACAATCACTCAGCATGGCTCCTAATTTCTTCCAATTGAATTGATCACCACTGGCTTCCCATCACCACCCAGTACTCCAGCTAGAGCCTTCTTTGTCATGCTTTGTGGGGTCAGTGTGGACCGAGCCCTCCTTCACCCACTGAAACAGCCTTCTGCAAGGCCAGTACACACTACGCACTGGGTCTGTCCTCCCTGCTCCCTGATGAAATGCCCTTCGGACTGAATACCAAGACCAGTGGGGGACAGGCCCAGAGAAGACAAAGAAAATGAGCATTCCATTTCAAGATTAAAATGCTACAGAGATGTCAAAATGAGAAGTTTTGGAAATGTAAGGCATCTAAAACAATCACATATAAATATAGATTGCTATATAAAAACATGGTAACCATGAACTAAAAATCTGTAATAGAATAGATACGCACAAAGAAAAAGGAATCCAACGTAACACCAAAGATAGTCATCAAATCACAAGAGAAGGGAACCAAAAAAAAAAAAAAAGAAAGGAAAAAAAAAAGACCCACAAAACAATTAGTAAAATGGCAATAAGAATATCCATATCAATAATTATCTTAAATGTAAGTGGGCTAAATGTTCCAATTAAAAGAAATAGAGTGGCTGAATGGATACAAAAATAAGACCCACACGTATGCTGCCTGCAAGAGACCCACTTCAGACTGAGGAAATGCACAGCCCGAGGAGATGGAAAAAGGTATTTCATGCAAATGAAAATCAAAAGAAAACCAGGGCATCAATACTTACATCAGATAAAATGGGCTTTAAAATAAAGTCTATTAGAAGAGACAAAGAAGGACATTACATAATAATCAAGGGATCAGTCCAAGAAGAAGATATAACAATTGTAAATTTACATGCACCCAACATTGGAGCACCTAAATACATAAAGCAAATATTAACAGACAAAAAGGGAGAAATTGACAGTAACAATAAAAGTAGGAAACTTTAACACCTCACGTACACCAATGGACAGATTATCCAAATAGAAAATCAATAAGGAAATACTGGCTTTAAATGACATATTAGTCCAGATGGACTTAATTGATATATGCACAGAACATTTCATCCAAAAGCAGCAGAATACACAGACTGCAACATTCTCCAGGACAGATTACATGCTAGGCCACAAAACAAGCCTCAGTAAATTTAAGAAAGTTGGAATTACATGAAGCATCTCTTCAGACTATAATATTATGAGTCTAGAAATAAACTACAAGAAAAGAACTGCAAAAAATACAAATATGTGGAGGCTAGACAGTATGCTATTAAACAACCAGTGGATCATGGAAGAAATCAAAGAGGAGATAAAAAAAATACCTAGAGACAAATGAAAATAAAAACACAATTCCAAAAACTGATGAGATGCAAAAAAGGCAGTTTTAAGAGGAAAATTTATGCAATCTTACCTCAGGAAATGAAAAAAAAAACTCAAATAAAAAAACCTAGCCTTACACGTAAAGGAACTAGAGAAAGAGCAACAGACAAAACCCAAAGGAGAAGAAAAGAAATAATAAAGATCAGGGCAGAAATAAATAAAGTAGAAACTAAAATACAATAGAAAAGGTCAAAAACACTAAAAGCTAGTTCTTTGAAAAAATAAACAAAATTGACATATCTTTAGCCAGACTCTTCAAGAAAATAGTGAGAGAGTCCAAATCAATAAAATCAGAAATGAAAAAAGGAGAGGTTATAACCAACACCACAGAAATACAAAGGATCTTACGAGACTACTATGAGCAACTAACTATATGCCAATAAAATGGACAACCTAGCAGAGACAGACAAATTCTCTGAAATGTACAATCTCCCAAGACTGAACCAGGAAGAAATAGGAAATAGAGAAAGAGAGAGAGGAACACCAGCCAAAAAATAAAGAACAAAATGTTGCCATTTGCAACAACCTGGACCGACTTGGAGGGCATTATGCCAAGTGAAATAAATCAGAGAGAGAAAAACAAATACTGTATGATATCACTTGTATGTGGATTCTAAATTACAACAAACTAGTGAATGTAACGAAAAAGAAACAGACTCACAGACATAGAGAACAAACTAGTGGGCACCAGTGGGGAGAGGGAAGGGAGAAGGGGCAATATAGGGGTAGGGGAAGCAGAGGTACAAACTGTTAGGTATAAAATAAGCTACAAAGATATATTGTACAACATAGGGAATACAGCCAATATTTTATAATAACTATAAATGGAGCATAGGCTTTAAAAGCTGTGAATCACTATATTGCACACCCATAATATATAATATTGCACATCAACTATATGTCAATAAAAAATTAAAAATAAAATGCTAAGGTGTCTATGTAACGATCTTCTAATTGGCGTGGCACCTCACAATGTGGCATGCCAGTTCTGATGTAAGTTTTAATTCCAAGTAGCCCTAGAGTTCCTTAAGCCACTAACTTTCTCTCTTTTTTTTTTTTTTTTTTTAGAATTTTTAAAAAATAAACCTAGTCAACACACAGCAGCAAGTTAGAGTGGTCACTTCCTGGTGGTGACTCACACCCTAGGAGCATTTAAACCCCTTTTTCTGCTGACCAGGCTCTCCTGGAATGGGCAGAGCCAAGTTCCTCCTCTCCATCCCCACTCAGTATCCTTGAGTACAACTTTGCAGCAGCCTGATTTTCAGATTCATCCTTTTCTGATCATTTGTTTTCTGAATTATCAGTCTTACACGGTGTCTGCTCCCTTCCCCTCTGCGGCTTACATGAGCCAGTCAGTTGGAACCTAGCATGGATGAGGTTTCAAAGGTGTGTGCTGTGCCGTCCCCAGCCTGCAGACGTTCCTGCTGAGGGTAATTTCAGCGGTAACTCCAGCCTGGCCCTTTCTAAGCATCCAGGCTTAGAACCCTTCTCGACAACATTTGCTCAAGAAAACTATTCATCAAGGCAGTAAGTCCAAATGATAGCTTCGAAATCAGATGCCAGTGCCCCACGTGTCTCAACAAGACAGCCCATCTGCCCTGGTTTTTGTGCTGCAGTCCCTGCACAAGCAAAGCTGTTCCAGAGGGCATGTCACAGAGTTTATCCAGGAAGCCAGATGCTTGGATCCCTGTGTTGTGTTCCAAGGGTCACTCACTACCTGCCTCCACCGCCTCCAGCAAGGCTAGGAAGGCTTCATCAGAAAATGACACAGCTGAACTCAACCATCCTTTGTGGAAGACTCTCTGCCTCTTTTAGAGACAATCTTGCCACACCTCTCATCATGTGTATTTTAGATGAGAAAGTTTAAAAGGTTTAACCAGATTATGCCAAAATGTGTGGACAAACATGCTCAAAGTCCTGAAGTGGGATGGCTGAAATAATTAAGGTATTCAGTATTTTAAGTGCATGTGAATGTGTGATTAATTTTATTATTACTAAGGAGTGGATTAAGGAGCAGTTCCTAGGTTGCATGGCTAAAAGATGTGTCTGTTAGAAAGTTTTGCAATTTAGCCATATTGGGTAACGTAGCACATGGTTTCTTCTGTCTAGTTAGAAAAGCAAGGACAATGTACTAGGCTATAGGTCTGAAGGATAATCTGGGGTTAAATACTGAGAACAATGAGGAGGAGATGTGGACCCATCAGAGGCCATTTTCCAACCTCCCGCAGTTGCAAAAACAGAATCCTTCTCTTAGGAAGTGATGAAAAAATTGTATTGGATATAGTGGAGGCTGTCAGGACTAAAACTTGTTCACATTCAGAGGGATTTTTTTTCTTGTTTTAATTAGCCTTTTGCAGTTAAAGAAGACATTTCTAGATAAAGAAATTATAAATCCATTAGACCAGAATTTGGCAAACTTTTTCTGCAGAGTCAGATAGTAAATATTTTAGACTTTGACGGCTGCGCAGTTTCTGTAACAACTGCCCAGCTTTCCCGCTGCAGCAGGAAAGAACCACAAATACTGTGCTTAACAAAGGCGCATGGCTGTGTTTCCAATAAAACTTTATTTGTAAAAGCAGACAAAGAGCTAGATTTGTCCCACACATGGTAGTTAGCTGACCTTTGCCCCATGACTATAAGTTTTATGAAGGTAAGGACCTGTATTCTCAAGAACTGGTACATTGTAGGCACTCAAGAACTATTTGTGAATGACGTTTTCAAAAACTGGAATTATAAGGGGAGGGTATAGCTCAGTAGTGAGCACATGCTTAGCATGTACCAAGTCATGGGTTCAATCCCCAGTACCTCCTATATAAATCAGTAAATAAATAAACTTAATTATCCCCCCCCAAAAAAAACAAACAAAAATTGGAGCTATGGACTTAGCAAGACACAAGAAAAGAGAAGGAAGGAGAGGGAGAGAGAAAGGACATGAAAGAAAGTAAAAATTGGTAAAAAAAAAAATTGTTAGCTTTGCTATCCGATAAAATTTAATCAAAATTTACTCTGCAGACAACTTTTCAAGGTTGGTTCTAGTCTTTAAATATTATCCTTTGAGTATAGAAATACCTTACATTCCTTCTCCATAGGCCTTTCTGAGCCACTGGAAAGAAATGCAGGATTCTTTTCAGCAAAATGTCCTAGCACACCCTCTGAAATTTCCTCATTACTCCTCACTGGCGGAAAACTGCCCCACTGTTACGAATTCTTAAAAATTCTGATGAACAAAGGAATGAATTGATTTATAAACAAAGCGAATGTACAGACTATTAAATGCTAAACAAAGTGAATTTTGTCTTCAAGACTGGGTTTAGATGTGGGAAATTACAGTGGTATTAATCTACAAGAAATATCATCACCTTATCCTCAGAAACCTAGACTAACTTAATACTAACAGAGTGTCCAATTTCATTACAGCAAATACTACAGTAAAAATTTCAGGATGACACCAAGAATTTGAGTGTTTTTCTTTTGTCAACAGTAGGGATATAATTAAATTTTACTAACAGAATCTAGATTAGAAGTTAGTCTTCTGTATTTTAGTATTAGTAACAAAGGAACAGAGTTCTTAAGAAAATTTTTAAAATCTTACTTTGATCCTTATATTTATTATTGATTAAAATAATCATACAAAATGACCAAGACAAAGCCAACGAAGATTTTTACATTCTCTTCCAGAGTTAATTTCAGTTAAAATTATTCTTGAGCTTCTAGATGGGTTTCCCCCCTTGTTGGCTTGATTTTTGTTTTGTTTTCTTTAAATTTATGTTCCCTTTGCACATTCCACTTATGCCTGATTTGGGAGGAGAGAGTGCCGATAATTCTGCAAGATGGTTGATTGTTGCGTTTGGTTTGATTAGGATGAGGTTCCAATAAAGCATCCAAACATGCTGGTGCGCCTCTCAGTTAAAGCTTCAAATCCTTAGAGGTGCGCATCACCACTAAAACAACAGACCATAAAGTTTGCTCTATGCAAGGAGATTTATTTCTTTATTTGTACTCAAACACAACCATAAAGGTTTATCTTCTGATCAGAGGGGAAAAAATAAACAAAGCAACAAAGGTCTTCACAAAAGAGAGTGTGTGAGCCAAATGAACAAAGCCTTTTTTCTTTCCAAGTTAAGAAGAAATAGGAAGGAAGAAGAAAGTAGGACCAGGACGAAAGGAGGCTCCACGCTTTTAGGATCCTGTCACTTTGATTCCTGGTAAGCGAACTTCAGTGTGTGTTTAAAATCTTGAGGATTTATATTATTAACCAAACAAGAATTTTTACAATCAGGGAACATTTGTCTGGCTTTCTCCCTCGCCTCCTCCCTCCCCACCCATCCCCCCAACCAGCACACACAATTTTTGTAGAATATTTTGTTGGCTATAATTAAACTATGTGTGTTAATTAGGATTAGATTTTAAATGCACTGCTTGGGAAGTTGAAAAATACAGGATCTGAATGAGCCCAAATTGAGATGACACTTGAATTTTCGCAGATGTTTCCATAATCCTAATTTCAAATTGATTGTACTTCCTGAACAGTGAGAAGCCATTTTCAGTTATTTATTCAGACGTGCGCACTACTTTTTCCTCTGCCAGTGGGTAGAAAATATCTAGCACTTTCATTAACTCCTTCAAATAAACTGATTTTTGAGGCAGGTTTTAATGGGAGGGATGCCAAATCAGACCCACCTGCTCCTAGGGTCGCCCCAGAGCCCGCATAGGGGCCTGAGCGGAAATCGGGAGCCTGGCGACTTCTCTCTTGCCTGCCCCCTCATGATGGGTTCAGCTGGCTTTTGACTGTCATTGCTCAATAGCCAGGGAAAAAGCAAAGAGAGGGAAAAAAGAGCTTCCCAAATTATTGGCTACCAGCAGCCCATAATATGTGACACTTGATTCAGCCGCAAAGATGTGCAGCGTGCTACACTACAGAAGCCCGGAGTTTGGACCCAGCAGCAGGGCCACCTGTAAAACACATTCCCAAATAAATGGCCTGTAAAAAAGATAAGCCCCCGCCAAGTCTGAGTGTGTCAGTACCAAACGGCATTTCAGCGAGAGCCGAAAACCCAACACCAGGCGCCCAATGTGCCTGAACCGAAAGGGTCGTCTTCTCTTTGTCTTATGTGGGTTTGTTGTAGCTTCTCTGTATGTTTCACTGTATGTTCAACCCAGAATCCAGAAAGGCTTCAGAAATCCTGCCTTGGAAGCAACCCCATCCCCCTGACAAGGCCCCTATTTGATTGTAATTCCTCGCAGATTTCCTGTTAGGGGGGCCTCCGCTGAATTAGAGGCATCTCGCCTCTTCCACCTGTAACGATTTCCCACTCAACTGTAAGACAATGGCCATGATTGATCTAATGAGGGACTGGAAAAGCCAGCTGATTGCTATAAATAGTTGAAAGCAAAAACTTGTGCTTGGCTTCCCAAAGAATTTCTCATCAACTCTGGTCCCCTAACCTAAATAGGTAAGCGGCCTCCTGGCAAATTAGGTGAGACACTTAAGCTTTTTCTTGGTGGGAGTTCGTCTAGAGGGCAAGGCAGAATTCAAGCAGAGAGAGATGACTGATGGAATATTCACGTTTTAAAGCCACAATCACGTGTCATCCTATATGTCCCACGAAGGCAGAATTCAGTTTTTTAAACAGAAAACTGTTTGAGTAAATGCAAATATGCGTGAGACCAGAGAATTGGGTTTGTTTTAATAGCTGTTGTTGTTTTTTTTAATAGTCAAAGTCCAGTGGAAAGCCTTTGTATATTCATTTGTTAAATAAAGTAGCATACTGCAAAGGTACATAAAAGTCCCTGAAAATCAGAAAATCGTACATTTTTTTTCCTCCTTCCATCTTTTAGGACTGTGTTTCTTAACCAGGCTACATGTTATGAATGCCCAGGCTATACCGGATCAATTACATCGGAGTGCAGGCTTGACATCCAGGAATCACTATTTCTTTTTAACTCTCCAGGGTATTCTAGTGGGCATCCAAGTTTGAGAATGGGTTATCGTGCTAAAGGATCTCCAATAACAGCATGGAGAAATTTTTCCTCCTGTCCTGTATGCAGAAGGGAAAGAGGTAAAACTGTCTCTATTTTCCCACCCCTTGCCTGTGAGTTATCTGGGGACGATTAATAGTTCATCGTGTGCATGCCTGGGCTCACTCCTGATCACTGCTGGAGCCCCTTCCTCCGGGGGTCCCTGCCACCCCTTGGACATGGCGGCAGAGAGTTTAAGTGACTGGCCCTAAGAACACTGGCCAGTAAGTGGCACAACCAGATTTCGAATCAGGCCAGTGTTGGCCCCAGAGTCCATGTTTTTATGATTACAAATGCAAAGGTGGATGCTGGGAGCCCACATGAGTCTGAGACCTGTTTTAGTTGCTTTGTACCTGTGAGAGGAAAAGAGAAGATTTTGAGGGTGTGTGGAAGAGTATTATTTCTCTCATTTCCTTCCATTTTGTTGAATTGTATTAAAAGCTTTTTCAGGTTTTCAAAAGTTGCAGGAACCAACTGATTTGACTATGACCATTTCCACTGAAGTGGTCGAAGAGAAAACCTCTCTGTGAATTTAGAGATTCACTCAAATCCAAAAGAAGTGTAAGCAATTTATATTCCTCCATCCAGGCATAGTCTCACCAAGACTCCCAGAGAGTTGGGGTAACACAGAAGCTTGGGTCCCCTCTTTGTGCACTGGCCTGACTATGCAAATCAGTGCGTAGCCATGTCCTATTCCATTTTCTGGGATTCTTTGAAAGCAGGTATTTTAAGTGTTTAAAAATGTTAAAAAATTAGAATCAGCATTAGTTTGGCCTTAACTTTTTTTCTTCTTTCTTTTTTTTTTTTTTAGTTTGTGTTAATTGATTCGATCAGCAATTTATTTTAAAGAACTTGGTTGTTACATCCCCCACTGAAATATATAAATACTGCTATTCAAAGCCATTCATCTGACGGAGACAATTCTCATATAAAGAGAGTTGCAAAGGAGACAGAGGAGGATAGGAAAGACATTTAACCATCTATCAAGATGTTTCAATGAAAAGTCAAGAAGTAAGCTTTTATTTAAGAAATCAGACCTAGTTATTATAGGTTAATAAGAATCAGGAGGACTTGAGCAATCTATCTAGAAGTGACCACGCAGTTTGTCAACTGAAGATTGAAAGTCTTACGGTTGTTAATAAAGTAACTCAATCTAATATCCACAAAGATCAGCAAAAATGGCAACTTGGACTGTCCCAGAATTTAAGTCCATAAATGGCGAGTGTGTCATATTGAGTGTCGTTTATTTTGTTCGATGTCAGATGAAGCAATCATTAGTTCCATCAAATTACTTAATATTATTACTTCATATAAAATGCTCCATAGCTCCCTGTGCACATCAAAGGGTATAATTTACACCAAAATCATTACTTGCCAATATTTGGGGACCTTGGTAGGAAATCAAGATGCCATCTAGTCTAGCCGGCTAGAAGGAAATTTCTTTCCTCCTTTCCCTGGGAACTGCTTTCCCTCAGCCTTGGTCCAAGACTTTGTCAAAATTTTAGGCTGAGTAGGTGTTTAGCATATACTAATGATCTAGAATGAATTATTCTGAACGCTGTCATATGCCAATGCCCAACTCTTCTGAAACTTTCTGCCCAGAATCTTCATGATATGACCCAACACAGAGTCCAAAAGAAAGAGGAAAGTTTAGTGGAAAATGGTACAAGAAAGATTTAAACTAAAAGTTGGAGAAAGTTACAGAAAATGAAATAAGTTCTTGAATTGATGGATGGATCAAGGGTAACTTTTAAAGGAAGCAGATTGGGGTTTCTCTCTCTCTTTCTCTTTCTCTTTTTTTTTTTTTTTTTTTTTTAGATTTTTTGGAGGGAGGTCATTAGGTTTACTTATTTGTATATTTTTAACAGAGGTACTGGAGATTGAACCCTCCCCCACAGCATAATCTCTTTCTCTCTGTCTTTTGAAATTTTGAGCCACTTGGGGGATTTTCAAAGACTGAAATTTTAAGGATTTGCTTTAGTTATTTTTTTAACCTTAGGAGTGACAACGTTTCTGTGTTGTTCCCACATTCACCAGAACAATCAACTGAATTTGTTGTTGTTGTTCACTGCAATACTTTTGTTTTCTTCACAATGACATGCTGCTGGGGCCAAATGTTCTCACGTGGGCAGTAGAAAACCAACAGTTTGGGGCCATCTCTTAAAGAATTGAGAATTGCATACAGAAACCATACACAAATTAAAAGGATTGAATACATTTACAGGTGTAAATGCTACCCATTTTCCAGCTCAAGGCAAGGAACAACCCATGGCGTTCTGGCGGGCAATTGTGGGGTAAGAAAGGAAAGTGAGTTCTAAGGCTGGGACCTTCCCAATCCTGTCAGACCCAGAAGACAAATGACAGCTGACGCAGGACTCTTGTCAGCCCCTAGGGAAATCGTGGAACAGGCAGCTCTTACACCAATGCCCTGTGCAGGTCAGCAAACTCGTGGTCTCGCAGATTGTCATCAAGCCCGAGGATTTCTCTTCCACAAACATATTTCTCACCTCAGCCACGAACTGAGGAAACACACGTACTAGGGGTTTAAAACGAAGATACGAACTGGCCATCACACTTAGACCAAAGGACCCGTTTAACTTAAACAGAAGGTTAAAATCAGCAGTAAGCTCTACAACTGGGTGCTGATATTAGATACAAACGCCAAGGACACATTTCTTTCCAAAGGTTTATTCCAGTGGCAGGAGGATAGCACGGTGTGTGAGCATCCGCCAGGGCAAACGTGTACTTTTATACGAGCTCGTGTAGCAAATGCGAAGCATCCCACCCACGGCCCATTTAGAAGCATTTGTGGTGGAGGACGGAGGGGCTGGACAGGGCATCCTTCTGCTCTCTGTTCACGTCAGCTGGAAGGCAGACAGCGAGGCCAGGATGGCCCCCCAGACCCACACCCAGTATTTGTGTTCACGAGGAGCCTTGGTCTTGATCTGATCTTCAGTCGTGCAGGGGCCAGTGCCCTGAGATCCCTGTACGTCCTGGTGGTGATGCGAGGTACACGGTGGTCCCGCCCAGACAGCACTGTGTTGGCACACAGGCCTTCCGGCTGTCGACATCACCCTTCAGCATGGAGGTGAAGGTGGTCTCGGGGGTGCCACGGGACTCCATGCCCAGGAGGAGGGTGGAAGAGCGCCTGTGGACCCAGAAACACTCATTGAGGATGGTGACCACCTGACAGTCAGAGAGCTCAGAGCTCTTCTCCAGGGAGGAGGCGGGCACCGCAGTGACCGTCTCCTGCCCCGTGTCCAGGGCGACGTAGCAGAGCTGCCCTTGGCGTCATGCACAATTTCCCATGGGGCCGTGGTGCGGAGGATGCAGCCATGCCCCATGAGCATCTTCACGAGACAGCCAGTCAGGTCCCAGGACAGCCAGGTGCAGATGCAGGATGGCATGGGGGAGGGCATACCCCTCGTAGATGGGCACCTGTGGGCGACCCCCTCCCCAGGATCCATGACAACACCAGTGGTGCGGCCAGAGGCTACAGGGACAGCAGGGCCCTAGTGTTGAAGGTGTTGAACATGATCTGAGTCATCTCAGAGCAGGCCTTGGGGGGTGGAGGGGATGCCTAGGTCAGCATCACTGGGTCCTCCTTGGGGGCCACGGGCAGCTCGTCATAGAAGCTGTGGTTGGTGCCAGGTCTTCTCCACGTTGTCCCAGTTGGTGACGATGCGGTGCTCCATGGGGTACTTGAGGGTCAGGTTCTGAGCTTGCTCCGGGCCCACGCCCTGGTGTCGGAGGCAGCCGATGACAATGGGAACATGGCGCAGGGGTGTCATCCCCAGCAAAGCCAGCTTTGCACATTCCAGAGCCATCGCCGAGGAGGAACACGATGATTTCGTCCTCGCTCATGATCTGCAGAGGTGACGGCAGCCAGGCACACCGGGAGGACCAGTAGCGCAGCGATGAGTCTTCCGCTAAATTTGGCTGAATGATCACTGCTGGAATGCCTGGGCTACGCGGGGTGTTTATGAGCCAGGGTTATGCCTTCCCAAAGACTATATTCTGACAGAGACAGACACATACACGCATCGTATAGTTAGAAGCAGTTCACATACATGAGTCAAATAGATGGAGGACACTGAGAATAACCAAATTAACACCTCTGAAGAACAGATTCTGTTAGGTTCTATGTTCATTTTTCTGGTGACAAACGATTATAGAAAACCTGGAAAATTCAGGAAAGTCCTCCAAACACAAGACTCCCTCCCCCACCCCACCCAGAGACAACCACCCTAACCAGCATTTTGATGTCTGTATCGTCTGAAACAGAAGTGGAAAAGAAAGAGTATGAGAACCATGTTCAAGGCAGCACTGGTAAGATTTGACAATGGATTGAATATTGAATGTGGTGAGAGGGAAGTCATCAAGAATAAACAATTTTCAAAACTAAGCAACTTGGTGCACAGCGTTACAATAAACCAGGTAAGAGACATGAGACTTGTGGCAGGCTTCCAGGAAAGGACAGGCGTCTGTTTAACTGTTTGAACTGGAGGTGACAGCAGCAGAGTCACATGAAAACCCTAATAGATGGTTCAGTAGAGCAAATACTACCAGTAATATTCTTAAGGTATCCATGTTTAAGTTGGCCACTGAAATTTATTTTTAAAGATCACTTTAAACCATACATCACAAACTCTGAATTGTGGTGAGAATTTAAGAAACTGAGACTATATTTTGATCCTGATCATCAGCTCAGAGGAATACACTTAAAACATGTATAAATATATATATTTATTGTAAAGGCATCCCCTCCATTATGTCTGGTATAAAGTCATAAACGGATATGCAGTGGACAGTCCCCATTTGTAAATAACTTTCACTGATGTTTACCAGTAGTGTCCAATCTCAAACACTTATGAAAATATCAATTTATTAAAACTCCAAGCTTTGTTCTGTTCTACAAATGAGACAACAATGTCACCAAGAACTAAAAGGTGATAACAGTGAAAAACAAGTCACATGGCTGAGAAGCCGGGAGCCTTAACCGCCCAAATGTTGCTTACTGGGCCACTGTGGTTACCAGTCTGAATAGGAATGTTTGATAAGTATCATTTTCACTTTGTTTTTGTTTTTACAGACCCTTAAGGATTTTCTCTCTGAGCCTCAGTCTACTAGGATCCCATGCAAATAAATAAGTAGGAGATATTGCTGGTTATCTACCCAGTTTTCATTTTTCCTTGTTTCTTGCTATCAGTGTCTTAGTTTGTTCCTGCCGACTGTGACCGCAGACCTGGGGGATTACTTTTGATTGGTCCAAACCAGTGGCGGTAATCCACTTCACTTTGCTAGTCACTGGTCCAGGTGCAGGCATGTGATACAATTCTGGCCAATGAGATGTAAAAAGGATTCTGCGTCTGCATGCTGGGAGTGTTTGCCTCCTTCGTGAAACAGAGAAGAAAGATCATGTGCCCTCACCTTTCCCCATCCCCCTGGGGACATGATTGTTTGCAGTTCAACAGACACTTTCAACCATATCTTTTTTTAAAAAAATCAGAAATAGGCTGAGGATAGTGGTACAACAAAAATCATAAAATCCTGGATCTTTTGACATCTCCGGAGTGACATACCAACCCTGGAATTTCTACCTCCACCCTTTCTGCTATGCTTAACCATTAATTGACTCTATAGTTGAAGCTATTGTTAGTCAGATCTACTATAACTTGCAGTGAAAAGCAATCCTAATGCTTAATACTAAGGTTTTGTATAGCACCTTGTATAGAGGAGGCATTCAGTAGATTTTTCATTTAAATGAGATTAATATGCAATCCAGATCACTAGGCCTGGATGCACATTGTAGAGCCCAGATTTAGTCTAGCTGAAGAGTGTCTGGGGCAGGCACCCAGGTCCCAAAGTCCTGCACCCTTCACTTAACACCAGCTTGCTCGTTACCCGTATCAGGGTGTCTGAAGGCCTGGGTTTTTCAGTTTGTTCTTCACGTGGTGGGTTGCGTGCCTTGAAGCAGCCCAGGTTGCTGGGTTCCTGCAAGCTCCTGCCCCCTACGCCTCCTCAGGGCTGGGCGCTCTTCATCAGCCCAGCTTTCACTCCTCTGAGCAATGCTCTGAGCCACCGGTCACCATTACATCCTCTCTCCCTGTTTCTTTCTACACCCTTCAGAACCACCATGTTGGCGTGGAACGCACAAGAGCCTGGCAGGGTAAGAGAAATGGAAAAGGAACAGAGGCTTAAATAATCCATCAGCTGGCTAATCCATCTCTGAATAATTCATAAACTGACTAATCTGACCCCACCATCCTGCCTATACATCTTGGAAAACAGAAAGGAGCCTTCAGGCAGCGAGCCCTTCGCTCCTTCCAGAGAGCTCCAGGGTCTCAGGGCAAAGCCAAGAACTGTTCCTGCCACCACCACGTCCACGGGGCTTGGAAGGGACAGCCATTCAGCTCAATGTTCTTCCCCGTGGTTTCACTAGCACTATCGTGAAATACTTCCGGCAGGGGAAACAAAACATCAAAGAATTCAAAGGAAATGAAGTCATCAGAGTCAAGTCCCCAGTGTTCCCAGGAAGAGAATCTTCATGGTTAAGAAGAAAGATCCGAAAAAAACACGTTTAAAAATCTTGACTCTAAATCTCCCTTCCTTCTTGAGAACAAAAGTGTACATTTCTCAGTCCCCTCTGCTGCGGGCTCCCGGAATAAAGATCCCAGGTCACAGAAAAGGAAAACAAGACTGCATCTCTTTGATAACCTGGCGTGAAAGGATGGGTAAACACCAGTGTTACCTACTATGGATGTGCTAACTGTCTTTGGTATAGGAAGTCTATATTTTAGGGAGAAAATGATTTGACCCATAGAATGTCCCCAGGCAGCGGTAATGGGACAGCTATGTAAGGGAAGAAAGTTTTTAAAGCTGGTAAGATTGGGAATCAGGTAGCTGGTATCCACACTGAAATTTTTAAAGAAGAAGATCTCGGTCACTACATGTCATTATTTGTAGAGTTTTAAAAAATCCTGACATGTTTTCCCCCTTGGCTGAGAAAGAAAACTATAATGGAATAAAAGCAGATGCGTCATTAATGCTTTTAGCATCTTTTCTTTCATTCTGCACACCTTCAATCTCCCGCTGAGTATCTCCTCTCTGCTGAGCACTGTGCTGGGCACGGGGACTCATGAGAATCAGGCAAAGCCTCTGCCCGCAAGAGTTCGCAGGTCTGGGGACAGAATTGTTCATCTAGAAGCTTTGAATTAATCATATCTGGGCACTACCACTTGCCTTAATATAAAGCGCACAGAATTGCATAGAATGCTGCAGCCAGAAGCAACTTCAGGGAGCTGTCTGTGATGGGGAAACGGGAGGTAATGAAAAGTTGGAGCAGCCATGATCTGCTTTAACCACCTCTGAATAATTAAGAGACTACTGGCTACGCCAAACTAGCCCCTCCAAACGAGAGCCTGCCACATGGTGGAGGTGCTGGATAATATTAATTGAAGGGATAAGAGAGCCTCCTCTAAAATCTACAAATACATAGAAAGGCCAAGCCACCTCTGGGAGGTGAAATTTCCTATGGCGAAGTCTCCCCATCTCTAGTTCGTGGCTTTGCCAGACACAACGCCGTTCAAGCAAAAAGCAACCTCTTATCATTGATCGAGACCTCTCTTTGTCATTCACACTTTGAGGCTCTCTTGCCTCCATTCTCTGACCTGCTTCATAAATTTTAACAGAGATTTCTTAAGTAAATACTTTATTGGCATGTAGCACGCAAACAGAAAATTACACAAACCGTAAGGGTATAGGTCAAAGTGTGTCTACCACGTGATCACAGCTGGTTTCCCAGCACCTGGAGTAAGTAACAGAGATCGCTGCACCCAGATTCCCCCCTCACACCTCTGCCTTTACTTGCCCCACCGCCCCCACCCTTGCCAACACACACACGCACGCACAAACGTAACCGCTGTTCTGATTTTTATCACTGTGGTTATTTTTGTTTTTAATTTTACATAAATCAGTTATTCACTGTGTACCATTTTGCATCTTTCACTCAATATTCTGTTTGTGAGATTTTCTCCTGTGGTAGCATCTATCTATTCCTCCACAGTAAATGTAATAATATGGTAATGCAGTAATAAGTAACTGTAATTCCACTAGGTGTACACACAGATGCTCACATACCCAGACACATCACAATTTATCCATGCTTCTACCATCGAGGGACATTTAAGTTGCTCCCAGTTTTGAGCGCTTATGAATGTAGCTGCAATAAGCATTCTAGTTCACATTTTTTTGGTGCATATATGTGCCTATATCGCCTCAATATAGAAGAAGTGAAATTGCTGGTTTAATATAGGTATAGTTAAACTCTATTAAAAACTGCCAAACAGTTTTCCAGAGTGGCTTCACTAGTTTATGCTTCTATTAGCAGTGAATGAGAGGGCCAGTTTGTGCCTGCCAACGTTTAGAATTGTCAGATTTTGCTTTGTTTTGTTATTTTTAGCCATTCTGATGGATACATGGTATCTCACTGTGGTTTTAATTTGCCTTTCCTGATGACAAATTGTATTGAGCCCCTTTTCATATGCATGTTGGGCCGTTTAGGTAGATAATTTCTCTTACAAAATATAGGTCTTCAAATCTTCTGCCATTTTAAAAATTGGGTTATTCCTCCTTTTTGTTGATGTATAAAACTTCTTTATCAATGTAGGATGAGTCTTTTGTCATACTTTTGTGTTGCAAATTTGCATTATCTTTTGGCTTTCTTAATGATGTCTTCTCATGAGCAGAAAGCCTTCATTTCAATTAAATTCAATGTGTCAATCTTTTTCTTTTAGGTTAGTCCTCTTGTGTCCTGTTTGCTAAATCTTGGCCTACCCCAGGTTCATGAAGATCTTGTCTTAAGTTATCTTCTAGAACTGTGCCATCCAATAGGGTTGCCACTAGCCAGATGTGACTACTCAAATTTAGATTAGTGAAAACTAAACAAAATTAAAAGCGAACTTCCTCCATTGCACAAGGCGTACTGTGTGGCTAGTGGACAATGGCTTTTCCATCTTCAAAGAAAGTTCTATTGGACAGCACTGTTCTAGAAGTTTTGTTGTTTTAACTTTTATATGGGCATCCCCAATCCACTGGAACTAATTTGTCTTTTTTTTTTTTAGTATAATGTGAGGTAGGACCATTAACTCTTTCATTGGGTCCATTGATGAGATATTTGGCAATCAGGATTATTTGCATGAGATTCTGCCTGAGGAAAAAAATACACTTTCATTGTGTTACATCATTGTTATTTTGGTGTTTGTTTTAGCAGCTAGCGTTACTTACCTTACTAAATAGAGTCTACAATGTCACTGGTTTTCATCTTCTCTTCTTTCTTAACCCTCAGTTTCAGTGCATGCTTTCTTTGGGGTTAGGACTTCTAATTCCTATCCTACCTTTTCTTCTTCTTATCAACTCAGTTTTGATGCCTTGGGAGCCCATTTGTAGAACTCCCTCCCGTCGCTGGATCTTTGAGATGTGGAGCACCCATATTCACACACACGGAATAAGATATTCTTTATTGAGCATCTGCCATGTGCAAACGGCTCTCCACCCACGTCTAACTCTTCCTCACTGAATTCTGTAAGAACACCATCGCACATTTCCCTAATCTGACCAATTCCACAAAATATGACCCAATCGTTGTGGACATGTCCATGCTTCCCACAGACTCTATGCCTCTGAGAGACACCTCCTTCATCGTAAGCTGCTGTGAACTGAAGACTTACTGTGCAGTATTCAAAACGTGAAACTCTATGAAAAGAGAAATCCCATTTCTGTCGAGGGGATTGGATCAGACACATCAGGAGGGCGCCTCCTGGGCCAGGGCTAGAGCAGAGCTCTGGGGGTTCTTTAGGATCAAATAATCACATGAGGTTGACACTAGCAGAGGGATCATAAATGGAGGACAAAGCAGAAATGTTGTGGTCCAACACGGATACCTAAATGTATCTTTGGGTATCTGAGGTTGAATTCTCCAGAAGTAGACCCTGAAATAAGGATCTGTGTGCAAGGGATTTATTAAGGAAATACTCCCCCCGCCCCCGACCCCTGGGAAGTGGAAAAAGCATGGGAGGGAAGGAGAAGCCACCAATGACAGAGACAATTTCAAGAAAAGTCTCAGCCTGAGTCTGACCCTACAGGGAAGTTCTGGAGTGTACGTTACCCAATTCATGGCAAGCGAGCTGGGGTTTTGTGTCCCTGTACTAGTCAGCTGGGCATTGACGAAAAGCTGCTGTTGATGACAAAGAAAAGAAGAAGGAGGCCAGGGCAGGACAAAGCTTCTAAGCACCACCTGCTGTCTGTCCATGTGAGCAAAGTGACTTCCGTAGCCAGTAGTCAATGCCCAAAGTGAGTCACCCACAGGTACGGGTCGTTAAAAGCAAAAACACACAGAGGTTCGAAGGGGCACCCAGAAACCAGGAAAAGACCATGGAATCTAAGAGGAGTAACTTTAGTGTCCATGTGGCAGCTTTAAGGGGAAAGGACAAACGTAATTGTAGGGGTCAAAGCCAGAGGTCAGAGAGCAAGTAATTCAGAAACAACCCAGGAAGGGGCCAGAGAGTCCAACTTTTCATTTCACTAAATGATCCTAGTGATCATGACTGAGTATTTCTGGGCTACAGGCACAGAATCAGAACAGGGGAACTGGAAGACTTGCTCTGATTGACTTCATTACATAAATTCCCAAGGAATTCTTCTGCATGAGAGTTCTACAATCTGGTAACTGCAAACTTCCTTCCATCATTCCTTCACCAATTTTTATTTTTTTGTCATTCTGATATACTAGTTGACAGTGAAGTTATAAGTTCTCCTCTCCCATACTACCCAAAATATATTTTATAAAATAACTGACTGTTCAAGAAATCATTCTTTGCATGCTCACCATCAGCTGGGTAGTTGCTAAGCACCATCTGATAATTCCCCCATTGACGTCTCACAACCGTCACTGTGATATGTATTGCTATCACGTATAGGGTTGAGCCACATGAAACCATGGATATTTGACCTCTTTTGATTTTTGACAAGAACAAACACCATTTCATATGGTTCCACTTTACAAATACGACTTCCAAGTTGACGATACTTCCTCACTTGAAGGGAAAAAGAATGGAATTTCAGATATTTTTGACAGTCACCATCGATCAGACCCTGCCTGAAGAATACAATGAACAAGACTGACATGGTAACTTTAGCCACCCCTCGTGGAGCTTACAATTTAGTAGGAAGAAAGTAAAGTTCAGAGAGGTAAAGGAACTTACCTTCAGCTGCACAGCATGAGAAAGGCAGTGCCAGCATCTCAACCCAGATCCCCAGATCCCACACTAGGTACCTTGAATCCAACTGTCTCCCTGAAAAACATAAACAATCAAGTCACCCATGGCAATCTGGAAGCAATAGTTACATTTTCCTTCCTCCCTTAAAAGCTTTCTTGGGATGTCAGGAGAGATGAGTCAAATGAATGTAATTATCTTATTAGCAATTTTGAGAGAGGTGTTACTTTTTCATTAAGACACAATTATATTGAAAAAAAACTGAGCAAAAATTCAAAATCAAATTCAATTTTTGTGTCGAGAGCACTAGGCTAAAAGACCATCCTTTCCCTTTTGTAAATAACTTTCCCAAGGTGTGAAAAGACGTGTGGCAGGTGTATAATTTTACTGATCCTTTAGAAGCAGCTGAAATGTGGAAAAACCAGAGAGCTGGCTTAGAATAGATCCCCGGCCTTAGTTTAGCTTCAGCTGCCTAAATGTGGTCATTTCAAGACAGATTCCCAAAGTTAATTATGTTTTCCTGTAAAATGTCGCATTAATTGTAAGTGGAGAGGATTAAAATGGAATGTATAATACACCACTCAGATGGTTTGTTGTGTATTTTTTTTTCCAAATAAGTGTACCACACATGATGTCCCTGTAATGGTATTAATTATTTATCACTCTATGTGGAGAAAATATCAATTATAATAAAGTGTAAAAGGGTTATTAGCTTTTCTGAACAATAAATAAAGTGGAAGTTTTGCGATCAATATGATGAATATATTAAGTTAAAATTCTCTTTTGCCATAACGGTTGATAGAATTTTATGTACCAATCTCATGAAAGTGTTATAAAGATTTTAAAAAGAAATACATTAAATACAAATAAAATCTATTAAAGAAGGTAATTTTAAATATTTAATGGTATAATTAAGTCTTATTAATGTAACATTCTTTATTTTTCAGATTAAAAATTCACAGGACTGTCATCTCTTTCATCTTAATCAGACACCGTGTTTGTTGTAATGATTTGTGATGTATTTTCATTAACATTTGATGAATATTAACGGTTTGAAATAAAACAATGTTTTTTCTTTAGCTCTGATGACTAACGGGGGCTACTTCACAGCTAGCAGAGAGAGCCAGACAGGAAATGGGGAGCTGTCTCCCCAGCTCTGCTAGGCCAAGGGCAGGGTGCCATCCAAAGGTCTTAAAGTTTCACCTCCTGCTTTCAATTGTGCAGGACCATGGCTTTGCCACACCTGGGAAAGTGTATCTTAGCATCATCGGGGAAGCACAGGGTTCAGAGCAGCCGAGAATCAGATTCAAATTCAGCTTCTGGTACTTCCCCTCTTTTATTTTTGGGCAAATTGCTAAACATCTTGAGCCTCTGTTTCCTGATCTATAAAATAAGAAGCATAACACCTTCCTTGCAGAGTAGCTGTGAGACTAAGAACAAGTCAATATACAGCGCCTGACTCAGAGGAGATGCTGAATAAGGGAAAAATAATAATTGGATGTGCCCCCTGGAGTACTTGCAATGATGGGAAAGGAGGCATTAGTGTGGGTTCTGATTCGGTTTAGCTGGAGAAAAGAAGAAAGTGATATTGTATATCCGATGACACCATTCTTTTCCAAGAGCATGCATTAAAAATGAGTGAGAACTTTTATGCTACAAAAGATACCATTAGGAAAATGAAAAGACAAAGCCAGAGACTGGAAGAAAAAAAATTGCAAATCGTATTTCTGATAAAGGACTGTATTCAGAATATATCAAGAACTCTTACAACTCAATAAGGGGACAAAAATCTCAGCTTAAAAAGTGGACAAAATATTTAAGCAGACATTTCACCTAAAAGGATAATGGCCAACAAACATGTGAAAGCACACAGAGTGGCATCAGTCATTAAGGAATTGCTAATTAAACCACGTTGAGTTTTTTTATACCCACGCTATACACTAAAATAGCTATAATCACACAAAAAGAGACAATACGAGGTGCTGATGAGGATGTGGAGAAAAGGGAAACCTCATGTATTGCTGGAGGAAATGTAAAGTGGCAAGGCCACTTTGGAAAACAGTTTGGCAGTTTATTGAAACTTACCATGTGACCCAGCAATTCCATGCCTAGGAATCTATCCAAGAGAATTCTGTCTAACTGTCCTCCTCCAGTTGCAACACCTGTCACCTTACCATTCGTGTCTTTTCACCTCTATTCACTCTGGATTCCCTAGAGCCCTAGAGAAAGAAGTTTAAAAAAAAAAAAGGTGGGTTCCCACGCTAATCACAAATAAGAAGACTTCAATGAAAAGCTAGGACAGTTTCACCCATCAGCTAAATGATTTCTCATTTATTCTCCCTTCACACATCAAATCTATTTAAGGATTCAGTTATGGAATTTTCCCCTTTTACATCCAGCAGGCACAATGAATGTTCCATACTCAAGAAGGTACAGGGGAAACTTACATAACAACATTAATGGAAACATGATACTTTTAAGAGACCAATGAGGTATGAGCCATAACCTTGACATTAGTCTAAAGGGATGGACTGTCGCTCTAGCTAGCTGCATGTTGACCTTTTGGCAAACTCCGTATTTAAATGATAGTGATCTTTGTGCTTTAAACTTCATAAGTGCCTTAACTTTCATAATTTCTTTCGAACCAAAATTGTATAAAGTTACTTAACTGCCTTGAGCTTTAGATTACTCATCAGAAAGAAAAAAAAAAATACCAGAACGTTCAATGTTCAGCCTTGGTTGTTTGGGGTTTGTCATTGGAAATTGTGTAGGTTTCATTAAATGGGCTGATATGTGTAAGGAAAGTGTGTGTGACTTGTACACAACTGCAACCTTCTTGTTGGGGTGGGGGAAGACGATGCGTGTTGACTTAATCATTGACACCCTCGTATCACAGCTTTCCAAGAACCTTCACACTGAATCAAATTTACAACACAGCCCCCAAGCGAAAGTTTGGTTCAAGGGACTTACAAGAGAATGAAGGAATGAGTGAGGAGCTAGTACTTTCTGATACCAATAAAGATAGTGTTCCCAGGGAGTACGGAAGACGATAAACCCCAACCAGATAAAAAAGACATGTTAGGACTGCCTGCCTCCTCTTTGAAACGTTGCGATGGTATTATTGCCTACGTGTGAGCATAGTTCTACTAACAGCCTCTGTATCACAAGGTATTTCTACTCCCTGTAAAGCTGTGAAAAACCTCACGGGACGTAAGCATAAAGATGAAGTAAGGAGAGAAAAGAATAGAAACAAAACGGGCAGTGAATGCAAACCCAACTACACCAGACCGATACTGTTTACGCAAAACACAGTGGCACTGGATCGTTTTTTAAAGACTCGGTTTTGTCTCCTTTTTAATTATGAAGGATAAAATAAAATTGAGTGACTGAGAGGAATAAATAGATAATGAAGTATCAAGGGTTTTTATATAGAAGCTCCTTATTAAAATGACTGTCTCCTTCCACTGTTTAATCTAATTTCTGCAAGGCAGGTTTTCACTTGTTCTGCTCATATAAATGCACAGGTAGTAGAGGTCTTATTAAGACACTATGCAGTTCACACCCAGAGCTTGAAGAACAACTTTAACCCCTTCAATGCTCAGTGCATTAACTCTCCACTTGTGGTCTGCTTTTTCTCTCTCCATTCCCTCTGTCCCGTGAAAACTGGCAGTAGCTGGCTGA
The DNA here is from genome assembly GCF_036321535.1 of Camelus dromedarius. Lineage (NCBI taxonomy): Eukaryota > Metazoa > Chordata > Mammalia > Artiodactyla > Camelidae > Camelus > Camelus dromedarius. Next base: position 7,160,686 of record NC_087437.1, on the reverse strand, counting down.
CTTCTGGACTGTTATTTTAACACTGTATTGAAGGCTTACTGATATATAATCTCTTCTATGTAATATATAATTCCTCTAGGTAATCTCCTGTATGTTATAGTTAATTCCAAACCATAACAGATCTTTAGTTAGCAGCCTCACTAAACAATATATTGGTCTAGGCATTAGAGAACATGAGAAAGTTAATTCACAGTATCTGTCTTCAGGACACTGACAGCCTTCGGTCCTTGATTAGAAAAATCATCCTACCCAGCCTTTCTGTAGATTAAGTGATGATACAATTTATTGTCCAAATCAGGACATTTTAAAATGTGAAGCAGGTACTATTAATAACACAAGGACAATAGGCAAAAACTAGGAGGGGCTTGCACAACCCTGGACAAATGGTCACCCTATTTACGGGTATACAAACCATAAAAGCTGTGGAGGTTTAGAGGACAGAGACTCTCCCATTGTCTAGTTGGAACCCCATTTCCAGTCTTCATGTCTTTATTACATCAGTATGACTCCTGAATCATAACGTTCCCAGATGGAGTCCTCAGCTCAATAAACCTGGGTTGCAAGTGGGGTTGTATATTTTGTAGAGGACATCATGGGAGGACAGGCCCACAGGTTTAATCTGAAATGCAGACAAATTGCTTTTGCTGTTTTCCATGAGCATTTTGCTGTTTTTCACTTCATGTCGACCCTGTTCCAGTCGTGTCTTTCCTTAACATGCTCTCTAGGTCCCCAATCAGCTGATGTTCCTCGCACCTTCTGGTTGGCTAGAACATCCCTCTCCATGCAGTGCTGAGTCTGTACCTCCACGTGGTGGTCTCAGCCCTCTCCATCTTCGAATACAGTAAATCACCAGTGGACATATCACGCCTCCTAAACTCCAGATTCTGCATTCTGGTAGCCAGCCTCCAAGATGGTACCAATGATTCCTAGCTCCTGGTACTCACATCTTTTGTGCAATTGTCTCCTCGTCCCACCTCACCAGACACACACTAAATAGCGCTGACGTGTATAACCAAAGAGATATTGCAGAAATAGCAGAGTGTGACTTTGGAGATTAAGTCATAAGAGACATTGAGGCTTTCTTCCTACTCTGTTGGCTCATTGGCTCTGGGAGATGCCAGATACCATGTCATGAGGACAACCAAACATCCCTATGGAGAGGCCCGTGTGGGGTAGAAATGAGGCTTCCTGCCAATAAGCAGCACTAGCTTGTCGGGGGCATCAGTGCCCCACCTTACAGGTAGATCTAGTTCCACTTGTGCCTCCAGATGGCTGTAGCCAAACCAGAATGACTGCAAACTCATGACAGATCCTGAACCAGAAGGACGATCAGTAAAGCCACTCCTGAATGTCAAACCCACAGAAACTGTGCGATAATCAATGCTTATTTAAGCTGCTGAGTTTAGGGGTAATTTGTTATGCAGCAATAGATAAGTAGCACAACGAAAGCTGAAAATATTTAGCTAATCATGGTCTCCAGCAGAGTGGGTGCTCTGTAAATATTTGTTTGAATTGAATTGAGTTGAACTGATTTAAGCTCTAGGGTTGAGCACTGAGTTTATACACAACAATGCCTCTTAGAGAGGGGAGGGTGTAGCTCAGTGGTAGAGCACAGGCTTGGCATGCACAGAGTCCTGGGTTCAATCCCTAGTACCTCCATTTAAAAAGAAAAAGAAAAAAAGAAAAGACAGGAGCTCCAATGCCTCTTAGGAGAGCAGGGACATTCCTGACCTGACAGGCCTGGGTGAAATCTCAGGAACAATCTACTCATGTAGGAGTAAGTGTTAGTACATAATAGTGGCTAAGATTTTTTTTTTGAACAGTCCTTTTCTTAAAAAAAATAAATTTTATTTCTTATTTTCTTTCCAGAAATTTATTATTTATTTATTTCAGGAGAGGAATGAATTTTGTTTATTTATTTACTTTTTAATGGAGGGACTGCGGATTGAACCCAGGACCTTGTGCATGCTAAGCACACACTCTACCACTGAGCTCTACCCACCCGCCTTGAAGAGTTCTTAAATGTAAAACATTGTGCTTTAAATATATTAATCTCACTTCATCGTCACAAAATTCCTATGAGTTATATCTTACTGTCCCCATTTGGTAAATAAGAAAATTGAGGCAAAATATATTAGGTACCTTGCCCGTGACCACCTAGCCTAGCAAACAGAGATTGGGAGTTGAACTTGAACAACTTGATTCCAAGGATCATGCTCTTGGCATTACACTGTCTTGCGTATCAGAAAAATAAGCAAAATAAATCTGAGCTCCGAGTCGTCCTAGTAACAATCTCAGAGTCGTCTTTCTTAACTTTGGGGGCATTGTTGATAAACCAAACTCTAGACAAGTTGTTCTCAAAGACCAGCAGCATCAATAGCATTTGCTTGTTAGCAACGCAAATTCCCAAGCCCACCCAGACCCACTGATTCAGAAGCCTGGGGCGTCGGGCCCAGTAGTGGTGTTTTAATAAGCCCTCCAGGAGGTTCTGTCACAGCTCAGCTTTGAGAATCGCTGCTCTAGATTGCCTGCGTGTCAAGGGCTGCTTGGCCAGTAACAGAAAAGGGAGAAATATGCAGCGCAAGCCTGGTATATTTTATCCCGACTTTGGCCCTTCCCCAACTAGATGCCAGCTCCCTGAGTCAGTCATTTAACCCTTAAGAAGCTGAGTAACGGGGCTGCTCAACATGTGGGCAACTCCTGAAAACTGGCAGGGTGCCACAGAGAAAGATATGCAAATAGGGGCTTTGAGCATGCTTTGATGACACTTTTAGTATTCCTTGTTGACTTAGCAAGGCCTTTAAGTGGGTTAGGGACTGTCCCCAGCCCTGGGAATTCCCCAGTAAGAGATAAGACCCTTTCTACCTTGGAAAACCCAAGTCTTAGTGAGGCTGATAGAGTTCCAAAGAGATTATTCACAAAGATCGGGTCCATAGGAGTCCTATCAAACAAACACAGACATGCATGCAAACTCACATACACACACCCCTAAAAATGATTCATTTAGAGTAAAAATTCTAACAAACCTTTGACTTCACAGTCCTATTGCTCTTTTTATTTAAACAATAATCATAATTATTATAATATAACATAAATAACAAATATGCCCAACTTAATAGATTGTCACCTGAAACTCTTGGTTTGAATTATGTGTTACATGGAAAATGATTACTTTTAAATACTTACTAAAATTCTGGTTAAATTTGGATCAGCTTTATTTGTGTCTTTCTACATTTTCGCATAGCTGTGGTTTTGTGTTTTCCTTCTCCAGTTCTTACGAATAACACACTCTCCTGCCTCATTCGTCACTTTTTTTAAATGAGAAAGAAAAAAAAATTTAAAGTAAGTTAAAATGATAAACACTTCCATCTGCAGTTGAAAGGTTGGAAACGTAACAACATAAATTCTAGGAAATGCAAAGTTTCGCCTACAAGGCACACACATGATTCTCTTGTTACTATTTAAATACTTAAAAGCACAGTATAAGCCTAAAATAGCTCAAATATTATGACGATGTTTCAGTAACAAATACCACATTAGGGCTCCGCTGAGAAACTTCCCCAAAAGGCCCAGTGTCACTTGCTTTGTTTTTACTAAGCAAAATCAGAGAGGGCCAAAGTCAAGTCACCCCGGAAATGGAGTGACAGTTCATTGAGAAATGTCATCTGTCCTACTTGAGAGAGTAGGGTTGCTTTGTAGGCTGCCTCTTAAGAGTCAATGTCATAGTATCTGTGAAAAATCACTCGAGAATAGATGCTAACACTGTGCTTCTAAACTTTTAAAGTACATAGGAATTGAAGGGGGGTCTTGGGGATATTCAGATCCTAACTCCGTAGACCTGGGGCAGGGCTGAGCTTTTGTATAGCTAGCCAGCTCCCAGGATGTGGTGATGCTTCTGTTCCCTGGACCATACTTTGAGCAGCAAAGGTCTACTCCAGCTCTTAACCACAGGACAGACAATCTCTTTCCTAGGACAAACAGGCAATGGGAAGGACGGCTTCTAAAATTACTCCTAGAGTCTTAGAAGGCAAGGTAAACCAGAAAACTACTAGAACTCATCAATGAGTTTGGTAAAGTTAGAGGATATAAAATTAATACACAGAAATCTGTTGCATTTCCATACACTTATAACAAAATATTAGAAAGAGAAATTAAGGAAACAATTCCATGTACCATTGCATCAAAAAGAATAAAATACCTAGGAATAAACCTATCTAAGGAGATAAGAACACTCTTTGACATAAATTGCAGCAATATTTTTCCTAAAGTAAAGGATCTAAAAGCAGCAATAAGCAAATGGGACCTAATTAAATTAAAAAGCTTTTGCACAGCAAAGGAAATCATTGACAAAAAGAAAAACTAACCCACCGAATGGGAGAGAGTATTTGCAAGTGATATGACCGATAAGGGATTAATAGCCAACATATATAAACAGCTCACACAAGTCAACATCAAAAATAAATAAATAAACAATTTGACTAATACATGGACAGAACTGAGTAGACATTTTCCCAAAGGGGACGTGCAGTGGCCAACAGACACATGAAAAGATGCTCATCAGGGAAATGCAGACCAAAACCATAATGAGATATCACTTCACACCTACAAATGGCCGTCATTAAAAAGAACACAAAAACAGATTGTGGCTAAGATGTGGAGAAAAGGGAATCTTACTACACTCTTGGTGGGAATGTAAATTGGTGCAGCCACTATGGAGGTTTCTCAGAAAATTAAAAGTAGAGCTACCATGTGACTCAACATTTCCACTCCCGGGTATATACCTGAAATAAACAAAAACCCAAATTTGAAAAGATACATGCACCCCAATGTTCATAGCCAGCATTATTTACAATTGCCAGGATATGGAAGCAACCTAAGTGTCCATCAACAGATGAATGGATAAAGAAGTTGTGGTATATATACACAATAGAATGCTATGCAGTATATTTCATTTATTTAAATTTTATTTGTCAATTATACTTCAATAAAACTAGAAAGATACCATTCAAGGAGGAGCCATGATTCCCAGAGCTGGTAAGAACTTGGCCCCACCCCTCCCTTCCCCCTTCCCCTCTCCTCTATGTCCCTTGATAACCCTGTGTCCCCCATTTTAGTCTGTCCAGATTTTGCTGGAGGGGATGACATCTCTGACAAGGAAAAGATGACAATGTACGTGACAGCAAGAAAAATGTGGATGAGCCAAAGCAGTGGATTTTGATGGTCCCACCTGGGCCACTGGCATGATATTTTTCTCTTCTCATTTCTCATGAGGCAAATTTTCTAGAAGAGAAGCCTATAACCTAAAGAATCCCTTCATCTTGGTCCTCCATGATAAATCCTAGGTTTGTCAACTAATAAATTTACCCTTGAGGTCTCGACCCTGGAGGATTTAAATTACTTCTACAGACAAGAAAAACGTTCCCACTATGTGCTATATTCTCTAGTACCTGGGATGATGTTGTAAAATCCAAAACAGCTTGAGTAACAGAACTCTGTGAAGTCAGGGAGTTGCTTTTCCAAGAAGCTTAGGACAAAATATAAACAAAGCTGGGTTTTTTTTTTTTTTTTTTTTTTTTTTTTTTTTTTTAGTGTTTTCAGGAGTTTGGGAAGGTATCGAGATGAATGGAACCAAAAGCCAGATTTCTTGATCTGTCGGCCATGTGAACTTCTCCTTGATTTAGGAGGATATAATTCAGTCCCCATTAATAAGATACCATGTAAGACACCTGCTACTGGCTCCTGATTATTCTTAAGATGGCATCATTGTCTATCAGAAGGGTCTACTTACTCTGGGGACTATGATATCAGGGCATTAATACCTCCCAGTCCCATGGCCAACTTTGCCAACACAGCTACTCACCTGGAAGATGACACCAGGGGAAAAGGCCCCCCAGAAAGTGTTCTCTGTGTAGAAGGCAGCACATGGGTTTAATTAGAATTAACTCAGAGAAAAAAATCGCATTTCCCCTGCCAATAAGAATCATTAAGTGGACCAAGTTATATTAGACTCCTCTGTGTCACTTTTATAAGTAGGAGATTGTACGGTGAAAGTGAAAATAGGGAGAGATTTATGAAGGAATATGATCTCACAGAAGGCTTCCAAAGATTTGACGGGAAAGATTCTGTTCAGGTTGGTGAAGAGCACTTATTAGTGTGCGTTGGAGGGTGGAGCTTTTTAGAGACTGGATTTATGCAAAAGAGTACGAAGTTTCTTTTCAGAGAACTGAGAGAACCCTATCCTTACCCCCCACGTAGATTTCTATTCAAGCCCAAGCTTGGTAGAAAGTGCTAATCTGGGGATCCAGACTTACCTATAGGCTGCATGATTGTAGGGTGTGTAGCAAGTAATTTGCTATTAATGCCACTTAAGTTATGGAAGTGTGAGGTTGGTTGGTTTTGTAAATACATAAATATTAGAGCAGATTCAAAGTCATTGTAAAAATTAAGTCTAGGTACAATCACGTCTAAGGCTTGGGATTAAAGACAGCTTAGGACATAACCACGGGAGTGAACCACTCTCGCTGGACCACTCACTCTGTGCATCACATCAGGAAAAGGTTAGAAATGTTTGACTTCATTCTAACAGATGCTGTGTACTCTCTTCCAGGTCCTCATCCTTAATTTGTCCTTAAGATAAACTGACTCTCTTCCTATTATAGAGTTATGTCCAGGCACACCTTCAACAATCCTACACGTGTCACTATAGCAAAACCCAGACCAATAATTGGTACCAATAAGGACTGAGTGTGACACATAGAAAAAATTAATGACTGTCACCTGTGGTGGATAAACACCCCAAATTGCAAAAGTTCACTCCTCATTCACACAAAAGCCCGAAACTGAAATTTAACTAAACTTCCACTGCTAATTCAGAGTTCTAGGTTCCTTCCACTGGGGACCCCACTGTCCTCAAAACAGGGTCTCACAGCAAGGGAAAAAGAAAGCAAAAAGGCACACTCATCCTTAACCACATCAACCAGAAGTGACCCTGTCATTTCCATTTCTATCCATTCATGAGAACCAGTCGCATGGCCACCTCTAAATGCAAGGTCACCTGGGAAATACAAATTCTGTCCAGGAAGCCAACAGAAACTCCACTATACTGTGGATGGAGAACACACGTACTCACGAGCCCCTCTCTGTCTCTGCCATATCAGAACAGAGGTCCCTGAATCCTAAAGAAGGTAAGGAAGCCAGACATTTCTTGTCTCAGCTTTCCTGAAAATTGCAGGACCACAGTGACATTTAAATCAATCAGAGAGACCCCAGAAGGATGCTGAATCAGGAACTAGCAGATCACAGAAGGAGGGGCAGGGGAGAATTATTTCTGGCCACAGAGGCAGCAACATCTATAGTGCCAATGGCAGCAGCCAGGGTCCACCACTGACAATGTCAGAGGTAGAAGCTTAGGCAGCCCTTCTTCAGTTGTGCTTTTGTAACACTGGGTCACGGGAATTACCTGGGCTGTGCTCCTGACTGCAGGGATGCCCTTAGTATCTGCATGTCTGAAAAGCTTAGCTCTCTAATGTTCTCAGTAATTCTATGTGCTATCCAGTTTTTCACCAGGAAATTCCTTTCCTGCGTGCATCAGTAAGAGTCAGTTTCTGTTGCTTGCAGCTCAGATTCCTGGGTGATGTAATAGTAAATGATGCTCTTCTGGGTGGAACAGCGTGGGAGAGGGAACATGAAAATAATGATACTGGTTTTATTATTTCCCTCTTAAGATGGCAGCAAGGGAAAATCCAATTAAAAGAAGCTCCAAAAACTTTTCAAGAACCCGGCAGTATTGTTGGAGTAAGTGCCAAGTCTTCCAAGGTGATTATATGGAGGGAGATGGTGTTGCTTGGATAGACATGTAAAAGGGGACACATGGTGATAATTTTTTAAATTGTATGTGCCACATAATGGGAAAGTTTAGCATGCACAAGTGAGGTATATTAGATTAATAATTTAAGAACACTCAGCAAATGTAATCAGTATATGTACATATGACTTTATAGGTGTTCAGGTTTATATAATATTGCTTTTTCCTATATTATATGCATCACCTTTGCAGATAACTAAGGCTATGTGTCTGCAAAAATATATGTCACTTACAGAATGTTCCCTAATGTTTTTCATTTTTCGGTATTGTGCAATAAATAATTAGTCTACTGACAGTGAGAATAAAGTGTCATCTCTTCCATGAAACCTTCTCTCTTCCTTTCTTTCTTTCTTTCTTTCTTTCTTTCTTTCTTTCTTTCTTTCTTTCTTTCTTTCTTTCTTTCTTTCTTTCTTTCTTTCTTTCTCTTTCTTTCTCTCTTTCTCTCTCTCTTTCTCTCTCTTTCTCTCTCTCTCTCTCTCTTTCTCTCTCTCTTTCTCTCTCCTCTCTTTCTCTCTCTCTTTCTTTCTTTCTTTCTTTCTTTCTTTCTTTCTTTCTTTCTTTCTTTCTTTCTTTCTTTCTTTCTTTCTTTCTTTCTTTCTTTCTCTCTCTCTCTCTCTCTCTCTCTCTCTCTCTCTCTCTCTCCCTTCCTTCTTTTCTTTCTTTAATTTTCTTTTCTTAAAACATCACTGACATACTGATATTTTTCTGAGAGTTAATGGTTACAAAGTTCAAAGTTGCACTTGAAATCCATCTCTCCCCTTACCCAGTATGTGACCTTGGGCAAGTCACTCATCTATTCTGACTTCAGATTTCCCCTCCAATGAGAAAAAATTAGAGGACAAGCTGACGGGGGAGGATACATAGTTAGTTGTTGGTTATTACCAAGATTTCACTTTGTTTTGTTTGAAGCTTATGCAAGTACTGCTTACATATTTTAAATAATTAATTAGCCAACTGCATAACTAAATCAAATGGAGCCATACAAAGACCAATTATAAGAATGTATAATGAACTAAGGATTTTGATTTATCCAGTTCTGTGTCCCTGAGCCCTAACATAACAAACCAATGCAAAATGATGCCAGATAACCAAGTTAAATAGGTGACCTGCCTCCCTGGGACTCCTGAAGAATCAGTGGCTTAGAAAGTGAATTCACTAAACAGAGTTGCCATGTCTACTATTTATAGTAGATGTATTAAGAATCCGTTTCCTATCCTGGCTTTAAAGAGATCAGCTGAGCACAAAGGTAGTGACTTTAAATTTTCCAGCTCAGTTCAGAAATGCATCCTCCACTATAAAACAAACATTATTTGGAGGCTTCAATTTACCATCAGGAACAGAAATAGAAGGTATGGTGTTAATTGAAGTATCTGACTTGTCATTTTATGAATATTTTAGTTCCATTATAAATTACTCACTTGTTCAGATATGTCAGCTTTCTTCCCCCCACCCTTCCAAGCCCTAGAACATCTCTAGTCTAGTAAATAATTAAAGGGTTATCAGAAAAAGTCAAAAGGAATTTGACATCAGAATATCTCATGATGGATAGCATTGGAGTTAGCTGCAGATAACGTATCTCTTAATTAACTGGTGCCAAAGGGATTCCCTGCCAGGGCCTGGCAGTGAAGACTCAGTCTCGGTCCCCTCCCTACTAGTGATGCCATGGTGTGGTCAAAGCCACCATCTCATAATTCTCATGTGACAGAAGGGGCCTCAACAGAACTCTGTTTGGAAGGTCACATGTGGGTGTGACTGTGTGGGCTTCTGGCTTCTACCCTCCTGAGTTTTCAAGATGTGGTCCAAAGACCATGCCACTCATGAAAAGGTGCAGCTGTCAACCTTGTTAATCCCAATTTGCCACTCCAGCCCTCCCCTCCAGGCCAGCTGAGCTAAAACAAGCAAGCAAAACACTAAATAAAGAATCTTCCAGGTGTCAACAAAGGTGGCAAAAAACAAAGGAGGCAAAAAACAAAGGAGAGCAAAGACTGGAAAAATTCAACCAAATGGGAAAGAACCCTAAGAAAAAGCCAGCCAGCGATGGTTGAGAGACCTCAGCTGGAAACTTTTCTGTTCTCAGTTGTGAACATTCATAAATTAGTGTTCATAACATAAATTTTAAAAATAAAAATAAAAAAGCATTCAAATAAATAAAATAAAAAATACATTATTAATAAATAAATCTCCATTAATTAAAGCAAACTGTTGGAATGGACATGGTGTCAACTCTGATGTACAACTGCTATATACCACATACAGCTTGAATTATTTTACTAAAGATATTTCTTAATAACATGTCCATTGATTTGATTCTGATGCTATTGGAAAATAACATAGACAACAGTTGTACATCTATCAAATAAGCCCATGGTTTATCAAATGATTTAATAGTAGCATGTTTTCTGTGCAATATTATAAAGAATACAGTGAAAACAATAGTATAGATGAGAATTTTTTAAAATCTGTCAATAACCAGTATAAAAAGACAAACCACACAGTATATATTGTCCTGTCTCGTGGAAACCCCCCTGAGAATACACTGAATTATAGTCAGAACTATTTATTAAACATGTAGCACTTCCTCTATGCAACCAGTCATGCTTTTGAATTAAGTCTTTTTTTTTCCAGCTCAATAACATACACTCAATAAAAAAAAAAATCAGAAAATCTTAATCCGTGGACAGGTTGATTTGAGCCAAAATTTGGAGTGTCTTATACCCGGCTACTTTCATGTTAAGGTTTCACCTTTTGCTGCAAGAAGAAAGAAGTTGTACTTCCTTCAGAATTTATATGCTATTATTTCTAATGGCAATTTCAGTTTTCTCTTTAATTTTTTTTCTTTTTTATCTTGTATTTAATGTTCGACTTTTCACTTTTTTTTCCACAAGTCATGTAAGTCTTTTTCCAGCTATGTTGAGATGTTATTGGCCTACAATGTATGTAAGTTTAAGGTGTACAATGTGGTGATTTGATACATATCTATGTTGCAAAATGATTAGCACAATAAGGTTAGTTAAGACTTCTATCCTCTCACATAATTACCATTTTGTGTGTGTGGTGATAACATTTAAAATCTACTCTCTTAATTTTCAAGTATATAATACAATATAATTAACTATAGTCACCACGTGCATATAGTACAATATTGTTAACTATAATCCCCACGTGATGCATTAGATCCCCAGAGCGTATTCACTTTCTAGCTGGGAGTTGTCCCCTTTGACGAATATCTCCTCCTTTCCCCTACCGTCCACTCCTGGCAACCATCATTCTACTCTGTTTCTGTGAGTTTGGCTTTTTTAGATCCCCATGGAAGTGAGAGCATCCAATGTTGGTCTTTCTGTCTGGCTCATTTCACCTAGTATAACGCCCTCAAATTCCATCCATGTTGTTGCTGAAGGCAGGATTCCTTCACTGTAATGGCTGAGGAGTATTTCATTGTACGCATATCCTGCCATTTCTTCATCCACTCATCTGTTGGTGGACACTTACTACTTTCCACTTTCTGGTGGGATTCAGTGACAGAAAGAATCGACTGACAAGAAGTTTGAGTAACAAGAGGAATCTGAGTCTGCACCAATACCCCGGGGGAAACAGGTTAACAGCATCTGTATCCACCCTGAGTGGACTTAGCCAGGACTGCTCCTTGTCTGTCTATGAAGTCCTAGAAGACAAGTTCCATGGAAGCCTTAACATACTGCCGTCTCTGCAGCCACATTCCATCAAACAAGGAGCAAAGAGCGTTAATGCTCTTTTCCCCTGTGCTTGGTCTAATTAGGCAGTGTTTCTCCAAATAATAAATGCTCATAAAAATAAGAAATAAATTAGATAGGAAGGTTGTTACTGCCCTGTGGCCTAGAAATCGGATGGTTTCACATATGTTTCCAATAGAATCTTTGATTAAGATGCCTTTTCTATCAATGTGTCTTAGCAATTACCTGTATTGATGATGGGCCACTATTTTCCTGGCAAGGTAACAGAGAATCTCACAGGGGTGTCTAACCAAGTCACTTCTAGAATACTCTCTGCCTTTTGAATTTTTTTCTGGGACAAATTTACCTAAAGGATTTGGTGCTTATCAAGTCCTTTCTTAAATAAGAGTGAATTGGAGCATGCACTTGATAAATATTTAAGGATAAATTTGGCTGGACTAGAGAGACTTCTATTCCTTAAGAACTCAGTGGGGTCATTCATTCACTCACTAATTCATTCATTCAGCAGATATACATGAGTGGCCTGGTAAACATCAGTCACGGTGCTCTTATGTGGTTGGTGATGAGTAAGACGGTTTGTCTGCCAATGTTGGACTTTGATGTTAAAATGGTGAATATGAAACTGCTTGCTTGGGACCCCTGCTGCAACTAAAATATAATGATATTAAAAACGTTTTCAGTGGACACACTAAGCAGTTTAGGGTCTGGCTGAGTCACTATGGCAGGAGAAAAAGGGTCTAGCTGAGGTCTACAAAGCAGGGTTGAGCCTGAAGGACAGGAGATGTTGGTGTCCTTTGGGAGTACCCACAGCACCAAGGGTGCCCAAAGACTCAGAAAGAGGGGGACCACTATGCTCTGACTGTACCAAGATGGAGGAGAGAACCCAACGCCTACCAGGGGCATCCTTCAGCACTAGAGTCCAGCAGGGATGGAACCAGCCACACCTCAGACATCATCACCCCAGAAAAAGCATAAGATGGCCAAACAAAGCCCTGAGCATCTACCATGAGGGATAGCAATTCCCTTTCCTCCACCCAGCTCTTGGAAGGAAAATGGCTTGGAGTCTGAAGACTGGAGAACAGTTTGGAAAAAAAAAATCCTCTCCATTAGACCAGGTTACTTAAAGACAAAGTCCAGATTAAGGATTCGTTAAAGGTAACCTCCTAAAATTGATATTTGGTAAGTGGGGGCTCATGAGAAAGCTCTAATAAGTAATAGGGAAATGTTAAAAACTGAACTTCTTTTGCACACAAGATGAAAGTCAATGTGAGCGTTCAGGGGCGCTGAACTTCCTTTGCCTTTTGTGTCCCCAGCAGTTGTAAAAACAGGTCTCTATAGCCTGACAATGGAGGGGTACCAGAATGCAGGAAGTCCCACACCCAGTGCTTTGGAGGCAGCCAAATAGGGGATTCTCCCTCTACTTAAGCTCGAAACCTCTTCCACAACTGATTTATGCTATTTTTTTTAATGTGCGCACACTTTGAAGGTTGCTGCCTGTGAAGAATTGACTAAACATGTTTTTAAATATTGTCTCTTGCCCACCTTCACACCAGCACCCATGGGACTATCGAATCTTTTCTTCTGACATTTGAAAGCATTAAAACAGCTCCAGGGCTGAAGGAAACATTTTCTCTGTAATCTTGGAAAAGTTTCGTTGCCAAGGAGACAGAGGCCTTAGTGACCAGGTAAGAAGGCTTCTGTAGTATATTCATTCTGTTATCCAGGGAAAGGACTAAAAAAGCAACGGGTGATTAGTGGGAAGAAACACGGATTTCCCAGCATCTTACACCTAAAGTCTTTTTTATTATATAATTAGAGGAAACCCCAACTTTTTTTTGTAAAAAATGGTACTGTTTTTTGAAAAGATTGTAATTTAAGCTCCGCACCACTTTGACTCATGATCATCAGGTTGAAATACATATGACATCCTCAGAACAGCTACTTTCCAGAAGAAGAAAGGGTCCGAGGAGGAAGTTTTATGTTACAGGATAAATGACAGCCACCCAACAAGACACTCTCCTTTCAAGGAAGGACATAAAAATCATCTCTCTGCGGTGTAGCCAGGAAAGACGTGAGGAGAACCCAGTTCTGAGACAGAAAGAAAAAGAGGCTGATGCATGGACAGAACAGAAATATGAGAACAGTTCAAGGTTTTGTAAGCACATCCATCGAATCTTGCTTGTAGATACTGAGTGGCTTCTAATCATTTGTGTTCTTTTTATTCTATCATCAAATTGTTGGTTAGAGTGTGTGAAAGTACCTGAAATCCCCCAAGAATGCACCACAAGCTGTTTCCCCTGGACCTCTTTTTGGTATTAGAGAGAGAAAAACAAAAAGATTGCAAAGGAGCTGAGAAAAGATTAACTATCAGGCAACATTCTCAAGGAGCCTAAAATTTATGCATACTTTAATATGGGATGAACAAAAACAGATCTTTTATCTAATGAATTCTAACAGGAGGTAATGAAATAGACATAATCTTGCACATTCTAACAGGTTGTTTCCCAAATCACCATTCACAGGGCTCTGTTGATTTACCCTCTATACTGAACTTGGCACATCAGATTTTTGAAGGCAGAAAAGACCCCTCATCTTCTCCAACCTGTGTGAAATGCGCTCTCCCAATCTAGTGAGTCATCTGAATTCAAGGAAACCAAAATTCCAAACTCACAAGAAAGGAGAATTCGACCTCCTGGCCACACATTTATCGAACAGGAGCCAGAAATGGTTGTATTTGTAGCAGATGAACTTTTATCCATTTCTTTTCTTTTGACTCCAATCTTCTTAGGTGATTAGCCAAAAAGAATCTAATCTAATAAATCAGCTCATGAGAAGATTTGAAGTCATGCAACTATACTTATCAGAAGAAAATGAATTATACAATTTGGACAAAACTTACTGCATACTAATTTTAGTCTCTTTTTAAGACAAAACTTCTGCCAGAATTTATAGGCCTGCCATTATTTTTAAAACAAACTGTTAAGCAGTAGAATATGTGGTTGATATGATATATATTTTCTTATCTGTATTTCTCTCATCATTAGTTCAGTAGAGTTTCAAAAGTCATGGGTTTGGGGTTCCAAGGCTGGAGTTGATTTTCCTGAAAAATCTGTGCTCACAAGGGAATTATGAGGACAGTGGACACAAGGAAATCCCTGCATTTTTTCTAGCAAGAACTGATGAAACAGCAGTAGGAAATATAGTTAGAAACATAGTGGACACTCTCCAGAATATATAAACAGCTCATACAACTTAATAGCAAAAAAAACAAACAACTCAATCCAAAAATAGGCAGAAGACCTAAACAAGCAATTCTCCAGTGAATATATACGAATGGCCAATAGGCACATGAAAAAATGCTCAATATCATTAATTATCAGAGAAATGAAAATCAAAACTACAATGAGGTATCATCTCACACCAGTCAGAATGGCCATCATTCAAAAGTCCACAAATGATAAATGCTGGAAAGGATGAGGGGAAAAGGGAACCTTCCTACACTGTTGGTGGCAATGTAGTTTGGTACAGCCATTATGGAAAACAGTATGGAGATTCCTCAAAAAACTAAAAATAGACTTACCCTATGATCCAGCATTCTCACTCCTGGCATATATCCAGAGGGAATCTTAATTCAAAAAGACACCTGCACCCCAGTGTTCATAGCAGCACTATTTACAATGGCCAAGACATGGAAACAACCTAAATGTCTATCAACAGATGACTGAATAAAGAAGTTGTGGTATATTTATACAATGGAATACTACTCAGCCATAAAAAATAATAAACTAGTGCAATTTGCTGCAATATGGATGGACGTGGAGAATGTCATTCTAAGTGAAATAAGCCAGAAAGAGAAAGAAAAATACCCTATGAGATCACTTATATGTGGAATCTTAAAAAAAAAAAAGACAAATGAACTTATTTATAAAACAGAAACAGACTCACAGACATAGAAAACAAACCTATGGTTAGCAGAGGGAGAAAGGAGTGGGAAGAGATAAATTGGGATTTTGAGATTTGCAGATACTGATATATATAAAATAGATAACACGTTTATACTGTATAGCACAGGGAGCCACATTCAGTATCTTGTAGTAACTTGTGGTGAAAGAGAATATGAAAATGAATATATGTATGTTCACGTATAACTGAAGAATTGAGCTGTACATGAGAAATTGACACAACATTGTAAACTGACTGTACTTCAATAAACACATATTAAAATAAATAAATAATAAAAGAAGCATTGTATACACAATAAATAAACAATAAATAGCAAGTAATTGATACACATATATAAAAACAAAACAATTTTTCCACCACATGATTTTAGCTATTATACGCAAGATTGTTTTGAAAACTTTAAATTGGATTAATTTTTTTAAAAATTGTACCCTATATCATGAATCTGGAAACATATCCATATGCTTTTTCCATGGACCTATAAGTTGCTAATGGTGTTTTCAGAAGGATCTAGGTTATGAAAACAAGTATGTTTATTCCAGTTCCCATGGTTAAAGGGCCACCCAAAGAAAGCAAAATGACCCATAAGAGGCCATGGAATGACTAAAACAATGACAACATTTTATACTTTGTATTAGGAATTAATACAGAGTAATATTTTCCCAATGTTTTCCCAATGGAATCATTCCAGAAGGATGCTATTCAGGTAAAAATTCGGGATAAATTCAGTACCTGAAATGGTTTTAATACTTTGACTGTCTGTCCTCCCCTCTCTATTGAGGGCTCTGTGACCATTAGAATTTAGACATTTTTTGGCCAAGATGCTGGCCCAGTATTAGTGCTCACATAAGAAGCCAGGATTCCTTCTTATGCGACATTCCATTTCCCTCATATAGATCAGAATTTTTCAATTAAACTCCTATTTAATTTTTCTCTTCCCCTTAGAATACTAAACGGGATATTGTTTTCTGATTCTTCTTAATTGTTCTCCTTTTTCTGATCCAAATCAATTGAAACATCATAACAGCTTCAAAATTAATTACACAATTTCCCCTCTGCTCGGATAGATATGTACACATCTCAGAATGCGATGACTGCGTTCACATTACTAATTACTCACAGAAACCTCTGATAGCTGTGTGTTTGCCCTGGCCCAAGTGAACAGCCCACGTTTAGCTGGGAGGAGTTGCTTTGTTTAAAAAAATAATAATAAAGCACAATGGAAAGGCATTGATGATTTTGTTTTTTGGTGACTGAACAGGATCTACTCAGCCTTTTACCTTACTAGCTCAATTTGTGCTTTAAAAAAAAATCTACTTTGCATAAAAGAGGCCAAACTTTTGACTCTAGAGAGCAATCTGTGTCTGGAGGGGAGAGCTGAACAGTTTCCATCCAGTGGGAAGAAAGTCGTCGCTTTCAACAGTCTTAAAATCTATAATAAGGAAAATCTAGAGTCACCAGAAGTTACTCCAAAAACCCCCTTTTTTTCAGTTTTCCCCCCATATGAACTACAAAATCCATGAAAAGTGAACTTTAAAGAGAAAAGATTTTAGAGCATTTGAATCAATTTGACATTTTTTGTGGATTTACTGAAGAATGAGACAGAACATGGTTATCATACTAACAAACGAGAAAGGATATCTTGAGAAGTATTTTGAAGACAAAAAGTCATTCTTTTTCATTGCCCCTAAAGTAAGCATCACAGGGCTGCCTCATTAGGCTGGACAGGTTGGACCCCACACATGTCCACTGGAAACCACTTACAACGGTCTACACGCCCAAGTCACCATGCTCAACATGGTGCCCAGGTATTTGTCAGATATTTTTCTGAATGAAATTTTGGAGTGTTTTCTTAATCTTTTTTTTTTTTCATGGGCCCTTTAAGATTGTATTATTTTCCTCAAAGGGGAAAAAAATTACTCTTTGTAGCCCCTATGCCATCTAGTCCTTGGTACTCTATAAATATTTGAAAGAATAAATGAATGAACAAAAAAGCTACCTTATCTTTGGTTTTCCCCTTTTTAACATTTTCCCCTGATCCTGCAATCATTTTCTAACAAAACACCTGAACATAAAATGGAGTGAGAGAAAGTAATGAAATTTGAAGACATTTTTGCAAGATGCAATGTTGTCTTCATTTGGAAATCTGAATTATCTTTCTCAGTTGTCAATCATTTTGGGGGTGGAGGGGAAGAAGAGTCTTTGGCCAACAGGAGCACGTGGTATTGATCAGTTGTGGACTAATTATAAATTTAGTTAAGTCCCAAAGATCTCCCAAGCCAACTGGAATGGTTATTTTAGTCTTCAAAAAATCCCTACCCCACTATCACCTTATGCTCAAACCAGAAGCTCTATAATGTTCCTCTGGTGCTATCAGCTCATTAACGCCTAATTTTCCAATAACTGAGACATCATTTTTCCAATTCCAATCAAAATGAGACTTTTAAGTGTAAATATACTTTGAAAAAGCAACAATGATTTCTATTTATCCATAATCTAATATCCAATAGCTGATAGTAGATTATTCCCTAAGAATCTTGCATAAAAGAGAGAAGGGAGGGAAAATAAGGCAATAGGTGCCTAATCTGAGGGGATAGATAAAAAGAAGGAAGGAGAGGAAGGGTAGAACTCAAGTGGTAGAACGCATGCTTAGCTTGCACAAGGTCCTGGGTTCAATCCCTAGTACCTCCTCTAAAAATAAATAAAATAAATTACCTCCCCCTGCCCCAACCCCCTCAAAAAGAAGGTAAGAAAATTCAGGGGGAAAAAATGAGTCCAGAACATTAAAAATAGATTTTCTTTGCATACTTTATATTTTGCATGCCTTCAGTCTTTGTATCACAGAATGAACTCAAACCTGAACTAAGGCCATACACACACAAAGAAAAAAATAAAATCAACAAGTTTAATTAGAAGTGAAACACTGGTATTCTACTTCTGCCAAGTATTTGGGTGGTTTCCCATAGTACGCAGCTGTACTGTTGCTATGAAATTGCCAAGTGTGGAAGGAGACCACCATTACCCATCCCACAATAATACACTCCTGTACAATTCTCTACAAAATGGGTACAGACATCCTTTGAGGGTGAAGAGCTTCTAGTTCTTCATCAGACCTACAAACACATTCCTCAGTCTCCAAAATAAACAACTGTGCTCACTCCTGAAATGCACTGATCAGACAAGGAAAAGAATTCATTAATAATTATCAGAGAAATGCAAATCAAAACTACAATGAGGTATTACCTCACACCTGTCAGAATGGCCAACATTCAAAAGTCCACGCTGGAGAGGGTGTGGAGAAAAGAGAACCCTCCTACACCATTGGTGGGAATGTAGTTTGGTGCAGCCACTATGGAAAACTTAAAAAACCAAAAATAGACTTACCATATGATCCAGCAATCCCATTCCTGGACATATATCTAGAGGGAACTCTAATTCAAAAAAATAGATTCACCCCAATGTTCACAGCAGCACTATTTACAATAGCCAAGACATGGAAACAACCTAAAAGTCCATCGACAGATGACTGGATAAAGAAGTTGTGGTGTATTTATACAATAGAATACTACTCAGCCATAAAAAAAACAAAATAAAATAATGCCATTTGCTGCAACATGGATGGACCTGGAGATCATTATTGTAAGTGAAGTAAGACAGAAAGAGAAAGAAAAATACCATATGATATCACTCATATGTGGAATCTTAAAAAAAGACACAAATTAACTTATTTACAAAACAGAAACAGACTCAGATGTAGAAAAAAATCTTATGGTTACCAGGGGGTAAAGGGGATGGGAAGGGATGAATTGGGAGTTTGAGATTTACAGATGCCAACCTCTATGTATAAAATAGGTAAACAACAAGTTTATACTGTATAGTACAGGGAACTATATTTAAAATCTTATAGTAACCTATAATGAAAAAGAATATGAAAATGAATATATGTATGCACATGTATGACTGAAACATGATGCTGTGCATGAGAAATTGACACAACATTGTAAACTGACTATAATTCAATTTAAAAAAATACTAGCCCAATAGGTTGTGCATTAAACATGGTTCATAAGCCTGGGATAGAAAATCTATTTGTAACAACTGATGGCTGAGTTATAAAACTTTGTTTTTGTCGTTGTCTTAAACTTATATTTTGGACAATAATTGAGGAAAGTCAACAAAAAAAGAGTAACTTAAAGCTTTCACCTACTCAAAAGGACTTTAACCTATATATAGTTTTCCATCTATATGTACTTTAGATGACCATGTTATCATTCGTGCTGCAAACAACAAGGGCTCAATATTTGCCAAAACCTCTGATTATTCCTCTGAGCCATACAATCTGAAGAATGTATGATTTGAATAGATATCCTATTAGGAGAGTCTCCTGATTTCTTCTATTCAAAGTGTGGTCTATGAACCAGCAACCTTGGCACCACCTGGGAGCTTGTTAAAAAAGCAGATTCCTTGGGCGACACCCCATTGTTGGCCAATCTAGCTTTTATCAAGAAAGATGAAGAGGAACAGTTAGAAAGCAAAGTTGTACACAAAAGGGAGTTGAAAGGAACAGCTATTGGGAAGGGAACACACAAAGGCCAAGTCTCACCCCAGCTAGACTTTTGGCCGCTCGAAGTAACTGATGAGGGCCACAGGAGAAATCTGAAAACCCCCCTTAGGGTGGCCAGCTTTAGAGAAGTCTATCCCAGGAACCCAAGGAAGATAAATATCCAGGAAAAAAAGGAAAAAGGAAAAAATTTAAGTGCTCTGATGCAAGCAAAAAGGATTTTCTTTAGGAGATTCATGGGCCATAATAGGTGCTCAGTAAATAGTCTCTAATGCTCCTTTAGCCAACAATAATGTCATACTTCCTGAAAGAAAAGAGAGTAATAAAAATGAGTTTTCAACTTTTTTAAAATTTTTGTTTTTGTTTTATTTTGGGGGGGATTAGGATTGGTTGGTTGGTTGGTTGGTTGATTGATTGATTGATTGATTCACTTATTTTTTTTAATTAAATGGAGGTACTGGGGATAGAACCCAGGACCTCGTGCATGCTAAGCTGGCACTCTACTACTGAGCTACACTGTCCCCACTAATTTCCAACTATTAAGTGTCTCCTATGTTCCAAACACTGTACTGGACATTTTAAATTCTTTTTAAAAATTACATCTATTTGTAAGAAGTGGCCACATCCAGCGTTCTTGCCTGTTTGAACTCCCCTGCACTGCCTGCTGTATTCCTTTGGCAGGCATGGGCAGGCCAGCCCCTCTATGGGGCACCTACATCTTCCATGTTTGTATAATTCCTTATCCAGAACGCTCTCCACTTCTAGTGCCGATTGTGTGTATGAAAATAAAATAGCAAATGTGCTGAGAGGCGTGCACACTAGAAAATGATACCTGTAATATCAAGCACTTTCAAAAGTGTATAGTATTTGCATTAGGTCATCAAATAAATACCTTCCCCACTGTGGAAGACAGTTTTTGTTCTCAGCTCTCCCCTCACGAATTTCATCTCTCACAAGTGAAGATATCCTTATCTCTCCTAAGCCCTTCTTACACAATTTTCTACTTGCATCTGTTACTATTCATGGGGGAAAATGTCACTCTCTATGAGCAGAGATAAATCTCGAGCAAACTATATTACAAATGCGTTTGTCTACGGGACTGTTCCCTTTAAACACGGTGGGCGCAAGCCTCCAAATTCCTTCACTGTTTATGGGTCCAAAACTTGGCTTCCTTCTGGAATCTGGATGCTCAAAACTGCAAATTAAAAGGCATGCTCTGAGTCTAGCTGGATGTCTTCCACCACGCTACGTTAAAGAATGTATTAAAGAGAGGGGAAAGGCAGGTGTTACATTTTTAACTGACAGCTGAACATTTCCTTGGCTTTGTGCCAAATGAAATAACATAATCCTAGTTGACTGGTACACTTTTCCCTGATCCCTTTAAATTCCTCTTTCTCGAATTCTTTATGACATTTAAATATCCTTAGAATTAATCAATGTTAAGACAATGAGACAGTTAGGGATGAAGACGGTGAGTAGCAATAATCGTGAAGAAGATGGCGAGCTTTCCCTGAGGATTTCAGATGTTCTTTGGTTTTACTTAGAGCATCATCAGTGATGATGACGTTTCTGTGAGAGATGTAATGAGACTCCCATTTTATAGATGAAGAAACTAAGGTTGAGAGAAATTAAATGACTTGCCCCAGGTCCCAGAGATAAGGAGAGGGGAGACCAGATTCACACTCAAGTCTGTCTGTTTTGCTCCAAAGCTGATACTCCTTTTACCTTGGTCCCCAGTAGTCATGGTGTCTAGGGTCCCTTTCCTTGTTCCTATATCTCTACAGAGTGCTACCTAAAACTTTTTCAGGTTTTCTTGCCGGGAAGAAACGCTGATGAGAATGCCACTAGGAAGGACTGTTTCCCACTCCGCAGCTCACAGGCTGTCTCCCACGTGGCTGGTGCTCAGTGTTCAATAATCACAGTTCAAACCCAGTAATGATCAAGCAGGAAGTGCCTCCTTCTTTATACTTTTTAATGACTTCATAAGGTTCTTTTTTGTTAATTGTTTAATCACAAATTTCAGTTATTGCTATTTACATGCTCTTTTTCAACTTTGAATACAGACTTATTTCTATTTTGCCAAGCTTTTGGAAACACCAAATTAGAAACAAGCCTATTGTCTTCCACACAATTTCTGCACAGTGCGGAATGAAAAATGCCACCAGAGTGCCTGCGTGCCTGACAGGGGAGAAGAAAGAAAGGGAAAGAATACAGTGTACATTGTCTGAAGAATGCCACCTTAGCTCAAGAGCTTCAAAGCTCCAAAGTCGTTTTTTCCACTATGGAAAATACCCCCCCCGCAGCATCGTCGGAATAGTACTTGCAGACAAACCAAGGAAGGTCGCTTCACACAGGTGAAAAATCCAGGAGAGGCAAAGGGGTCACTGAATGATGTAAACCTGGCAGGCTTTTTGTGCAGGTGGTGAGTGAGCGACTTGCTCTTTAAAGGAGGACACAGATTTTCTTCACTCCATCTCCAGCGGTAAAATTAGAGATGAAACCCCCCAAATTTCACCTTGCCCTGGAGAACTAAGAGGAGGTTAAGTACATGAGGTTTGAGCTCATTGTTGGCACTATTTTACGATAAACCACCTGGACAAACAGTACCACACTAAGCCTTAGATGGCCCCCCTGCTGGAAAATGTTTGAAACCGGAAATTCACCCTCAAGAAGCTGAAGTCTTGAACCGTCACCCAAACCGAGAAATAGATGTCCTTCTCACAAAGTTCTTCCGATGGTCTGTGAAATTCAAACATGAAGACAACAAATCATTCCGTCCCAGTGGCTACTCATCATACAAACTTTGTTACTCTTTACAAAGACCCACGTTCTCAGGGTATGCAAAGCCGTGAAGGAGAGCTTGGGGACATCCCACAGGAAGCCTTGAGTGTGCGTTGCCAAAGGTGAGTCCATTTGTTTCTGAGGATGGCTTTGTGCTCTTAAATCTAGCAACATCCAGTGAGCAAAGGAATTATTAGATGAGTAAGAAAGGAGTAAAAGCATGACTCAGAAGCTTACAGCTGGCCAGGCTCTCTGACAGATTTTATTCGGCTTACACAATGCTTCTTAACATTTTATACATATTTTTATATAAAAAGGTTTTTATATAAATAATGTTTATATATAATATGATATATTACATATAAAATATTGTGTTTATATATTAATTATATATAATGCTTTATATAAATAATGTTTATATATATATCAATATTATATATATTAACTGTCCAGGCCCTCTGACAGATTTTATTTGGCTTATACAATGCTTCTTAACATTATATATATATTTTTTAATATAAAAAATATAATGTTTTTATATATTTTTATATAATATATATAACCCTAACCCTTTTATATATGCTATATATATATATATATTTTTCCCCCACTGAAAAGTTGAAAAATTCTAAATAAAATCCAGATTCTTAGGCTTCCTTTAAATAACAGAAGATCTGGGGAAGTGAGCACGTAATTCCACAGGGCAGCACCCTCCCCCCTACCTTTTATAGAAAGAGCCTGTGTGTTCCTCAGTTTTTCACAACCGCCTGTTACACCCAACCTGGCTGATTCATCTCCACGATCTGCATTGCTCCTGTGAGTGTGAGCATTTACAACCTTTGCTGCAAGCCTTAGTAAGGAAACACAAGCAGTGTGTATCTGAAAACTTTTCTACCTAAAGGTTTTTTTTTTTTTAAGTTTTAGTGGAGGTACCAGGGATTAAACCCAAGGCCTCATGCATGCTAAGCATGCACTCTACCACTGAGCTCTGCCCTCCTCCCCACCACCTAAAGATTTCAGGGTACGTATTTGTATATATGAAAACAGTGATATACTTAAAAGCTCCCATGTTCAGAGTTAAATGGCATGGCTTTGATTCCACTTCTGCCTTTAATTAGCTCAGTGCTCTGCAGCAAATTATTTTAACCTCTTGGACTTGGATTTCTTCGTTAGCGAAACAAAGGTATTGGGTTACCTTTAGGGTCCACTGCTGGTCTAGAAAGCTGTGCCTCCTACGCGAAACCATAAGAACCAGGGGTCAACCCGAGGGCTAAGTTATCTCTTAGAATCCTAATGACACCTTGTGCATGCTGAGAGAATGTAAGATTCTAAGGGAAAGGAGTAGAGAAGTCGTGGTCCCTTTAGAATACCACCGAGAAATGAGAGATTCCATTCAGTCTTATCCAACCTTGTGCCAAAAAG
Organism: Camelus dromedarius; assembly: GCF_036321535.1. Classification (NCBI taxonomy): domain Eukaryota; kingdom Metazoa; phylum Chordata; class Mammalia; order Artiodactyla; family Camelidae; genus Camelus; species Camelus dromedarius. The sequence goes on along the minus strand of NC_087437.1, from coordinate 7,136,385 downwards.
AATTTAATATAAAAACAATTCTGTATGACATAGATCCATCTATTATTGGTTGACTTGTCCCCCCACCCGCACCCCCAAAAATGTATAAGTCCAACCTCTAGTGTCTCAGAATGATCTTATTTGGAAATTGGGTATTTACAGAAGTGATCAAGTTAAAGTCTAGGGGACCCTAATCCAGTATGACTGGTATTCTTACAAGAAGGGGAAAGTCAGACACAGACACACAGACAGATGTAAAGAAAGAGGGACACACCATCTACAAGCCAAGGAAGGTTAAGGCTGTTAGGACCTAGGAGAGAAACATGGGACAAATTTTCCCTCACAGCCCTCAGAAGGAACCAACCCTGCCTTGACCTTGGGCATTCAGCCTCCAGAACTATGGTGCAGGCAGACCTCAGATATACTGCAGCTGAGTTCCAGACCACTGCAATAAAGCAAGTTAACACCAATTTCTCTGAAAACACAGCATATAAAAGCTGTGTTTACACTATACTGTTAAGTTTATATAATGCATATAACATTCTATCTTTAAAATATTTGCATACCTTAATTTAAAAAAAATTTATTACTAAATAAATGCTAACCCTCATCTGAACCTTCCGTGAGTCACAATCTCTTTGCAGTAGTGACATTAAAGATCACAGATCACAGATTGCCATAAGAAATATAATAGCAATGAAAAAGTATGAAATAGTATGAGACAGTGACATGAAATGACAAAATGCTGTTGGGAAAATGACACCAGTAGACTTGTCCAATGCAGAGTTGCCACAAACCTTCAATTTATAAAAAATGTGTATCTGAAAGGAGCAATAAAGTGAACCCCAATGAAACGAGGTGTGCCTGTATTCTGCTAGAGCAACCCTAGCAAGCCAATATACCACCTTACATCCACTTACCACCCCCATCATTTAACAAAAGGCATAACTGTTCTTGAGGGTGGAGAAAAGACCCAAAACACAGAGAAAATAGCATCCAGTGACCTCTGCAGGGACATGATGCAGACCATCTTGGCTTTTTCAATTGTTAACCTCCAGGTTATAAACAAGGGCTAGTATGTAAAGGTTCTTACTAACTCTTCTGAATCTTGAAACTGTTTCTTAAACTGGATCCAAGACCAGATACATAATTTTCAGAAGCCAGAGCAAACTGAAAATGTATGGCCTCTTGTTAGAAAGTTATTAAGAATTCAAGATGGCGACAGAAGAGCATTAAGCCACCCGTGGAGCACTCTGTGATGACACACCCAGGACGCCGGCTGGTCCTGAGTACTCACATCTTCGCTCGCCTTTCTTTGTTGGGTAATTCTGGAACGTATCTTGTCTCTTTATAGAGCATTTTTGACTTGCTCACAGTTGGTCTAACAAAGTTTTGAAGTTTTCTAACAAATTATCATCTCTTTCCACTAGTACATTTATTTGCCAAATGTGCTGAATCCATTAGTGTCCCAGCCAGTGTGCTAGCTCTTAAAAAAGTCACATGGGACCTAGTTTGAAATCATGGATAATTTAAAGACAAAAATACCTGCAACCTAAATGTGTAATAAGTGAGATAGGGGAGACCAAAGCATTGCACTCCAAATATTCAAAGAGGAAGACTTTATTTCCAGATACACTGCTCTTAGAAGGGGCAATATTGGGTGGACCCTTAAAAGAATGGATTGGATTTGGTTAGGCATTTGTCCAGGTAGAAGAATTAGTATGTACAAAAGATCAGAGATGGCACACAAAGAAAGACATTTGAGGACTATGGGCATTTTGGTGTAAGTGGAAACATAATGGAGCCATTTGGGGGCAAACCCAGAAAAATGAGGTAGGAATAGATCAGGAGGCCTTTTCCTGTCTAGGAGGCTAATGGTGCAAGGGAGCTGAATGGATTATGTTGAGAAGCCAAAAATAAGCAGTGAAGATGAAATTAATTGAACTTCAAATTAATTTTATGCCTGACAATAGATGGCACCATCCTTGCAGATCTCCGTAAATCTATCCTACCAAACGTTGTTGAACACTAGTCACTATTTTATTTCCAAGGAAACAACAACAAAAAATCTTTATAGAAAATCTTGAGCCCTCCCAAACAGAACATCCCATCCTCTTTGGGTTCTTTTTATAAGTTGACACTGACATTTATACCAGGATGTATCACACTAGATTGCAATAGTTTGTTTACAAGTCCGTGTTCCCCACTAGGCTATGAGTGCCTCAAATTCAGAAACTGTGTCTTATAATCCTTTCTACTTCTGTATCTGGCAAAATGCCCAGGACATGGTGAGTGTTTAGTAAATATTTGTTAAATGACTAAACAGAGATTTCTGCTATATGTGGTTGCCTCCACCTAAACATTCTCCTTCTATCTACTCATAAATGGAGGGTATTATATAAGAAATTGGAACGAAAAGGCTCTCATCCAGCTCGAGCTGTGAACAATAGCAAACTGCTCTGCTCTCAAGTACATTCTGTTTCCCATACCCATGATGCTTTGCCCTCTGGTCTCATTTCATCATCCATCCTTCAGTGTCCTTGGCCTCATGGTCCCTGGTTGCCGAGTTACATGGTACCATTGTTTTTCTACACTTGGCAGTGAGCAGCCACCCCTATGGAGATGAAGATGAAGGACTCCCAGTAAGTGTAGCTCAATCAAGGACAGCCTTAGTGTAAGTAGAATATCCTCTTCCTGCACAAAAGGGCCCCCTGAGTTCAAGGAATTAACTTTGGAAAGTGGTAAAATTGAAAGGAAATAGGCAACAGAGAAAATCTGATCTTACCCGACCGCCTCAGGAGTTCCTCTGCCGGTTAACTCTCAAATGTCATCTGAATGTGTCCTCCTGCCATTCTGTCTCGTCTGTTCTTTTCGAGAGAGTGTCAGAGGGTGCCTTCACCCCAGGGCTCGCTTTAGGTGTGGAAGTAGGAAGAAAGCTGCTCTGCTGGATGGATTTGTTTCTTGGTATTGGAACGGGAGGCTCTGTGAGACACAGAGTGCCCCCTGTTTATTGTGATAAAAACTGCCTGCAATACAGGCTGTTAGGTAGGGAGTTTTTAGATGGTGTGATGTGAGATACTTACTGTGATATCCAGGGACCCAGTGGTGCTCCCACAGCTGCATCCTGGGCCACTTACAAGGGACAGTTTTAAATCACTTTGATTTTAAAGCAATTTGAAATCAGGGTGAACATCAGAACACAATTTTATCATTTAAAAAAAAAAAGTATGGTGTAGAAGCTGAGTTCAGCAGTCGAGGGAGGAAAAGAAACACATCTTTGCAAAGATAGCAAAGCATACTTGGGATGAAGAGGGGAGACTCAGGCTGGCTGGGTCTGGAGCCCAGCAAGGTGCTTACTTCCCAGGGGTCAGCCTCCCCATCAGTGGAACAAGACAATAAGAATGGCTACCCCACAGGCAGCTCAATGAAACAGCGCTCTTAACAAATTACTCGATGCTAAGCACATATTAATTACTCGAATTATTATCATAATTAGCATTGGTTGTGGAGTCTGGCTTCTTAAGTGGTTTGAATCCTACTTTGCTCTGTATCTACTAATCATACAGCCTTGGGCATAACCTCCTTACCTCAGCTTCCACATCTATAAAATTGGATAGAATATCCTTTTAGGTTTGGTGTACAAAATGAGTGGATATCTATGTAAAGTATTTGGCAGCGTGCCTGGTATATAGTAAGCACTCAATAAATGTAAACTATTATTATTATTACCATTGCTGCTAAGATTATTCACGGGGCAGGATCAATATTCTCTGGGAAAAAGATAAAATAACCCATTGTAGCCATTTTGAAGATTTTTCTGAGGACCAAGAAGCAAAAAGCTGACAATTAGATGATACTAAAGGTGCAAAACTTCAAAAAAAATTAATTCCTTTAAAAAAAACTATTTTTTGGAAATAATTTTGTATTTACAGAAGATGTGCAGAGTGCAGAGTTGCCTTATATATGCCTCACCCAGCTTCCCCTAACATTAGCTTATTACAGAACCACGGTCTGATGATCTAAAGTAAGAAATTAACATTGCTACAATACCATTAACTAAATGACAGGCTTTATTCAGATTTCACCAGTTCTCCACTAATGTCCTTTCTTCCATTCCAGGGTCCAATCCAGAATCCACATTGTACCAGACGTGTCTGCTTCATCTCCTCCAATCTGCGACGTTCCCTCAGTTTATCATTGTCTCTCATGACCCTGACGTTTCGAAAAATGCTGGTCAGATAATGTGTAGACTGTCCCTAAATTTGGGTTTGTCTTAAGTTTTCTCATGATCAGACTGAGATGATGAAATTCAGGGAAGAGCACCACAGAGGTGAGGTGCCTCCTCGGGGCATGACACGAGAAGGTACGTGGTACCAACAGGCTTTGTTACTGGTGATGTTAACTGTGATCACTTGGCTAAGAAAGCTTGCTGCCAGGTTTCTCCACTGTCTAGTTACTATTTTCCCCTTTTCCTCTCTATTAAGTAGAAATGAGTCACTATGTATGGCCCTTGCTGAAGGGGAGAAGAAAGGATCTCCACCTTGTGGTATCAAAGAATTCACGGCTGTATAATCACAAAATATGTATAATTAATACATGTTTTGAGGAGGGATCATTTGTGGTGATGCAAAGCTTTCTTCTTAAACTTTTGCCCACTGATTTTAGCATTCATCGCTATATCTTACCTGCAGCGACTTTTACTGTAATGTCCTAGTGGTAATTTTCTATGTCCCTCATTCTGTCTGTATTTATTCATTGGAATTTCTCTGAAAGCAAAAAGTGACCTCCTTTATTTATTTCTTTAAGTATGAACTCATCAGTGTGTATTTTACTCTTCGGGCTATAATTCAATACTATATTATTTTTGATGCTCAAATTGTTACAGCTTTGACCACTGGGAAAACTTTACAGTTGCTCGTTCCTGTATCCTTTTGACTTTTTTTTCCTCACTTTTTTACTTTTTGAAACCACAGGATGCTCTGGTCTCAGCTTATATGTTCCCTGCCTCAGCCTTTTCTTCAAGGAGATCTGATTCCTTTTATTGGAGAATGGTACTTAGAAACCAAGTTCTGGGTGTTAAAAAGGGGCGTCACTGCTACAAGGCCCTCCCTGGGAATGTATGTATGTATGTTGACCAGTGAATACACACACACACATGGATGCATCCTCATTTTTATCTCTAACTGTGTACATATTAAAATAAACATGAGTTCATACTGGTACCTCTGAATCTCATCTGGGACCACAAGGTTCATTCAAGGTTTCCCCCAATTATTTGTAAACTTCTTTTCCAGCAGTGAGAAACCTGGCGTTTGTTTACTGCAATATATGTATCATTTGTTCAATTGTAGTTTCAGGATCGCTAACTCATACCCTTACAAGAGACACATTTATCAACTAGGGTAAATAGTGCGTCTACAGTTTTGGTCTCCAGGCTGACAGCGTCTAGTTAAAATACTGTTTGCTGAAGTTCCGTGGGTCAGCACCTTTCTTTCCTCATCACTTTTAATAATTATATCATGCATTTATTTATCACAGTCTGTATTCCTTCTTGGCGTCCACTGACATCCTATTGCTTTCAATTTACATAAGTAAGATTCATTCTTTGTGATGTTCATTTCTATGGATTTTGACGAATGCATAGAATCATGCATCCACCATCCCAATACCATTCAGAACATCACCCTCCAAATTCCCTCGTGCTGCTCCTTTGAATCAGTGCCTCCCCCACTCCCCCCACCGCCGGTCTGCTTTCCATTTCTATAATTTTCCTTTTCTAGAATGCCGTATAAATAGAATCACACAATATGTAGACTTCTGTATTTGTCTTTTTCATTGAAGAAAATGCATTTAAAGTGATGTTGTTACATGAATCAATAGTGGGCTCCTTTTTGTTGCTAAGTAATATTCCATTTTGTGGATACTCTGCATCTGGTTTATCCATTCTCCTGTTGAAGGACATCTAAAATGAACAGATTCAGGGGAAGTAAGAATTCCACACCTGACACAAGCCCGACAACTGAAGCCCCCAAAGGAAGGCACTGGACTTTTCACACATCAAAGATTTGGGCGTTTGAGATGAGGGGATCTCAGCTAAGCCTTCAGCTCATAGTCAGCAGTGCATTCCTGTGGCCAGGAATAGGGTAACACTCAGGGTTGGAGTATACAAATGGTGCATCTCTTGTGTGTATTATCTGATTGAAAATCACTTTTAAAATATATATTGGCTTTTAATATAAATATATATATATATACATTCATAAAGGCACAGCAAACTGAGCATGTAAAAATAATCTATTTTGGTCTCTACATTCTACCATCAAAAGAAAGCAAAGAGGTCAACTTGCTCAAACCACTTGGAATTATTTAAGAATGGTATTATCTATCTGCAAAAGAGAAAATACAGTTGAGGTGACTGTCAGAATGTTACTCTGGGAGAAGATAATGCATAATTATGAATTTATGTTTAAAATGGCCTCAGTCTCCTCCAGAAGGAAAATTGGGCATTTTCACAGGGAGCTGGATAAAAGGAGAGATGGCAAATGAGGTGGACTGGGATTCTGGTGATGCTTGGAACCACTGTTCCCAATCTGAGTCCTGCAAAGACACTGAAGCCCCCTGCACATAACGTATTGCTTGCAAAAGGCAAATTGGGCATAAAATGCCAATGATTTTACACCTGAGACACAAAAGCAAGACATATTACAAACAAGTGTATTTTGGGAGATTCTTTCAAAACAGTTAATCACTAACTTTGGCTCGTAGTCTGTTGTATGAACTTCAGTACCAAACAAGAGGCAGTTGGAGTTACTGTCAACAACAGAAGCACTGCAGAAGAAAGTCAAAATTTTAAAAGAAAACCTCCTGTACATTTATATTGTAGGAACATGTCTTATAAACAAGGGAGAAAATGTCACTAAGAACTCAACTCAAGGTATTATTCTTGGAAATAGTCACGTTCACATTGTCTTGTATTTTTAGGGGGTTCTTTTTTGTTTGTTTGTTTGTTTGGGTTTTTGGTTTTTTTGTTTGTTTGTTTTTTGTTTTTTGTTTTTTTTTTTTTTTTGTCTCCAGAATATCTCATGCCCTTTACTGAAACTAACACGGAGAAATTACACTCCTCTGAATTCCCTTGAATTTGGTCCATGTTAGGGATACAACACCCGCATCAATCCAAGTACATTTGAAAGGGGGCGTTTTTCCATCTTAATCCTGATAGACAATATTCTTTAACGTTTGTCTTGATTTCATTCCCCCAGAAGCGGACCCTGACATAAGGGTTTGAAAGCAAGTAGAATATTTGGAACATGATCCCAGGAAACTCGGGTAAGGGAATGGGGAAGAGAGATAAAAAGGAGATAAAATCCAGTAAAGTGCCTCATCAAGGAAATAATCGCTGTGGACCACAGAGACTCCACACTCCTGGAGAGCCGGTGGGAGACGGTGCAGAACACACTCAGAGTTATTCCAACTGAGGGGCCCGGCAGCCAGAAATAGGCCTGCCAATGCCTCAAGTGTCTGCTGAGAGCTGCTTCGAGGGACAGTTAACTCTGCAGTTTGCCCTGTGGCTGGACCACCCATCCAGCAGGGACCAGAGAAGCCCTTTAGAGAGAGACGAAAGTGCTTGCCTAAGCAGCTTTGGGAGACTGTAGAGGCAAGTAGTAAAGGGATGTGTGTAGGGTACCCATAGCACCCTGACGTCACTCGAGCATCACTCACAGACCCGTCGCAGAACTGTGGGATGAAAGCAATGTACAAATACTGAGGGATCGAGTCCTTTCTGCAGTTGGTTCTGATGCCATCTTCGCATTTTAGGCCCCCATGTTTTTGTAGTGAGCACCTTATAGTCTTTTAGGGAGGGAGAAAGGGAAGAATTATGAACGCGTTGCTGGTGTTCCCAGCTGAGTCTACGTGAAATTCATGCAGTTGTGACTTCGGGAATGAGGGGAGGAGAGAGTGGAAAGATGGTGAGTTCTGATACAAAGGGCAGCAGAAATGGGAAGTAGGAGAGAAGAGTCCATACGGTGGTGTCTGTTCCCCAGCTTGGCCCCAGGGACTCTGAGTGCTGGGGTCAGTCCCCTCAGCACAAGTATCAATAATTTGGAAGAAGACAACCAAGTATTAGCCTCTGTGCTCAAAGCGAGGCACCTCTCCAGTGGCTTCACAGGTGACATATCACAGGGTGGGTAGGGTTTAACATGTGGGAGAAATGGTCATGGAGACCGGAGGTACTGTCAACCACTCTGGGATACCAGAGAGGCTTCAGAGGAGGGGTGGTGTGACACAGGAGCTGGGTAGAGAAATGGGCCGAGCATCGTCATGGAGAGGAATGGACAAGACTCAGATACTGCTTGAGGAGTGTGGGGGGACTTCAAGATGGATAAAGGCTGGAGTGAAGTTCTTGGGTAACAAAATCAGGACACCAGTGAGAAACCCTGTGGGTCTCTGGAATGGCTCTGGAGCAAGGATTTATTCCTTTAACAAATGTTGATCAAGCTTTTAATACTTGTCAGGCATTATTCCACACCCTGGGGATACATCACCCAAGATAGAAAGTTCCTACTCTCACAGAGCTTACAGTTTAATGCAGCAATAGGCTATGTGTACATGCTACTAGCAATTGATTCTACTTTTTTTAAACATCTTTTTTATTGTCAAACAGTAATTATCCTTTAAATTTATTCTCTTAGGATCAGGAAATGTGGATTCTGCATATAGAAATGACCCAGGATGAAAATAGTTGCATCGAAATTGAATATGCACAATATCCCCATTAGTCTAAGCTATTTTTGGTAATTCTATTCTTCTTGCAAGTGATTGGCTAAGGCGATGGCATGTGATACAACTCTGGCCAATGAGACTTAAAGGAGAGTCTGCTAAGGAGCTTTTTTTTAATTGGAGTAAAGTCAGTTACAATGTGTCAACTTCTCATGTACAGCACAATGTCCCAGTCATGCATATATATACATATAATCATTTTCATATTTTTTATTAAAAGTTATTGCAGGATATTGAATATAATTCCCTGTGCTATATAGCAGAAACTTTCAAAAATCTATTTTTATATATAGTGGCTAAAATTTGTAAATCTCAAACTCCCAAAGTTATCCTTTCCCATCCCCTTTCCCTGGTAACCATAAGATTGTTTACTATGTCTGTGAGTTGGTTTCTGTTTTGTAGATGAGTTCATAATGTCCTTTTTTTTTAGATTCCACATATGAGCGATATCATATGGTATTTTTCTTTCTCTTTCTGGCTTACTTCACTTAGAATCATGATCTCTAGGTCCATCCATGTTGCTGCAAATAGCATTGTATTCTTTTTTATGGCTGAGTAGTATTCCACTGAATGAAATACACCACGACTTCTTTATCCAGTCATCTGTCGATGGACATTTAAGTTGCTTCCACATCTTGGCTTTTCTAAGGAGCTTCTGAAAAATAAGTTTTCCTTCTTGACAAAAAGACACTCAAGGAGAAATTTCCTCTTTTCTGTCTCTCCACTTGGTTGTGTGAGAACATGGCATCTAGGACCACAGAAACTTTCTTGTTTTTATGAGGAAAAAAACTAAGGGAAAATGCTGACAAGCTGCAGATGGAGAATGGACAGATACGTAGAACCTGGGTCATTAGTATCTGCTCTAGGCCAGTGATGGAAGAAATCCTGGACTTGCTCCCGTTTCTGAGCATATAAATTCTTCTCATTGTTAAATCTAGCTTTCAGAGCATATTCTGCTACTTGCATCCAAAAGCATGCTCTCTAATGGATTCAGTGAGTTTACCAATCAATCAAGAACATCTTTTTAACATTGTTACCAAATGTTCAAAACTGCCCAGGTTATATCACTGAAAACAGAAATGGTATTTCTTGACTTAAAGTAAATCTGTTTCTACCAAAGCATTCTATAGATGGATTTTACTTGCTTTGTTCTTATGCCTCTTGAAATAGAAGCCTTATAGTTTTCTCCATAGAGCTTTAAAAAAAGTATATATTGGAGGTACTAAATATGCCAATTGATAAATTTTTAATAAGGAAGAAGAATGAAAGTAGTTCAAGCCCAAATATCGTAGTAAACAGCTATCAGAATTCCTTATGGGAAACTTGCCCTTGTAGTCATTTGTTTAGCATCCAGGGCATGCCATCCTTCATCATCTATTTTTAAGGTGCAGAGGATGCCCTGCCCTGTCTCTCCTTCAACACCACTTCTTCTGAATGGTCACCCCACCAGCCACTTACTTTACGGAACAACAAAAAAAAATCTTCCAATGTCACTTAATGTAAGAAGTATCATGAGCCAGTAAGAAAATTTCCAATTATACCCTGACCTAACTTCTTTTATGGTGTCTTTATATTCCCATAAATCAAAACAGGCGAACCTTTAACACCCTCTTTGGAAAGTTAAATTTAAAAAAAAAAGAAAAGAAAGAAGCAGTTTTTCCTCACTGTCAGATTTTACTGTTATATTGTGAAGACCTTTCAAGACTTTTCCAATATAAACAATGTCAGGAGAAATCTCAAAATACATCGTATGATCTGAATTACAGATGACAAATGGCCCGAGTTTCCCATCATTCCAATGTTGTCAATTTGGCCTTCCTCTTCATTGACTCAGGACAGACAGTGGGACTCCAGACTCAGGCCTGCATTAAGTATCACATCCAGTAAATGAATTTATTTCCTTTACCAATATCATTGCATCAGGGAGAGTTGGGGGGAACACGGGCTTGGAAGAACATTCCTGGTAGCTTCAGATAGTTCCATTTCCTTCCTGTAGTCCTAATAAAGATGAAAAAGAAAGAAACAATGAAGACAGAAGGAGTATTCATCTGTTTTAGAATTCCCCTCCATGTTTCGCACAAATTCACTGCATGATTTAAAAAAAAAAAAAAATCCAACACTTGCTCAAAAGAGTGGGCCCACGAGCCCTCCACCTCCACCTGTCCGCCTTCCTCAGAACCACCAAGTTCACAGGTGATGCGGAGGGAGGTGTCTCCGATCCTGGGTGCCAACCCCCGTGATCCAATTTATTCCCTTCCTGAAAGCTTCCTTCCTCAGATGTGGCAATCACACCACCTCACCTGCCTCCTCCAAGAGCTTTGTTAAGTTTCCTGATTTGTTTTCCCCCTGCTTAAATAATCCAAAACCTGCTACTGCACCATAGTACTTCGCAGAAGAACAGATGCGTTTGGGTGCACCTGGGGACAGCTGCGGTCTGGACTCCAGGCCCCCATCAATTATCACCCCTCTTACACTCACCCTCCCCTCCATCACGTTGCCACCTGTGCTTCTGTGTGTTCCTGAGACTCCTTGGGAAAAAAAATGCAGTGAGTGGCATTTGGGAGTCTCTCCGATTCCCACACCATGTAGAGTCCTTCCTTCCATCCTTCTTTTTCAACGTACTCATTGTAAATGCAAATACGAAGAAATGCCTCCAGAAAGCACAGACTTCAAGCTCAACCCAGACAAAGGTGAGCAGCTGCCAGGACTCCCATCTGAGGCATGGCTTTGTAATGACTGCAGGCTAACGACGCCCCTTGCCTTCAAGGGCAGAAATGGCCCAAGAGGGAGGTGACCACTGTGCACCCGAGGGCCGCCCAGCCAGGGGACGTTTTTCAATATATTACAATTATTAAAACACCTGTGTTAAAGACCCTGCTCCAGGATGAAATGTTCCTGAATCTCTGAAATTACTCCTTTCTTACCTCGGCTGGCTTATTGACTGCATTTCGGGCAGCACTAGAAAACGGAGGCAAAGCCAGATTCAGAACGTCTTGTGGCTTTTTCTCACCTGTGTTGTGAGGCATGCTGCATCTGCTTCGAAACTTCTCGCGCTCTCTTATTCTCCTGCTATCCCAGTGAAAGCCAACCCAGATTTAAATGGCACTAAAAAGGCAACGGTAGGCAGGCTGAAGATCCAGCCCCGGGATGAGCCGCGCTGTTTACTTGGATTGAGATTGCCGTGGGAGGCGTCTTTCGTGCGTGTTTCCTACTAGCATCAGATGCTTTGGGGAAAGGTCACTTCAGGGAGGAACCCAGCAGGAGGGACAGAAATGCAGTTTTAAGTGAAGAAATTCCCTCCTGCTTCTCAAGATGTACCCAGGGCCCGTGTCAGATGCTCAGAGTGTTTGAAAGCAGCTGGTCACTTAGATCGAAAATCACACAGATGGATGAAAAGTTCTCGCAAGGATTAAGAAATGTCTTTGAAAGAGCCTTGGCCACATGGGTTCTGTGGCCATCGGCAAGGCTAGGACTTCAGCCTCGTTGCTCACAAGCCCACAGACTCCTACCGTCTGAACAGAGTTCTGCCTCTAGCAGAGTTTTTGCTTCCTTCAAATGCAATTTCTTCTTTGGCCCGGGGTTTCTTTCCTAAACAGGAGGGCTCCGTTCAGGTCCTGGCAAGGGAGACAGGGCCCGGTGGAAGGAAGCCATCCCAGGTTCTAAGGAGATTCAACTCCTGTTTACTCTCTGAACTTCCTTGAAGCACGGAAGGGCTCTGGGTCTGCCCTAGAGTTGCACCCACACTTGAACTTCTTGACTATCCCTAGGCTTAGAATCAAATCAGACCAAGCCAGGTTGAGCCCATAAATGCAACCCTTGACTCCCTGCTACCCCCACGCAACCTAGGAACGTACAAGTGGGTGCCATTTGAACCTTGCAAATCTTCTCTTGAGCAACCTCTAACCTTCCATTGGTGCTTAATATGTTCCAGGAACTACCCTAAGGCACCTTACATGAAATGTCTTATGTGTTCCTCACAGCAAGCTGGGGCAGAAGACACTGTTGGTTTTCCCATTTTATAAATGAAGAAGCTGAACTCTAAGGTGCGCCAGTAACTTTCCCAAGGCCACCGGGCTAGAAAATACTAGAACCAGAAGAGGCCCCACACTAATTCCAAGGCCTGTACGCTTTTAACCACCGTGTGACTCACCCCTCCCCCATCAGAGTCATCACACACACACACACACACACACAAATACCTGTTTAACCTCATGAAGAGCATCAGCAGTGTAAAAGAGAGTCACAGTCAGATACGCTTTTCTTTCTCAGACTGGAAAATGTTTACAATAGTATTATCTGGGCAGGGCTGGGGGATGCGGATAAGGATCTCACTGCTTCCGGGGGGTCTAAGTAGGTACAAATTGTCTGGAGGGCAATTGGACAATAGTATCAAATGCTTGGGGATTTCACCTTCTCCTCCAAATCAGCAAATTTATGCCCAAGGATTTCTCCGAAGGCAACGATTTAGACACGTGTGAGAAGATAAATACACCATGATTGCATCATAGCCTTGTTGGCAGTGGAGTGGGAATCAGTCCCAATGTTCAGTAGCAGGCAACTGGCCAAACTGTGGTATATCCATACATTGGAAGACTTATAGTTGCTCAAAGTTGTGATTTAAATGTACACTAAATGATACGGAAATATGTTGAAGATACAAGGCCATATGATCATATAATCCCACCTCCCCTTTTTTTTTTTTTTTTTTTGGAACATTTATACACACCCTTGGAGATTTCATGAAAAAGCATTTCTTACTCCCATGTGTTCGACTCCGATTTTCTTTGGCTTGTGGAATTGCGTGCAGGGGTTTTTATTTTTCATTTTCTCTGGCTGAATAATGTGTTATCTGTGTAATCAAAACTTTTTAAAAAGCTGCTCACTGTGGTAATAAGATTAAACTGATTGTATAAATCAGCAAATCTCAACAATATGGTATAGGCAGTTACAGATGTGAGATCAGTTATGACATGTCAACATTTTCTTATTACAAGTAATTCTGAACTAAAATTAGCCAGTGCTTTGTAAATTCAAAGTTATCCCTTTAATAACGACCTTTTTTACTCCCTTTGGTTCCAAGATGCTCTCCTGAGTAGAGGTAGAAGGAAGGGATTAGAATTCCCACTGACCGGGGATGTTCATGCCAACCACAGCTGATGGGATCCAATGCGAAGCCATCTCCCCCCTTCAAAGTGACAGCATCTGGTCTTGGTGGTGGTGGGGGTCAAACTCTAGCTAACGTCTGCATGAGAATGACCATTTGTCACGTGGCCTCTGCAGAAAATAAAAGTTGAGAACAAAAGCCCTAGACTGCTCAGATTATTTCCAAACAAAAAATGTTTAAAGTTCAACACTGTCCAAAAAACTTCATACTTAAAATTTATCACACCACTCCAGTTCTTAATGTTTCAAGCTAAGCCCACAGATTAGAAGATTCTGACTCGAACTCCATCCCTTTCTGCCACTTTCTCCATCCACCCTTACAAGGCTTTCCAGAGGTCAGATCCCTGGATCCAAGGATGCAGGTCCAAGTCAGTGTCAGGATGTCGACCAATGTGACTCTGAACCATATGCTTATCTCCAATTCCCTACCCCAAATTGTACAGTTTGGCCAAAGGAACCCAAAATAAATTACTCAGCTGAATTGTTTGCCAATGTGGCAAAGATCAAAGCACATGCCTGATAAATTGTAGGTGGCTGACACCTTTCTGGGCTGCAAAAAACAAGCGTTATGTGGCTTGAAACCATCCTGCAACCACGCACTTTTGTTGTTTGTTTATCACTTCATTCAGTAACTGTGCTAACTGATCGTCCAGGGCACGCCCTTCAACAAGATCGAATGTGCCGACAATGTGAGGGCCCAGGTGAGTAATTGTTTCCACCACTGACATTAGGATTAAGCATTTGTCAGATAAGGAAAATCCTACAGTTCAACTGGGAGCATGGGTGACAGTTCAGATAAAAAGTATTTGGAATACACGTTGCTATCTGATAAACATCTCAATCTACTTCCTTGTTATTATATCCTTGTAGAAATCTGTAGAAATCACAAGATTCTGTTTTTGAATACCATACAGCTATAAACATTTACATTTGTTTGGGTTTAAATAACTATCCATGTATATGTGTATACTGTGTGTATTTGCATATATATCAAGATACATATCGTAATGTGCTATAATTCACACCAAAGTTAAGCCCGAAGCGATTTTGCACACCAAACCGTATTTTAGTCACTTCAATAGAAATATTTAGTGAGCACTCTATGTGCAAGATCTTGTGGAAGATGCTAGCAAGAGACACAAAAATGAATAAGAAATGCAATATGTATACTCTCCAGGAGCTGACAGTCTTTCAGGTGGTTGGAAAGACAAGTAAACAAACACATATTAGGAGAACTCAGCCAAGTGACAACGAGAGAGATGTAAAGAAAGTCTTATGGGTATTTCAAAAATTATATAGAGAGACATATGTAAAGATGGGTCTAGATTAGGGGTTGTCTTTTTCCATAAAGAGCCAGACAGTCAGTAAATTAGGCTTGGTGGACCAAACAGTCCGTCACCACTACTGGAACTGTAGCCAAAAGTACTACAGACAAGACATAAATCAATGGCTGTGGCTCCTTTCCAATGAGACTTTATTTATGGACACTGAAATCTGAATTTCATGTAATTGTCACATATTGCAAAAGATTCGTTTTCTTTTCATTGCTTTTTTTAATCTTCCAAAAATGTAGCAACCATCCTTAGCGTGCACACAATGTGAAAACAGGGGGTGCACTAGAAGTGGTCTGAGAGGTATGGTTTGTGGGCTCCTGATACAGATACAGACGTAGCTAGAGAGCTGGAGATCACAACCAATTGGGGTGTGACAAGAAAGAACTGAGGAAGAAGCTTCATGGAGAAATAGCTTTTGGTGGGCACCACGAAGAAGGGGGCTGTTTGGAGGAGATTGGCAGTTGGATGGGAAAGGTAATGAGGAGTGCGGGGTTGGGGAGAAGTAACCAAGGTCAGTAGAATGTCAGGCTGAGGAGTTTGGTGGAATTGAGGGATGAATGGCTCAGGAGCTGACCCTGAAGAATCAGGGAAATATTTTAAATAAGAGGAGAATTACCCCAGCAGCCATCCAGAGAGTGGAAGGAGGGATGTTTGTGAGGACAGGGAGGGAGCTACTGCAGCCATCCCGCGGAGTGATCATAAAAGGCATGGCCTTTCAAACTGGCCACGGGACTAAGAATGGGAGGAAGGATTTGAGGGACAAGGATGAAGCCAGGGAGAGATTTGGCGGGAGAGGGAATATGGCGGCTGAGAAGAGAGAAGGAAGCAAATCTGACTCTGCGGTTCTAGTCTGGGAACATGCAAAGGGGATGTCGTGAACAGAGACAAAAAGGACAGAAGGATTCGTTTTAGAGGGATTATAGGAAGGACAATGCACATCAAGGCAAGCATACAAAGGAGTTGATGGTCCCCTGGTTCTGAAAGCGGTTTTCCACTTACATCCTACCTTCTCCAAGCTGCATGCCATCGACATCCTCCCATGGATGATGGAGATGATCTCAAATCAGCATGGAGCGTCACCTCCCAGCAAGCTGTTTTTGGGTGCTATCAGAATCGGGGCTCAAACAGTTGTCATTCACGTCATATGTCTTGGCAGAGAACAGGGGAAGAGCCACTTGGTACCAACCACTCCCAAACTCAAGAATTTAAATCCTCACATTCACCAAAACGCCTGAATAACTGGAAGCTGGACTTCGTTCCTGCCTTACTTCTTCTTTATCTGCCTGTTTACTGGAAGTCTGGATCTCGAATGACGTTTGGATATCAGGTGAAGTTGAGGAATCAGTAGCATACGGAGCAGCGCTGTCCAGTAGAACATTCCGCAGTGAGGAAATTCTTCTGTATCTGTTCTGGCCAGCGTACTCCAATATGGCGGCCACTAGCTCATGTGGTGACTCTAGGTATCCAGTGGGCAGCATGAAGAGTATCCGAAAATCCCAAAAAGAGGTGGCATTTTAGGATGGGAAGAGGCAGACGAGGCATTAAGGAGCACATGAAAGAAGGTAGCTAGAAAAACTCCCCAAAATAGCTTAAGGAAAGCTAAGGAGGAAAAGAAACTTTAGAAAGGAGGCGTAGTCATCAGTTTCAGCAGGTGTAACCGACATGAAGAGACACAAAGACAAGATGTTTTCACAGACTGTGGATGTGGGGTGACGGCTGGTGACCTGATACCTTACAGGAATGTGATGAGAGAATCGAGTCGCAATGGGTTTAAGAATGAACTGGTGACCAAAGCGGAAGTAGTAACAGTGATCACAGCCACCACCGGGACGTGACGTCGCTCACGGGAACTACTCCGGAAAGAAAACAAACAAAAAGGCGTGCTTCTCAAAATCATGTGTGGCTTGACTCAGAGTTATTGGAAAGACCAGACTGGGAAAGGCCTTGAAATGATTGTATATCCTGAATTCTAGGATGCCTTCAATTATAAGGTGGTTGATCAATATAATAACAGCTTTCTTTGGAGGGGGCAGGGGGAGGCCACCACTTCACACACACATATTAATTCAAATCACCAGACTTTCTAGACTCAAGCGAAGGTAGTAATTACAAAGGTAAAAGGTTTTTCTGTAAAACCCATGGCTTTTTTTTTTCTATTGGAGGAGGAAACTTCAGGTATGTGGACAGACTCCAGACAATTTTATCACGGATTCTCAGAGCATTCTGGCTAAACATTCTTGTGCAAATGGTAGCCAGAGTGAAAAATATACAAAGGTTGCCACAAGAGGTAATGATGTTAGGACAAAGAACAGGGGATGAGCGGAGAGGTATGTTGACTTGGATTCCAACGAGGGTGGGGACCATATTTTTCTGTCACTGGCCTCGATTACAGAGATGAGTCCAGTCTAGGGGTCAAAACCACTCTGAGCACATGGGTCTGTGAGAGACCACATGCTTCGGTGAACTCCGGTTTCAGGTGAGGCCACTTTTGAGAACTGGTGGCAAAAGGACTTCATCAGGGTTGCTACGTCGTTTGACAGTCGAAAGAGACACAAGGCTTTCATCCCCTGTCCCTGTCTCCACTCCTGCCGTTTTGGGAATCCCAGCTTAGAGGCCAAAACTGAGCCTGTTCCTCCACCTTCATCTGTGCAATTACCATCAGCATGGCCGCCAGCCCACCTCTCTAGGCTTTGTGTGCACATTGAGGAGTATTTCCTTTCAGTAAAGACCACAGAATCCTAGAACTAGAGAAGTCATCCTAAAACTACCCTCAGTCTGATACTGTCATCAGACAGCTATTTGTTTATCCTGCCCCTGAAAGATGACTATTTATTTTCTTCTTGCAGATTCCCTAGGGACAGAGACGTGACCTTCTGCCTTGTTTGTCTGCTGCTGCATCTTATCCAGATGTGAGACCCCCCTGTACATCCGTGGTGAGATGCCCCAACCTCGATGCTGAGGGTCTGGGTTCCACTGGGGACTGTGTTCGAATCAAGACGTCAGGGCCACTAAGTTCCTCCCCACAAAGAAACAGCTTCCTGTTTCTTTCTTGCATGTGTTCAGTTCATTTCAAAAATAATCATGGTCGTTCTTTGCCCTTTTGTCCAGTTTGTTTCTCTCTCTCGTATTCTTTTTTAATTAGGGAAATCTAGGGCAACATGGTACGCCTCTGATTCTAAATGTTGAGACAGGAAAGCTCTTCAAACTCAGGGTTTCCGTGGCAAATGCAACTCGGTCTCGCTACCCAGTCACAGAGGCACAAGCATTAACATTTTATGCTATATGACTAAGTATTGCACTTTCGGAAAGCGCTGGGATTAATGTTACTATGACAACTCCAAATTTCTGACTTTTATGTGTGTACAATTTCAAGGATACAGTTGCATTGTAATGCAAGGTTGTTTATAAAATCTCGCTTGACCACTAAGATATTTATTACAAGTCTTCACGGAGACCGAAAGAAAGTGTCCCCCCTCCAACCTCGCCGCTCACCAGCACGCATCAGTGAAATAGATGGTAGTGTATATGTGGTGGCAAAATATTATGAAATCAATTAAAATCTTATTTCTTTTCACAGTGGCTATACTTATAAACACACACATACAGTATGCAGCCCTGGATAAAAATACAAATAAAACATAAAGAGAAAACATATAAAACCTCATAAATATACAGTATCCTGCCTTATCAATATTCATTTATGCATATCTCTGCACTCACGCATTAATAAAAAGCACATATATTGGATTTGAATGTGTGAGGGATGGGCCGGGACGCTGTAATCAAGATATTCCAGCTCTCTTCTTCACGGAGAAGTATTACATTATCTCTCTCAGCCTATTATGTTTTCTGAAATTTCCAAATGTATGTTTTGGCCTCTTCAACTATAGTCTTCTGCATTTAAGTAATGAGAAAGTTAAGTACAATAAATGGATCACTCAAGGGCATTACAAAGAATGTTTTGATCTATTTAGAGCCTTTAGCTTCAGAGCAAAGGCCGGGTTTGGTGTGACCTGAGTGAATTCCAACTGTTTTGTTTCACTAACAAGTGAAGCATATATTTCAATAGAATTAATGTATGACTGGCTTCTCCAAGAAGACTCCATTTCAGGGGGCGGGGGGGGGGGGGAGCTCCTTTCTAAATTCCCTCAGAAATTTTTAAGAAAGCATTTTGAGTCCACACGTGAGCGATGTCATATGGCATTTGGCTTTAGTCCTTTGGTAACTAGTACATTGAAAAAGCTAAAGCCCTAAACTGTCCTTAGAAACAATCAACAGTACACGGATGTAAATTTCAAAATGGTAATAATAGATAGATAGATAGATAGATAGATAGATAGATAGATAGATAAATAAAAAGCATCTCAAATGTCGCGTCAGTTGGGAGGATCTGAGGAGTGGCTGGCCCCACAGCTCTGTTTTATTTCTCTTTGTAATTAGCGGTGCGAAGACGGTTTCCTTCCAGGACTCAAAGTGCTAGCACTGCTTTGTGAGACATCTGGGCTTTTTCTCAGCTGGGTCTGACCTGTTTCCCCATGGGACACGGGGTACAGGGCCCCCTGCTCCCTTTTCATTTGGTAACTGTGAATGCTGAGGCCAAACCCAACTCGGTGAGGAGATTACTGACTGTCTTCTGGGCTTTCGTGTCCCTTATGTGTCTCCCTTTTCTATGGTTTTTGTCATTCCTTTGGCAACGATGAGTAATGCGCCAGCATTCTCACGGAAGACCAGTTGTTTTATGGAACCAGGATGCATCGTTAGCGAATTAATTCATTAGCATCACCCTCCTATTATTGAATCAATCATCTGTAGAAGCAAGATGCCCTTAGTTTATAAAAGACATTTGTGCCTGTGCGGGAATAATTGTGAACCTGTTTTTCTAGAAAGAGTTGAGGAAGGCATCTCACATGGAGTTCCTTTGTGTCCCGACACAAAACAGCTAGAAGAACGTAACAGGGGCCAGAGGCAGCTCGAGGTGCCAGGGGCCACGGGGTCCAACCCAAGAATTATAATAAAGCCTCCAAAATGGAGTCCTTGATTGAATAATAGCCCACACTTATTGAGTTCTTACTGAAAGCAAGGTGCTATTTGTCTTTTTTCTTTTTTCAATTTTCTTTTAGAGGAGGTACCAGGGATTAGAACCCAGGACTTTGTGCGTGCAAAGCACATACTCTACCACTGAGCTATACCCTCCCTAAGGTGCTATGTGAAGTAGTTTTCAGTTACATGCTTTTTTAAAATTTATTTTTAATTGACGTATAGACAGTTTACAATGTCCTGTCAATTTCTGGTGTACAGCATAGTGTTTCAGTCATATGTGTACATACATATATTCGTTTTCATATTCTTTTTCATTATAGGTTACTACAAGACATTGAATGTAGTTCCCTGTGCTCTACAGAAGAAACTTGGTGTTTCTCTCTTTTATATATAGTAGTTAGTAGCTGCAAATCTCGAACTCCTCCCTTCCCACCCCTTTTCCCTCCTGGTAAATAAGCTTCTTTTCTATGTCTGTGAGTCTGTTTCTGTTTTGTAAATAAGTTTGTTTGTGTCTTTTTGTTGTGGTTTGGTTCCACATGTAAGTGGTATCATATAGTATTTTTCTTTCTCTTTCTGGCTTATTTCTCTTAGAATAATGATCTCCAGGTCCATCCATGTTGCTGCAAATGGCATTATTTCATTCTTTTTATGGCTGAGTAGTATTCCATTGCATACATATATCACAGTTTCTCTATCTAGTCAGCATTTACATGCTTCAATCATCACAAAAGCCCCATAAGGATGAGGCAATGACACAACAGAGGATGCAGTGATTTGTTCAAGTTCATACAATCCAGAAAGCAAAGGAGCCAGGATGTGAACCCAGGCAGCCTGGCTGCAGACTGCTCTCACCTGCGTTTCTAGACTTAATTTTATCAGGTCTCTTAAGGAGATTCGGGGTTTTAGGCATAGAGTTTTAGACCCCCTGGAGGCACCCCTATGACCATCTCCATCTGAGGGTGTAATAGATTTTCCTGTAAGTGAAGACTTCAGGGAAGTTCCTCTCTGTTCAGACAGTTTTACCTCCTGCAAGTCTGATTTTCAAATACATAAGGTCCTACTATATAGCACTGGGGATACTCAATATCTTGTAATTGTCTACGATATTAGAAAAAGAACATGAAAAGATATATATATATATGTATAAATGAATCACTATGCTGTACACCAGAAATTAACACACTTAAACATTGTAAAACAACTGTACTTCAATAAAAAAAAATTTTTTTAAATACATCATTGACCTTAAGTCAGCGAGATAAGAAAGGACCAAAGTTTTACCTTAATGGTAAAATTTTTCTCTTTATGATTGCAAAGGCTTTTTGTCTTATTATTAAAGTAATAACCTCTTATTTTAGGAAATTTATAAAACACCAACACTATCACTTAATGTTACATCCTGTTAATGATCACTCCTGGCAGTGATGCCATGGAAATTAGCCCTTTAACATATTTGTTGTGTCTGTTTTCCATATTTTGGATCACAATGTGTGTAGTAATTACTCATAATATTTAATGCCAGTGCACTAATATGCCAAAGACAAAGTGTCATATGCACCTTGTTTATTTTCTTTATAACAAAAGCCTCATGCTCCTTGTTTATGACCAGGTCAATGACTTTATGATATTTCATCATGTGTAATACCTAAGGTGTTTATAATTAGACATTTGTGTTTTCCAGTTTTTTTTTTCAACTATCATAGGGAACACCAAAATGAACATCTTTGTGTGTTTCAGATTATTTCTAACATGGATAAGGTAGACTTCTAGACGTGGGATTACTGTATCAGAGAGGGGGCCCTTTATAAGGTAGTTACTGTCAAAGTAAGGGTTCCTAGAATCTACTACTCAACTCTCCCTAGAAGCCTGAAACATTAAGCGAACCCGCTGTTGCTCGGGGAGGTTGAGTTCAGGGACGTGCCAGCCCTGTCACCAGAGTAAATCCTGTTTGGAACTCACTGACGTCAGCCTCTCAGGACGGACTTCCCAAAGCCGTATGTCGAGAGTACGGCCTTGGCTTTCATTGCGGACAATCAGGACCAAGTCTTCGTGGGCAAAAGCACTGCTGAAAACATTGTCTCCCGTGTTGGTCACTGTTTCTCAAATAAGATAAACAAACTTCATCCTGTCTGACTCACCGGCACAATCCATCTTCCTCCTGCAAAAAAAAAAAAAAAAAATGTATATATATATATATATATACACACACACATACTATATATATATATAGTTCCATTTTTTGCCTGGACAGTCGGAAAACCTACAACTTAAATAAATATCCCATAGTAGCCTACAACTACAGACTTTTCATTAGCAAAATGTCCCACCCACCGTTTCCCCCCCCCAATCATAACCTCCTCTTTTTGCTGTAAGTACACTCTCTTTCCTAGACAGTTTAAGTCCCACTTTTTGATGACTCTTCACTTGTCTTCAACATCCTCATGACACGCACAGTGCCCTGGTCTAAACACCAAATTTGAATCGTACATTTGAGTTTATTTTTTTTACTTGCCTTTTATGTCCAACTTGGTGACTGGGCCATAGGAGGGCCTCTCTCCTGCCACATCCTGTAGGAACTCCTAGAGGAGAGGGTCTCCTAGCTGAGGTTTGTGCAGTGATCTCTCTGTGGTCTATTTGGTATTCCCCAGGGAAGGACAGCGAAGAGAGAAGAATCAGTTACTACCCCTTTTCACCCTTAAGGACTTGAAGTCCCTTTTACATCATAATAACCTGTAATAAAGGCACAGACACTTAAGTCAGGGAGTCATTCTCCTGCAATAGGAACGTAAACTGCTAAACAGGTCCTGCTTTTACTAGGAGGACTACAGCTTAAGTACAAGTCCTCTACAAGATCTCAGCTAGAATCTTCTGAGCGGTTAGCGAAAAACAAATGTTGACTCTGCCAAGTATAGGGA
Source organism: Camelus dromedarius (assembly GCF_036321535.1). Classification (NCBI taxonomy): domain Eukaryota; kingdom Metazoa; phylum Chordata; class Mammalia; order Artiodactyla; family Camelidae; genus Camelus; species Camelus dromedarius. Next base: position 7,113,176 of record NC_087437.1, on the reverse strand, counting down.
CCTAACCTCTCTTGGAGAGATGAGGGCATTTCTGAAAACCCCCCTTTCAGCTTGGTTAGGGTTTAGACATTGCTTTCTGTAACCCTGCACCACGGAACCTTTCTCAGGGGCACTCCTTCCACTCAAATAAGGACTCAACCGGGCTTGAGGAAAGAAATCTAGGGTCAGTGTTCCCGTTAGCCTGGCAGAGGAACCAATCCATCGATGAAGCCGCCAGGTAATGAGTAAGTTGGAGGTAATTGAATTTTCTGTCTGGAGAGGTCTTAAACTCTCAGGGGGGTGAGAGAAGAAAGACAGACTTGTTGATTCAAGGGGCTCTTTAAATCTCTCGTGTCTCACGTGTGGAAATGTCCAAAACTAGCTATTGAGATAAGATGAAGCCGCTTCAGAACAGGCAGTGACAGCTTCCCTTAATTCCATCAAAAACCTGCAACAGAGAAAATGCAGAAGCCATCACCCAGATCCGGGGGACCGGGAAGTAGCTAATGGAGCCATATATTCATCGTATTGATTGGTCCATTGATTTTTCTCCCCCGTTTTTAAGCACCCATTGCTTGGTCCTGTGCCAGAGATGCTTTAAAGAGCTTAAACAAAACTTACACCAAATCTTGCCAATGGTCCCCAAGGAGCCTGCAAAGTAACTTTCTCTGTTGGCCCAAGTGCAGCACACAGGTGAATCCCCTCCAGAAGAAATTGCAGAGTTCTGGATCCAAAAAGCTGCTCAACCTGTCAAATTAATAACCCCACCTGGGAGGGGAGGTAAGGAAAACCTAAGTGGTAAGCTTGGACTGTTGCGCCAAGAGGTTATGAAGAAAGAGGTTGGCTCAGGTGGTCCTGTGATTAAAAGTTGAAGGATTCTTATCTCAGCATCAGAGAATGGAGTGTATCCACTCTCACAGGACCAATCACAGATGTTCTGGGACCAGAAATTCCCTAATCCATTAGTGTCCAAACTCTACTGTGTTTGAGAATCATGGGGGCATCATTCTTTTGATACCTGGATGCAACTTCATTGAGTCTGGTTCGGTCAGGAACAGGACCTCAGAACCTGCATCGTAACAAGCAGATTCCTAAGTGAAGGAGGTCTTTGGATTCAACTGCTCGAACTCTGCCAACAGGTTTCCAGAGCAGTGTTGTTTGTCGACTGCTGTGGATGACCTGGACAGGTGTAAAATGGACACTGTTAAATACTTGGAAGATTGATAATTATCCCTTGATTGTTGTCCCTTCATCCTCCTGCACACAGTAACCGAGAGAGCCTCTGGCCAACCCTCGAGCAACAAAAACACACCAAGATTGGCATTCTCTGGAAACCTTTGATTGCAAGTAGCAGAAACTGGCTTACCGACTTAAGTGAACTCAAGCAAAGCGATGTGACTTTATCAAGAGGCTACCATGGTACCTTATGGCGTTTGATGACCTGAGATCTGGAACCAGAAACACATAACCCTCTGCCTCTCATTTCTTCTTCTCTCAGCATCTATTTCTTGAAACATTACTTCCTTGCTTCTTAATTTGCAAAGCAGGACACGGGTGCCCCAAGCAACCTAATTAACATGAGTTCTACAGGCCAAGATGAAATGCCAATTCTAACTTGGGTTGGTTCCTACCTAGGGTACAATCAATACAGATTCCAAGGTCATCCAGAGGTCAGGGGCCCCAAGAAGGGTGGAGGGTAATCTCGACCAGGGAGTGGTAAGGAACTGAAACTTTCAATCCTACTGTTCCTAGGCTTTCCGTTTATCTCAAATCCCCACACTCTGAATAGAGAGAACTCACAACATACTGAGCAGTATGTAGCCTGTCAGCAAGGAACCAGTCGTTCATAGATTGTTCTTTCTTAGAAGGAAAATAAAACATATAAACAGGATTTAGTCTCAGCACCGAGTCAGCTCAAGGCGTAATTGTCAAATGAATGGAAAACATTCTCCTTCCAAGCCTCTACACTTCACCTGTGTCCTCATGCTCACCCCCCCACCCCCATCTTCTTCAATCAGAGTATCTGTTATTTAATCATTCGCATCCAATATGCATGGGTTAAGTTGATCTGTCCCTTACTCCAGGGGAAAAATGACCACAGTAAGCTTAAAAACACCCATGGGAATGACAGAACATTAATTTCATTCACCCTGAAGGGACCCCTGTCCTGGAGCATCAGGCATGCGAGTTATTCCTTGTGGTAGGATTTTGGTGCATCTCACATTTGAGCAATAAAGCAAATCAAAAATGGACAGAGTATAATCAGGAGTCCTGATCTCAAAAGTAGATGTGTTCTCAGATATATCTTTTGGCACTTTCCTGACCTATTTGCCTGTATCAGGAGAATTTTCTGTTTTTAAATATTTAAACGGGGTGTAAGAGTTCATTTCAGCCTCAGCGACAGGCAAACCCCATGGCACCCTGCCATGGACAGAATTTTCTTCCTGAAAAAATTCATCCTCCAAAGGTTGAAGGTGGAGGTGCGTGCGTGCGTGCGTGTGTTGCGGGGCAGGAAGGGGGGAAGTTCAGTCACAGCTTAGCAAACCCTGAATGCTTTACAAACTCCATCGTCTACTGCTGGAGGCCGTTTTCACCTACCCAGGTGTTCTGTTCCACTGGCAGCTAGTTGGTGTGTGTGTGTGTGTGTGTGTGTGTGTGTGTGTGTGTGTGTGTGTGTGCGCGCGCGCTGATTTTAATCAAGCCACAAACTTCTTTGCCTGAAATTTTATAAGTTCTTTCTGGATTTAATCCACGTGTGCATCTGAAGAAAGAATTACCAACAAGCATCCTGTCCTGAGGCTAAAGACCCTTACAAAGCCGCCCATCAGAAACCTGAGCCGGCTTCTAATGAGCCTCCCTTTGAGTCCAGTGAGCACAACCACACCCTCTTCTTTGAGAGGAGATGAGCTCGTGCCCGTGAAACCTGATAGGACAGGAGGCAGCAATTTGCTTCCACACCTCTGCTTCCCTTTGGGAATTCACGCTCAGAGGGGAGGTCCCTCTACACTGAGCCACCTAGTGGCCAGTGCGGAGAACAACAGCCAGAGACACAAGTCTTGGGGGACAAAACAAACGGGGGACCCTCTTGGGGAGGGTGTGGCAGTGATTCCATGAGACTCCTGATAAGAAGGAAGCCACTGGACGACAGGGCTTGTTTCTGCTACTCAGTTTGTCTTTTGTAACCACTCTGCAGGGAGATGGTATTATTGGTGTGATCCAGAGCAAAAATCTGGACAGCCACAAAAATGTGTCAATCCTCACTCCACCGGTTGCTGATCACTCAACCTCGGACTAGTTATTCATCCTTGTGAGCCTCTGAAAAATCAGACTGATGATGGTAACCTCCAACCTTTGTTGTGAGAATTAAATGATGATTTAATGATGTGCGGAACGTCTCGCACGAGGATGGGCTCAAAATGTTTTCAGTGGATAACAAGCAAACACACTGCTAACCAGACTTGTCTGGGAAATTCTCACTGTTTCTCCTTTGAAGTTAGATCCGTGCTTCTCTTGTGTGCTCAAAGATTTGATGACAGAGTTGCCTTTTGAGAAAAGAGGAAGAATCTTTTAAGAAGCACTGTTAAGTCAGTGTATTCCTCTTACCACTGTCCAATTCACTAAGTCAAGTAGGACCCACTGTAGAGCACAGGGAACTATATGCAGTTTCTTGTAGTGACATACAATGGAAAAGAATCTAAAAAGAAAAAATATGTATGCATGTATTTGTATAACTGAATCGCTTGGCTGTACATCTGAAATTAACATCGTAAATCAACTACACTTCAATAAAAAATAAAATTTTAAAAAATAATAAATCAAGGAGAATCTACTCCTAGCTTCTCTCCAGTTATAAGGAGGATGTCCACCAGGCACCAAGGTGGACTCTGACGACCCCCCTTCCTCTCTGTCTTTATTGTGCCATATTTGACCAAACTAGATGTCTAGAAGCCTTAGGAGATATTAATCAGAGAAAACAGATCTTTTGACCAGTTCCAGCAGCTTAATTCACATCCATTTAGATGAAAGTTGAAAGCTGTTGATGATGGTCGCACGATCATTTCAGATCACGCAGAGGGATTCCGTCTAAAGCACAGGCCACCCGAAGCCAGTGAGAGGAAAGTCCCTTCCCCGTTTCCTCTCTGTCTTCTTCCTTTCTCTTTTAATTTTAACATCAAACGATTCCTTCCCCAGCACGAACCTCCAGGATACATCTGAGAGCATTGTCCATATCACAGACCCTCCACCTCTGCCAATGTGTGGAGGGGGAAAAAATTATAGAAAAATACTATCCAAACCAAATAGACTCCAATTTTGAGTCTGGGTAGTATGCCAACAACAAAAACCTAAATAAAACAGAATGATGTAGGGGATGAAATCGCACATTATTAGCAGAAGACACCAGACACTCAGCCATATTCTTCTCTCTCCAATTCTCAGGCTTGGTCTCACCGGAAGAAAGTCTCAGAAAGATGGATTCAGTGCACTGAAAGGGCCACAGTCCCAAGTAATGGGGTAAGGCTATTATTTGCCTTATTCGTTTGGGATATTTTAGAGACGGCATGAAAACTAGAGTCAAGGAATCAAAAGACTATCCAAGTGTAGGGACATCGATATTTTAAGTCATAATAACAGAATGTGTGTCTTTGACCCCCTTCCATGATGCGTGTAAGGTAACAAAAGCAGGGAGAAGGCTGTGGGTTCTCCCTCTCTCCTGAAGTGTTCAATCTATTTTGTTGATTCTGTTTTATTTTGAGAGGTGTTACATGAGCCGGAACTATGTTTCATACCACTGTGCAGTTCTTCCCAGTCTGAGAATTCCTTTCAAGTGGGCTGTTTGGTTGGATGTTTACAACAATGAAATGAACTCCACAGATGACGGTTAGAATTCAGATTTGGCCAAGGAGTTTCCAAGTGATTCGGTGACTTGTTCGAAGACATTCTGCCAGCAAATATTCAAGCTGAGATACAAAGATCGTGTGGCTGGGAGCTTCAACGGGATGGCAAGGCAACTTTGGAACTTCCTCTGCTGCAAATCTTCTAGAAACAAAGCTGTTCTTTTCTGCATAAAGCAGTCTGATATGCGGTCCTGACTGCAGATCAGGAAGGAGACCAGAAGACCTCTCCTGAGGGTCCTGTATTAAGACCCGTTTCTTTCTCTCTAAATGGAAGGGCAGTGATGCTAACAATTAAGAGGCAGGCTTCCGTACTTCCTTTGTCTGAGCTCTTCAGCCAGACAGGAAGGAACCACGCCCTCTACAAGGTAGAGCTCTCTCTGCAAGCTGGTTCACATGCTTTCACTCTCTAAACTTTGATTTGGGGTAAAGACGAATGTCTTAGAGGCAGGAGGGTGTCGCTCACTGGTAGAGTGTGTACTAAGCACGCACGAGGTCCTGGGTTCAACCCCCAGTAGCTCCATTAAAAAATAAAGAAACCTAATTACCTCCCCACCAAAAATAAATGAATTAAATAAATAGACAAACTCTTTCTTAAGGAAAACCTCAGGAATCTGCACACCCCAGCAAACGGGAGATCAGGGCTCCGTTTTCTCAAGCCGGATGTCACCCTTTTAGAAAACTTTCCGAACGAATAAAGTTGGGGCTCTTCTGCATAAAAATGAAGTGAAGGAACCGTCAAAGTCTCTAGTCAGCACCATCTGCAAGTTTAGGGGGAGAGTCTGAAGGCAGAGCACGAACAGAAATGTGAACACTCCCTCGCTCCATCCCCGCCCCCTCCCAGCCTTCCACCTGCAATAGACTGTATTCATATCTCCCAGAGGAAATATGCTATTACTGATAATATGATCACTGAAACACTGGGAGTGGTTAGATCCAGAGCTCTGGCAGTGGGTTAATAAAAGGCCTAATGAAGAACAAAAAATCCTGCCAGTCGCTGTAAAAAAATATTGCCCTCGGGAAATTATAAATCAGACACCATAGTGTGAAGTTTTAAAAAAAAGTGTATATATATATGTGTGTGTGTGTGTGTGTGTGTGTGTGTATATATATATATGGCATTGACTCACTGATAAATGCAGGAGTGGGCAGACTGGTGACGAAACAAATATGTCACTGGATGCCCTTGAAGTTTCAGTCCCCCTCAGCATGATGAAGTTGAACGCCTCCGCGGTGCAAAGCCAAAACCACATTTACTCAGCCTTGTCACTCTGCCCCGCGCCGCAGAAACAGGATGCTCCGTCCACAAATTAGTTCTAATTCCCAGAGCCTCACTCGCCTTCTCTCTTTTTATTTTTTTCTCTCTCTCTCCTTTATTTATTTATTTTTTTAATTTGTTTGTTTGCCCAATTCCACAGCATTCCTCTCAATAGACTCCTAAAGGCTGTCCCTGGATAGAGACCTGTATTGAGGGTTTTCTTTATCTGTCCACACTGAGCTTGTCTGGAAAGAATCCAGTGGAAATCCGTTTTATGGGCCGCCTCAGCCTAAGGCCAGCAGACCAAACTAGGAAGTACCATGAACAAACTACGGCAGAGGCCCTGACTAGGAGCTCACCTGACCTTTCAGCTACGTGGTCAGTGGTCAGAGAAGGCAGTCGGCCTTTCCCACACTAGGAGCACTCACACACCCGCCTCGCGAGCTGGATGAGCCATTGTCCATCACTGGGTCACTCTTGTCCGTGACCTTCCTACAACCCTCCCTCCAACAGGAGAGTCTTCTCCCAAGGTCCACTTCTGCCGGCTTTTCCCTTGGCAGACTGCATGCCAACTGCGGGCTCTGCATCAGAGACAGGCAAGTCCCCAGGAGACTCAAGGAGAGGGGGCTGAGCAGTGCCCTGGAGGTCCACGCCAAGCAGGAGCCCTCCGCCCACCCCTCCCCAGTTGCACCGATCCTACCTGCCCAAGCTGGTAGCTCTCCCCTGGAAGAAGGGCGGAGATGCTGGGATGATTCAGGAACGCCTTTTCATCCCGTGGGGTGTGAGGACAGACTGGGACGTCGGGGATACTTCTTTCCTTCCTTCAGGAATTCCAACAGGGCAACTCCAGAAGTACGAGGAAGCTCTCACAGAGAAACCTCCAACTGCCTTAAGGAAATTGAACCACAAACCTCCAAGGGACAATACGGGGCAATAAATCAACTGTGATGAGCAACTGGACCCTCATCCTGAATTCCCTCTCCTGAAATTTACATTTTCCTGGAGATGGCTAAAACATTAGCCTAGTAACTACCATTGTACTGGTTTCAGAGGGTCCGCTGGCCCCAGATGTGGATTCATATTTCTTTCTTTCTTTTTTAATTGAAGTTTAGTCAGTTTACAATGTTGTGTTAATTTCTGGTGTGCAGCACAGTGAGTCATTTATATATATTTTTTTATATATATATTTATATATATAAAAGTCATTTATAAATATATATATTTATATATATATTCCTTTTCATATTCTTCTGCACTATAGGTTATTATAAGATATTCAATAGAGCTCCCTGCACTATACAGTAGGACCATATCACTCATCTATTTTATATATAGTAGTTAGTATCAGCAAATCCCAAACTCCCAGTTTATCCCTGTCCATCCCCTTCCCCCACCCCCACCCCCATAACCATAAGTTTGTTCTCTGTGAGTCTGTTTTAGTTTTGTAAATAAGTTCATTTGTATCTTTTTTTTTTTAGAGTCCACATACAAGTGATATAATATGATATTTTTCTTTCTCTTTCTGGCTTACTTCACTTAGTATGACGATCTCCAGGTCCATCCACGTTGCTGCAAGTGGCATTGTTTTATTCTTTTTTATGGCTGGGTAGTATTCCACTGTATAAATGTACTGCAACTTCTTTATCCAGTCATCTGTTGATGGACATTTAGGTTGTTTCTATACCCTGGCTATTGTAAATAGTGCTGCTATGAACATTGGGGTGCACGTATCTTTTACAATTGGAGTTCCCTCCATATATATATGCCCAGAAGTAGAATTGCTGGATCATAGGGTAAGTCTATTTTTAGTTTTTTAAGGAATCTCCATACTGTTTTCCATATTTCTTTTTTTTTTTTCAGCTGAGATAAGATGAGAATCTATAAACCCAACTCTCCCAAAGATTCAGGGATGGGAAAAAACAGGAAAATAGACAGTAAAGGGAATATACAATTCATTTACAAATAGTACTCTGATTTATGTATTAAAGCTTTGTAAAGCTATCTTTTGGAGCATTGATTTCCATATGCCAGAGCAAGTCTCTGATGGAGTTTTCATTGGTGCACAGTGCAGCAAAATGCAAGAGAACAAAATGCAATGAGACTTTCATATGATGTATATGAAACTTATAGGATATATAATATCATATGATGCATAATATAAATGGTAAATTATATTTATTTTATTTATTTTGAGATTGGGTCCTTTTTCCTCTTATTTCAGAAATAGTCCTCTCTTTCAATAGCAGATTACACTTGCTTTTTCAGTGTCCTTATTTGGTAAAATAAAAAGTTGTCATTCTGTGTTGCCTTCCTACTTTTTAAATTTTACTGGTCCCAGAAATCCAAAAATCTGGAACTTAGCACAGCAAGGGGTGTCTCCTTGCCTTGTCCCCAGTCTGCCTCAACATGACAGAGACTACCTTTCTCTCATCACCACACAACCAGTCACCCTGAACATATCCAGAGTTCTTAAGGTACGGACCCAAAGCAACAGACCCATGTTTCCTCCAAAATATGTGGTTTGCCTTCCACTCCAACCTCAAAGTACCAACTTCAAATTTTTATTCTGAGGACTCTCCTCTTTACAGCTGTCTTTGAGGGAGAATTGGTTTCTGAAATGTGTTGCTAAGATGATGTCTACCACGTGAAGACAACAATTAGACCAGTGGCTCTCTGGTTTGCACCGCCACACTCTTGAGCCAAGCCAGGTATCCACTTTCCCATATGCATATGCTTGTATATATACTTATAGACTTAACAGCAGTATTGTATGTGTTTGGTCTTGTGTGTTATCAGCGGGAGCTTTGTAATGGTGTCAAACGTATAGCCACCAGACTTATTTGTCAAATAAAGTCCTTGATGGAATCTAGTTATTTAGTCATTTTAGTTCATGAATTTCAACTTATGATAGATGTTACTCAATACATACTGAATAACCCAACCAAGCTGGGTTAACTAATACTTAACTCAGTAAGTTATGCTTAAATAGCTGTTAGCCACATGCAAAAATAAAGGCCATGAAATGGCACATGGTTTACCCCTAATTTCTAAATATTAAAGAAATGACTTGTACCCAAAGAAGACCCTTCAGGAGCAACCATGGGACCACAAACCATTCTTTAAGAATCAACACTCTGAGGGGGGAGGATGTAGCTCAAGTGGTAGAGTGCATTTTTAACATGCATGAGGTCCTGGGTTCAATCCCCAGTACCTCCTCCAAAAATAAACCTAATTATCTCCCCCCCCCACCGCCAAAATAAAATAATTCAATAACACAATAATAAATAAATAAAATATTTTAAAAAAAGAATCAGCACTTTGAGAACCCCAAGCTACAGATGAATAAGCCATGTAAGGCCAGAATGTTGGCTTGGTAGATTCTTTCTGCGTTGATTTTCTGGGTTTCGTTATTCCTAAGCTTTTAGTTCAGTATTTGTTTTTTTTTAAACATGTCCTGCTGTCCTGAGAGATCTTAAAGAAGCACTTAAGTCTACAGCTGAATTAGGAATACTGAGAGACATCATAGGAGAAGCCTCAAGTCCACATCTGAATTTGGAGTTAGGAAAGAGAAGAAGCAGAGGCCCTGCCAGTGTGTGGTTTCGAAGGAAATATGTGTGCATCTTGGGAACAGAAAGAAGAGATGAAGAACCTCCCACTTGAAGGTTCGTCCTCTTGGCCAATTTTAGAGAACCAGGCTCTCCTCTTACTAAAGATACCACTCAATGCTGTTCGGAAGTCATTGAAGATAAGGACAGAAAATCAATCTTTGACATTGGTCCATGAAGCCTCTTGGTGGTCTTAACCAAAGCAATTGTCGTGGAGCAGCAGGGCTGGGAGCCAGTCTGGAGTTTGTTAAAGAGTGAATTCAGTGAAAGTGTGGAAGCAGACTTTGCAGACCTATCTCGGGAAGCCGAGCTATGAAAAGGTGCAGGGAAATGGGGCAGTAGCAGGGGGGGCGACAGGGTAAAGGAAATGTGAAGGTGGGGGCTAAGTCGGCATGTTTGGATGATGGGAAAGATCATTTAGGAAGAGAAAGACTGATGGTGAGAGAGAGAGAGAGAGAGAATGGTCAAATGAGAAAAGACCTTAACAAAGGGAGAGAGGCTGAGATCCGGAGTGTGTAAGGAGCTACCCACATTTGAAAGAAGGGAAATGCACTTCATTTTAATAGTAAGGAAAAAGAGGGTAGGTACTGCTACAGAGGGATTTGGATCACCAATTCTAATGATGGAAAAAAATGACCGAGTTCTGTATCTTGTGCTTTCTCCTTTCATAACAATACTAGGTCATTAGCTGAAATGAGGGGGAAAGATAGAAGTAGTGAGAGTAGAGTAGAGTTTTGAATGGTGCTTCTTATTTTTGTAATGTAGAATTGTTGAATAGTCAGTGTTAAGAAGCCATTTGAGGTCTAACATCTTAATTTTTTTTTTCCCCTCAGCTATGGTGTCCTCCTTCATGTGTGCATACGGAAAAAGCAACAAAAGCTGACCAAGGTTGGAAGTTTCCCAACTTTATACAGCAGAGGGAGAGAGGGCAAGAGCATGGAGAGATTTGCAAAGGAGAACTTTTAATCACAAGTCTAAGCTAGAAATGAAAGAATGTGGTACCGGGCATGAGCTAAAGGGTTTTGCGTCAGCAATGAGATCAGTGGGTTGAATGTCATGAAGTAGAAAATACCAGACTAACGAGATGTTGTGGTCAAAGAAAGAGATACACGAATCTGAGATTTTGGAGTAGGTGGAGAGGACGAGGGCACTTCACAGAGAAGTCAAGGAACTGAAAAGCCAAGGTCCCAAGGATGATGAAAGGAGTGTAGAAGAAACTGAAAATATATCCTGAGGCCAAAATTTAATTTAGTGGAAGAAGAGAAGTGGCCAGAAGGAAGTCTGTAAACAATGGTCATGAGACGAAGATGATGGTCTGTCTAGAAGGGCTGAGCCTCAAGGATACAGGGATTGCGGGGGAGGGAGGGGACTCCCAGTCTGAAAGCAGCCTGGTACAGCAGAGGACAACTGTGTCTCCTCTGGTCCTGATAAGGGGGAAGAAACCTCTCCAAGAGAGAGGACTGCTGAGGAGTGAGGTCTTCAGAGGACAGTCAGATGTCAGAACAAGTGGTGAAGTGGTCATTTATCAGAGGCTTTGAGTCCCTGGCTGGTTTACCTCCCACAGGATCTGAAAGTCAGGGAGAGTGAAGGGTGGGGCCAGTTGTCCAGCAATGAGAGTTCAAGTCATGGAGAGCAGAAGAGGACAAGCAGAATTGTGAGGCATGATGGAATGCTCCCAGCTTCTGCTTTTTCCTATGAACATCGCCACGACCATGAGCATCACTGAGTATCTGCAGGGTATGCAGTATTCACGTGCATGATCTCATGGAAACTTCACAATTTATGAGCAAATTGCCTCATTGCCCATTTTACAAAGGATGAAATTAGGACTTGCCCCCAAACACACAGCTTTTAAATGACGGAGCTTAACCACTCTTCTACAGGGTTTAACATTTAGTTGAACAGATGCATTACTGAAGGAGTTGATCATAATCTGAATTTTTGTAAATCAAGCCATCGTCATAATTCACTAAAGAAGTTCGTATTTCTAGGACTACTATTATGAATCCTTTGTCAATGCAAAAATAACTTCCCCAAATGGACACCTCCCGGGTAATCTGTTTGACCACACCCTATTTTCTTGAAGCCAGATCATTTTTATTAAAAGGTGTTGTTACACAGTATTCTAGATCAGAAATGATCAAGGAATTTTATAGACCATAAGTTGTCTCTCTGATTAGAAAAAAAAAAAAAAAAAGACCCAATAAGGTCAGTGGCAAAAGCAAGAATTACACCAAGGCATTATGACACTGCTCACTATAAAAGTCTGCCATTCCTTCCTCATTAGAAGAGCTTTATTTTCCATGGGATGGATTTCAAATGAGGATATGCTATAAGTGGAAAACAATACATACGGGTTCATTAGTCTTGCTCTTTTAAAGATAAATGCTGTATGTGGGATAAGTGCTGTGAGCAAGAAATTATAAGCAGGTTCCCATATGCTAGATATCTATTTCCACAGTTTGTATCATCATGGTTTCTGGGCACTTTGACAGATAGATGAGGCTAATTCAGGCAACGCAGTACATTCAGAAGAGTAGGTGAAAATCCTCTTTCTCCTTAGCTCCCTGCCTTGAAAAGCAATAATTCCTCAGAAAGTGAGAAGAATAAAAGATTTTCTTGAATGGAAACCTCAGAGAAAAGCTGTACAGAAGGCACAGGTTTCAATCTTTTGGTTCCGAGGAATGTTGACTGTGTGACCCGTTGATCAAGGTGTTTGGCATCTATCCTATGTAAATAATCCTAAATGGGGTAAATGCTGTATGCTAATCATCGCAGCCGACAAAAGGAAAAAATTCCAAAGCAAACAAGATAGAAAAGTGTTCAAAAGTTGGAGAGATTTTCAAATAATTTGTAGTGTATATTTCTCCAAATGTTATGTAACTGTTAAAATCATATGTATAAAAACTGCAGAATTATTTGGGAGAATTCTTATGTGACAAAAGCAGTAATATGTTAAATGTCATATGTCCCAAATATTAAATAAAGAGGTTGATGACAACTGTGAAAAAGAAACAGACAAAGCATAGAAAAAAGGTTGGGTTTAGGTGTTGAGACAAGGAGGAATTTTCTGCTTGTTCTTTTAACTTTTCTGTATTTTTCAAATGTCTGTTAAATAAAAAGTCTTATTTTAAAATAGAAACGATAATGTCATGATCTGGAGGTTTAATAGCTGGAAATTTTACCAATAATTATCACATTTTAAAAATGAATGTGTGTTTCCACTAAGTATATCTTATTGGCTAACCTTATGGTATTTTTAGACCATCTTTAATCAAATGTTCCTGATTTTACATACCTTTAAGTACACTAAAGTGTGGACGGTTGATGAATTTTGAGAAGCGTACGCACTCATATAATTACACCACAGTCAAGCTATCAATCTTGTCCCCACCCCTCCAAAAAGTTTCGTTTTGTGCATTACCAGTCAAATCCTCCCATCTTGTAGGAACAAGCAACCCCTGATCTGTTTTCCATCACTGCAGGTTAATTTTTCCTGTTCCAGAGTTTCATGTAAGTGTAATCATCCACTTTTCATTCTTGTATCTGCCTCTTTTGGCTCAGAATGTTTCAAGGTTAATCCACATTGTTGTATGTATCAATAATTGACTTTTTATTGCTGTGTATATTTATATAGCACATGTATGTATATACTATACCCTTTTATTCATTCACCTGTTGGTAGTCATTTGAGTTGTTTCAGTTCAGGGGTACTATAGACATTTGTGTTCAAATCTTTCTATGAACATGTTTTCACTTCTGTGGGGTAAATACCCACCAGTGGAATTCCTGGGTTGCATGGTAAATGTGTGTTTAACTTCATAAAATTAAACCACCTTCCATGAGGTTTTCCAACGTGGTTTTAAGCATAAAGCTTCTAAGAGAAAATCTTTCAACCTTAGAATATGCAAAAAATTCTGAGATGGGATGCAAACAGCACCAACCATAAAAGAAAATTTCTCATATCTAAGATTTCATCAAAGTAAAAATGTTCTGTTCTTTTAAAGGCAGCACTTAAGGAAATGAAAAGGCAAGCAAAAGACTGGGAGAAAATATTTACAATATATATATATATGTGAAAAAGAACTTGCATCTGAATATATAAATAACTTTTACAACTCAATGATAAGAACTCAAACACCCAATGAAAACATGGGCAAAAGATTTGAACAGACATTTCCACAAAGAAGATAAACAGATGGCAAAAAAAAAAAGCACATGAATAAATATTCAATATCATTAGTCATCAGGGAAATGCAAATTAAAGCCATGATAAGATGCCATTACACTTCTACCAGAGTGTCTAAAATTACAAAGATTGACAATCCCAAATGTTGGTGAGGATGTGGAGCAACTGGAACTCTCCAACGCTGTGTTTTTTTTTAGTGGTATGACTCATTTCACATTGGCATCTTAGACAAGTAAAGGATCAGTCCCTTGAGTCAGACCTGAGATTTAATTAAAGTTCGTACTTGTTCTGTATCTCACTATGCCCTCAGACTTTGCTAATTTCTATGGCGTGATTGTTGTTCCATCACTAAATATCAACTACTGTCTACATGAGAAAAGAAACAATTAATATTGACCTGATAACTTATTTCAGGACATCACCTCTAAAACACTACCGCTTCTTACATTTACTATCTCATCGCAGCTTTCTTCTAGACAAATTTTTATAAATTATTTTAGAGCTCATATTGTACCTCCTTCTTACCATGTAAATCTTGTAATGTCTTTGGCCAAAAGGAATAAAAATTCATACCAGGAACAGTTAGCAAGTTCTTGAGTACCTTTCAGTTTGTATATTAATTTCAAAAGCTAAATTTCCCTTTGACTCCAGTCAAGCTTTATGGAATCAATTAGAATGCTGACTGTGCTAGGTTGTGGAGTTGGAACTGTGAGACTGGGGAAATTCAAAGATAGTTTCATTTACCCTAGACTTAATTTCCCATGGTCTTCTCATAATCTATAATAAAACAGTTGAGTGGTCTTTTGGAAGTGAACACAGGCTCACTCTGAATTTTACTCAGTGTACTTTTCTACAAGCCTTATTTGCTGTTTTGCGTGTGTGTGTTAGTCTGATTTTTTCCAAACCTAAAATCAGATATTTTGGAGGCAGCTGGGAGTGAAACAATCTGAGATATGTTGTTTCTTTGCCAGAATAATGAAATTTCCACAATATTTTGATGATTTATGGAAATAATGGAGCTGATATTTTAAATCCAATTCTTCCTAGATCCTCAGATCATACATTTACTGGAGCTATCGCCGTACCATCACGTGAGGGCAGAAATATGTTTGGATGACGTACTACTGAACCCTCCAAGTTGACACATCAGATGTAGCTGATGATTTTATAAATTATCTGTGGATTCTGCTCTCCACGACTTACTGACCCCTTTTCAGTACCCATATAAATAGGCTTTACTCCATTATTCATTCCTTCCCAGGTTTCTTTAATATGCTGACACATACAGATTAAATCAGACAGCAGAATTGTTCATGGTACAGCCTGTACCTTCTTGGAGAAACATATTTAATTAATTAAGAAAAAAATAACAGCATTCTTCAGGAAAAGCAAAAAAAATAAATAAAAGCAAGATCAAAACTCCAGCTAAACTCTTTAAGCCATTATGAGTGACCTCTAAACCACAAACAATGCTAAAGTTCTTGGGAAAACTTGGTTTAACTGGCACTCACAATGCATATTAACTCAGAAGCAGAACTCTGCCAAAAATGTAAACCAGTCACTGTTTATAAATGTGAAAAGAAAATTAGCACATGAGCAAGAGGAAAAACACATCTTTGGTGTCAACCCTTCTGTGAACTTCACTACAGTGATTATCGTTGTGTTTGCTGGTTTTTGCAGAGGTGTGATGGACAGAGAAAGGTGCACCTGTGGTGAAGGTGCAGCTGTTTGTAGTTTCAGGCTGCAGCAGGCTGTGGCAGGTACCACTGCATTCATTGTTCACGATTCCTGATTTACAGAGCCCCTCAAAATCAATGCAAAAGAAGCAAGAGGTACAGGGGCCCCCAGTTCTGACTCACGTAGACTCACTAGAGTGCAAAAAACAAAAACAAAAACAAAGCGCTTCAGTGCCTGACTTTCTCCAGGTTCACTAAATAAGAACCCCTGGGCATGGGACCTGGATATCAGTATTCCCTAATAACCCCTGGTGATTCTGATGCACAGTGAGGTCTGAAAAACTCTGTATTAAAACAAACTTTAGCAGCTGTGTCCAACCCAGTCCTCTAAGATGATAGAGGCGGTAGGAACAGGACTGATGGTCATGGAGCTATTTCCAATTTATCGAAAAGTCCAAGAGAAACACACATGCAACCTACAACATCCGGGGGCAGGGGGAGGGTATTGTTTGTTTACTTGTTTATTTGTGTTTCGTCTGTAATTATACTGGCTCAATATTGTGTCATGAAAGAAAGATTTATCTGAGGAATGGGAAATAAAGAAATGAACTATTACATAAGAAAGCATTTCTCAGTGGACAAATATCTTCAACCATGGACTCCATTTGGGGAGAACTAAGAAGATCTCTTGTAGATAGCTGTGGTCTTTGTTTATATAGCATCCATTCTCCTTTTGAAAACAATGCTCTAATTTTGTTTTGGGAAAAGATTGCTCCTCTAAAGTCAGTCGGAGTCTAGGTAAGCCCACCACCTGGTTCTAGAATAAGTATGTGACCCAGACTTGAATAATTCCAATGTCACCTCCCCTCAGCCACAATGGCTGGTTCAGGTCCTTGAAGATGACCCTTATCTGGCCATTAGAACAATTATGTGTCAGCCCTGAACCTTTTCTAGAGGGATAAGAAGGAGCCACCAGGACCATCATGAGAGAAAAGTCTGTGCTAACATGAAGGCATTGCAGAGCAAAGCCGAAAATAGCAAGAAAGACGGAACTGGTCCAGCTGACACGATTGGATCCCTGAGATACAGATCAAGCCAGCAAGCTCTTGGGCTTGTCAGTTATGTGAATAAATAAGTTTAGTTTTATTAAATTTGTTCATTCATTCATTCATTCATTTGGTAAAAGTCACTTTGAATAAAGTTTCTCTTACCAGCAACCAAGTAAGTGTGATAAACACAAGATCATTGTCACTGAAAGTGTCAAAATCAGTAAGAATTCTGGAGATGCTCCACCATTCCATAGGCAGCTTTTGCCCTTTTGTTTTACTAGGCAAACTAAAGCTTTAATTTCCTAGAACCAGAACCTCAAGGAAATTTTTAGCCAATCACTCAATCCATCAACAACTATTAAATGAGTTCCCCATCTGGGCCTGAGCGTCTACTGGGAATGACAGGAAAGAAAAAGAAGGCCTGGTTCCTGCCTTCAGTAAGCTTGCAATCTCCTCAGAGAGACAAAGCAGACACATTAGAAATATCACATAATTTGTTCCATCTGCCAAAAATACAATTTAAATCCAACCTCTTTTGTAACTGATGGGTTACATTGTTGTATCTGATTCATGGCTAGAATTTTAAAATGGAAACATGAGATCTCTGTTTTGAGTGTTTGTATGTCATACACGTAAGGTATTGTCAAAATTAATTGGTAAAAGAATTCTATTTAATTGGCTGAAAGGAATTAAGTGCTTATATGAATACTCAAAAATATAAAGGAAACTGGCCAAGATGAATTTCAGGCTCACGTTGTCTAAAAAGAATTCAGTGCTGGTTATTAGTATTGAAGCTAGCTTAAGCTTGTTGGTTTAACTAATATAGACATGTCTTTAGAGTCATCAATGTTAAGTACAATAGTTCTGTTGTACCTGGGCTTATGGGAGGTCAGATAAGACCTTATTATATCTGTTACAAATTTATCAACAAGGAAAGTAACTCAATGTGAAAAAAAAAAAAAAGCTTTCAAAAAAAGAAAAGTAAACAAGAAAAGAGCTTTGGGGTAAAATCTGTAAGAGTAATCATGTTTTGAGAATGTCTGCCTAAAATTGTCTCTCCAGATTTTGGTACTTGAAACTTAAAACTAAGTTAAAGAGAACTCACTGACTATCTGTGTCATTTATAAAACGCTAAAACATTTATTGCTGGGCAGGTCTAAGTTTACCTACCTTTGCTTTCTTAGGAAAAAAAAAAAAAAAACTAAAGCATAAGTTTCCAATCAGGAAATGCTGATATGACAACCAATTCACAATTGCCTGCTTCTTGGTTTTTTCTCAGAGATTGAAGGTTTTTAAGGGTTAAAATTATAATATATGTGATTAAAGCTACTAAAATATTGAAAATATTTCAGTATGCTAAAAAAATAAGATGTGTGTTTTCAGTAAAAAAAAAGATTTGTGGAAAATAAATACTGAGAAAAGAATTTCATGCATAATCAGAATTTTCTAAGATTGGATTAAATTTAATTAGGTAAAAATGTTTTGTTATTAAAAATAGATAAAAAAGACTAGAGTTTTATTCTCTCTGTTAAGAAAAGAAAGCTTGCTTAAAATTCTGCTTTTGATAATGGATTCTGCCTGATTCTTTGCCTTTAAGTGATCGTGTTTGCTTTTAAAATCTTTGGTTAAGTAAATACATATTTAACAAATTCTAAAAGTTCTTTGGACCTCCAGCTAACTTTGAGATTCTTTAAAGGAACCCTGAGGCATCTTAGGCATTAAATTAACTAGGATTATTTGGTATGTTAAGTTAAATGTAATAAGTCATATTTCTGGTAATTGTAAACACCTCTATCAACTGCAGGTGTTTAACCATGCCTTTTTTAAAAAGTATTTTGTTGTTTATAGACAGTTAAACTGATGTCACAAAGATGCTTCATCTTTAAAAAGATTCATAGGAAGTCTATAGAAACAATGGGTAAAAATCACTTAGACCACCATCTCATTCAAGCCAAGGACATAAAATACTATGGGACTTAACTATTTTATACTAATAGACCTTTGTCCCCACATTGTGTTCATAACTTGTCTCTTCCATGGGTCCAGATGGCTGCTGCCTTGTTAAAATTCATCTGCTCCCAGATCTTCTATTATATCTTCAGGATACATCTAAATACGTGACACTCCCCAAAATGGGAGCCCAAAGACAAGCGTACCCCAGGAAAATTTCAGCCCCTACGTGAATGCTTATCTTTATCAATAATGCGTGGCACGGGGAAGCCTGTATATTAGGACATTTGGTCTCATTTACAGTTAATAGTCATAATCCTAATCTTCCTCCTTAAACTTTTTGCTCTTTAACTTCTTGGTCAGATTTGTGTCTTCCAGGTTACAACAGTCCCAGATGATGACGATGTGAGGATTCCAGCCCATAACCGCCCTCAGATGCAAAAACAAAAGGCTGCCTGCCCCAGGGGCCCCTAGATTAAACATTGAGAGATTTTTTACCCCCTGATAGGCAGGGTCAGCGCCCCTACTCAGCCATGAAGTAGTTTTAGAAGATGGACCATCACCCCTTTGCACCTCTATAAGTTTATGGGAGTAGAATCTCTGAGGGGGAATGAGACTGGAGGGAAGGGGGCAGAGCACAGCCATTCAAGAAATGACAGCAATTAACGCCAAGATGGTGGAAGATTCAACTCCCAGTAGACCTTGAAGCTCAACATGGCGGGAGATTTGACTTCTAGTGGACCTTGAGCTTCATTATATGCTCACTGTGATATATTAGCATGCCAAATGGCACTCCCACAGGTGCCAGGACCGTTTCAAGGTTAACCATAAAAGGTCAAAAAGTGGGCAGTGGCCCAGTTCCTGGCAATCCCAGCCCCTTCCCAAAGTAGTTGGAATAACCCTCCCACTTGTTAGCATAGGAAGCTATGGAGCCATAAAAACTAACCACCCCACACCTCGTGGCCGTTCTCCCTTCTGAGTGAGGAGGCCCACACGCTGTCTGTGGAGTGTGTATGTACTTTCACTAAGCACCCAACCCCCACACCTCGTGGCCTTTCTCTTGCCTTCTGAAACGGCCTGCACTCAAAATGAAATACCACAAAAATCACGTACACATCAGCGGAAAGAAGTATTAATAAGCACGCCGTAAGTGCTTTCTGGGAGCCGGACGTCATATGTTGCAAATGGTACCCAGTGCCTTCAAGGAACGTGTTCTCAAGAACACAGAGCACAGATTCCAGAGATGACCTTAGTGCGTCACAAAGCTCCATGCCATAATTCAACAGCAAACATGGTACCTCAGGATCAAGGTCATGAGCAGCATGATAATTACTTTACTAATTTACTCTAAAAACTCAGACTCCCAAGCACCACCAACTTCAATCTCAGAGGCTAATCTCCACTAAAAGTTGAACCTCTAGGGTTTGAGGTCTTCTCCAAACTCCACCACCAATCCCATGACTTCTCTGTTGCAATATGTCATCCTTAAAAAAATAAAACCACCTCTGCTGGTCCCTCCTTCTCCCTCCTTCTCCAGCTTTTCATTATCCCCCAACTCCTCAGCATCCTTTAATGCTCCATCATCCTCCAGCTCTCCCCCACCTCTCCAGCTCTGTAAACTGTTTGCAGCTCAGTTTCCAGAGCTGCCCAAGTGTATTGTAACATAGTTCTTGTACTGCAGATAGAGGAGGAGAAGATGGAGGGATGGACACAGGAGAGCAGATATTGGATCCATGGTGATACAAACCTCTATTTTCTTTCTTTTTCCTCCGGTTTTCTTTTTCTAATTGAAGAACAGTTGATTTACGGTGTTGTATTAATCTCAGGTGTACAGCTTGGTGATTCTTTTTCATCCTCTGATTTTCTTCCTCCCTTCAACATCCAAACCCAGATTCCTTTGGAAAGAAACTTCTATTGAGTAAAGCATTGCTTTGGCACTGTAAGAGAGGAGTTTGGGAAGAGGGTAGAGTTCAGGGGTAGAGAGCCTGCTTAGCATGCACAAGGTCCTGGGTTCAATCCCCATTACCTCCATTAAATAAATAAACCTAATTACCTACCCCTAAAAAAATTAAAATAAAAGAGGAGTTTGTTCATGCAAATGACTCTCCAGCCTGTGCGTGTCTGTGTCTATATGTACGTGTGTGTGTGGGTGTGTGTCAGTGTGCTAAGGGTTGATATTTCAGATCTTTGGGAAAGGAAGGAGGCCATGAGAGGCTGAGAAAAAAAAAATCACCACATAAGGACCCTTGTGTATTTTATGCACTCCTTTATCATTTCTTCAGAGGCTGTGGGTGATAGATCACATTAGCACCACAAATATTCACGTATCAAGAACACAAAGAATGCCTCAGTGACAGAGTCAGAGAACAATCCAAGAATGAAAGGTTCCCTAGGATCGATCAGTTCTGCTGCCTAACTACCTTAATTTTCCCTGTGAATTCTCGGTAATCTTTCTGTGAACGCACTGAGAACGAACACGAGGCATTGAAATGGAAATTACACAATTGGACTACATAGAACTCTTATTTTTAAATAAAAAGTTGACATTTAATTGAACGATGGAATAATAATGTTAAAATATTGGCCAGCATGATCCCACCCACGCACCCCAAGTGGTCTCTCACCACGTCCTTGGCTTACCCGCTGTTCAGTCAGCGAGGCTGTTCCATCAAATTGTTTCAGAGCAGAGGTGGGGCCGCAGAAAACAAAAATGGGAGTTGTTTCTTGGCTTTTGGAGTCAAAAGCCTAAACAAGGAAGGAGAGGAAATAGAAAGGAATCATAATCAAGCAAAAGATTGAAGGTAAAAAATCACGACAAAGCACACGACTTTTCCAAAGTCCTCTCGGCCAATTTAGAAAACAAAGTTCCCTGAATGTCACTGAAATAGGAACAAAGGAAATGCAATGCGAGAGAGAGACGTCAGTGTCCTGCCAAGAGAGGGTCACTGTCCATGTTCCTAGGCTAAGCCCAAGGCAGAAGGACAAAACCCCTGAGAAGCTGGAGAAATCTAGGTTGAACCAAAGGAGGCAAAACCTAAGAAAAAAAGCGACCACTGAGGACTCTGAGGCAGGTAGAACTTTAGACCCTGGGAATTTCCTGCTTCGCATTGCGGCAGAGGAGAAGGAAGATAATCGATTTTGGTCAAGTGTGGCTTGGAGGTAGCAGGAGCACCATGGACCTGTGATTGTGCTCACCGGAAGAAGGCTTATCTCCATGGCAACATGCGTAGATCAACAGCTGAGGTCCAGATGAGACAGGGAATGTCATAGCCATTGTGGATGGAGATCACTGAGGATCGGATAAAGCAAAGGATGTCTTCAAAGGCACCTAAATGGGAAAACGACATCGAGGACCAGACTTTGCCTGTCCCCATCCCTGCCCATGCATCCTCACCCATAATGCAAGATCTTTAACATTGAATAATTTATAAAGGCAGACGCAATATCTGTTAAGCTCCTTAAAAAATACCGACATATTTAAGCCATCAAAACCCATGATCCAGCTGAATAATAGGGCTCAATGCACTGTTTCTAAGGAAAAACCTTGTTTTTCATGTTGATGATCACAAAATTCTGTAACTGATCTCTTTCTAAAATGAAGATGATCAAAGTTTTACAACTGACAAATATGATCAACAGTTACCGCATGACCTCAAAGTAATAAATGCTAAACCAATCACACTTCCCCTCCACCTTGAAAACAGAGACATGACTGAGATATTTGCAAGCCAGCAGGCACCAAAGGCGTTTCTTCAAACAATGTTAGATAATACCACCATCTTCCCTGTTCCCAGAGCAGTGAGTGGGTGGCTTAGGGCCAGAGCAGAGTAAACCTCTGAGCTTTTATGATGGGAGTAAATTAAAAAGTATTTATAATGTCACTCATTTGATGCCTCCACACTCATGTACCATTTACATCATAGAATGGCATGCTGCTTTTAAATGCCTTGTGCGTTTCTGAGGTCTATGCTTTGGGTCATCAACAAAAGCTGTTGAGGACAAGGATTGCTTCAAATCCAATGCTGGCTGCCTCTTTATTTTATTAGATCTTTCTCCTGCATTTGACATCATTGTCCATTGACTCTTCTTAAATCTCTTTGCACTTTGCTCCTTGACTTGAAACATTGGATCATTCAACAAATAGTTACTGACCACCATGTGGCAGGTACCGCCCTAAGTCCTAGGAGTACTACTATAAACAAGAAGACAAGGGTCTGACTCTTATTTAATCAACATTCCAGTGCAGGAAAAAAGAAACAAAAAAAAAGTAATTTAAAAAAGAAATACATGAATGACACAATTTCAGATCATGATGTGTGCTTTTATTTAGGGTTATCAGGTGACTTGTGAACTGAGACTGGAATGATTGGAATGGATCAGACTTGCAAATATCTGGAAGGAATGGGAGTAGCATGTGCAAAGGCTCAGAGGCAGGACCAGCCAAACCTCATGGCGAGAAGACAGTGTGTCTTAAGTGACACACTGAATGGTCCAGAGGGGAGAGGACGTGGCTTGGAGAGGGAGGCAGGGGCCAGCTCTGTTGGGCCTCTCCCTGATCCTCTTCTTTTTTCTGATCATTCCATCTTAATCTCCTCCCTGAACACTTCCTGTTCTGCCGGTCTCATAAGTAGTCGTGTTCCCCAGATTTCTCTCTTGCCTCTTCTCTCCCTTTCAGGCTTTTCCCAGGTTATCAACAACCATTTGATGAAAACTCCAAAATCGTTAAGTCTAGTTGTAGAATGTGTTTGTTATGACTCTTAGGCCCCAGTGGTGGCCGCAGACCCACCTCTGTGTCAACAAATGAGAATGGTGTGAGCCTTATGCCTGTACAACCTCTAGCCAGAGGAGTTGAGGCAGCAGAGTCAGCATACATAGTAATTGTATCTAGGGTCAGTGGAGAAGAGCTGTGGAGGGCTAGGAACAGCATCACCTACAGGAAAACCAATTGTGAGAAAAGAAATTTCGTAACATGGAGCTGTTACACCTCTTCAGAACTTCTCCCAGGGCAGGGTGCACACTGCCCCCTTGTCTCCTAACTTGCTTGAAGATCAAGCTTCCAGGGACAACAGAACATTTATCCCTACAAGACATCTAATGGGCTATTGGAGGCATTCAATCAGCAGTTAAGGTAATGTGCCTTTATAACCCTACCCTAGATTAGTCTAGATGGGATAATTTCATAATGGGAATATTTCTGTAATGTTGAGTAGTCCTGTAATAATTATAAATTATTTGGAAAGGCTACTTACTGGTCATTTCCACTTATGACATGGAAGCCAATGGAGGAAATCTTGCACTGTTGGCTGTAAGTCTTAGACCTCCATTGCTTTGACACCAGCATGGTCCTTCCTTCCTGGTCTGTCCATTTTGATATAGCTAGGACATATGAACTCAACAGACCCTAAACTGAACACCTCGTTCTTCACCACAAGCTTAACTCTATACTCCTCCTATACTTCTGATTTATTCAAAGATGATGATTATACTTTCAGGCACCCATGTTAGAATCTAGGAGTCAATTCAGACTCTTCCATCTCCCTCATCCCCCATAGCCAATCAACTAACAGATATTCCCATTTTTATATCTCTTAAGTACATCCCCAAATCCATTCCTTTCTCTACTTTCTCATAACTTCTGTTCAAGTCAGGTTTCATCATCTTTCATTAAACCATTATGATCAATATTTCATTCCTTTTTTAATGTTAAGTAATATTCTGTTTTATGGATATACCATAATTTGTTTACCCATTAATTATTGGATGGACATTAGGGTTAGTTCCAGTTTGGGGCAATTGTGAACAAAGCTGCCACAAACATTTGCATATATGTCTCTGGTAATTAATTGTTTTTGTTTCTCTTGAGCAAATACTTAGAAGTGGAAATGTTGGGTCATATGGTAAGTGTACATCTAATTTAATGAGGAACTGTCAGACTGTTTTCCAAAATGACTGAACCATTTTGCATTCTCACCAGCAAAGTATTAGAATTCTAGTTGTTTTGCATCCATGCCAACACTTGGTATTGTCATTCTTTCTTTAATTTGTATCAGTCTTTTCTTATATATTTCAGAGAAGTCTGATGTCTTGATGTCTAGGGCAGATTTAGGGAATATGCAAGCATTGTAGGTAACAAGGACCAATCTCCAGATAAGTGTTTAAGCAATGTGGTGAAGCCCTGAAGAGTAGAATCTGGTACAAAGGCAGCAGCCGAGACTTTCTAAGCCCTAGGAGCTGAAAGGTGGCAACAAAACTGAAAGGGTTCTTCTTTAGGGTTCAAAAGATAAGAATGCAAAGGATGAGAACGCAACCTTTGTCATTTACAAGCATTAGTAGGGGAAATACAGGGTTAGGATTCCGAGAGCCTCGAGCCACAACATTTTCATCAACCAGTCAAAACGTAACATTGTTTTATGTATGTTTCTGTTTAAAGACATCTATTTAATATGTATTGTTGGTTCATTCACATTGAACTCATGGCCAACAGCACTATGACTCACCTGAATGAAGTTCATCTGACACACGTAATTTTATTCACAAGGCACATCACAGCTGCCTTGTTCTCAGGGACACTAGACAGTACTTCAGGGGTTTGGCAATGTATTTAGGGGCCATGTTAAACAGCAAAATCACCAAAAGCACAAAACTGCACACAAAAAAAAATGGGACACTAAATAGACCACAAAAACAGTATGTGTTTTATAATAAGAAAGCCAAAACAGGAAAGCAGAGGTTGCCTTGTTCATCCTTAGCTGGGAACATGCACCTCTGCTGACAAGAAATTTCAGGTCCATGAATGAATGATTTGGAGGTTACAGGTAAATTTTAGCAGGTAAATCAGCAAACATAGAATCTGCAAATAATGAGTGTGTGTGTACTCACAGTAGACAGAACGCTCCGTGAAGACATGAATATTGCTAATATGGCTTTAGAAAGAAAATTAGCTCTCTGTGGATACTCAACAGATCCTGAAGAATCAGTAATTTTTGATCCAACATTAGGAGATCAAAGACATTTATTCAAAGCTCTGTTTCTCTCTGGAGGTGTTAATAAATTAAAATCATTTAACCTCAGTCTCTAGCCTAGCTAAAGGGCTTTGCATACATGATGCTTAACTTTGTGAAATAACAGTTTTATCCAAAATACAGAGTTCAAAAACCAGACACCTTATTGCCATCCATCCAGTTTTCAAGGCTTAGAAAACCAGTTGCTCAGGGTTGGGGTTTTGTGGCCATTCCTTATGGAAACTCAGGATTCAGGTCTTTGTGAGATCATACTTAATTAGCACCCCAATTTTCCCTTCCACTATCTAATTCTTCCTCAGCCCTTTCTGGAAGAAGCAAATACCATTCCTTCCATATTTTAAATAAACTTATGTCACGTTATACCAAGCATAGATTTCTCTTTCCATAATTTTAATATTATTTTTCTTACTGCTCAGGGAAAGGGAATAATAATTGGCCATTCATTCACTTTTTTAATAAAAATCATTTAAGAAATGATGATTGAGTGACCACCATGTCCTAGGTCAACATCACACTCTCTGTGAGACTCCAGCGTCTACTTAATGTTACCCAGCCAGCTCTCTGATGGATCTAATAATCTTAATGCACATTTCCTGAACTTTTGATCACCTTAATGTTTATCTTCTAGTATCTTCTTTCTTGTTCTAAAGAGCTTCTTTTGGTTCAAAAGCCCAGAGCTGAAGCCAAGAAATACCTGACCAATGCAGGTAAAAGCAACAAACAGCAACAAAAAACCTCTTGGAATTTGAAACAGGTAAAGTTTAAGTTTTTCTAAATATAAAATGAGTGGATTTTATGGTCCCAAAGTATTTAAAATAGCTAGGGAACCTCTAATCCCAGTACCCAGAGATAATGCTTTTTACAATCTGTTGTCTTTGTCTCCTATGTATATTATTTTAGTTTAAATTGACAATTTACACATTTTCTTGCCTTTTCCACTGTCCCATAATTTAAGTTATTTATAAATATAATCATATTCTCTTGTATAATGACATCATAATTTAATTAATCATGCCCATGCTGTTAGGCAAATACATTCCTTGCAACTAAACAATATTGCAAAGGATTAGTTTGCTATCCAAGCGAAGCCTTAGTCATTTTTGACAGGGTTAAATATGGCCTGTTATTTCTGACTGGAATACACAGTGTTAAATTTATTCTTGGAGAATATAATACTTTGTGTTTTTTGACTTCCATTTGTGTTTACCAAGGTCATTTCAAATGTATTCCTACTAAAGGCGTGAATTTAGCAATGAAACTTTAAGTGGTTTTATTATAAATAAATGACACTTGAACAGAAAATATATAGAAGGACATCTCTGCTATAAACAAATCAAACAAAAATAATGTCAGAAGAATAAAAGAAAAGTTAGAACTTACAGTTTTAGAATAAGTCAGGGGGATGTAATGCACAGCCTGGTGACTCTAGTCAATAATACTGTAGTGCACATTTGAAAGTTGTCAAGAGAGTAAATTTAAAAATTCTCATCACAAGGAAAAGCAATATATTTGTTGCAACTTTGTATGGGGAAAGACGGCAACTAGCCTTATTGTGATGATTATTTCACAGCACATACAAATATTGAATCATTACTTTGCACACCTGAAACTAATATAATGTTATATGTCAATCATATTTTAATTTTTAACTTTTTAAAAAATATAAATAAATAACAAAAATAAAGAATGTTAGAATAATGTCAAAAATGAGTATGGAGTTTATGTCTACTAGAGTTCAAATTTGGCAGTAAAGATAGCAACATGGCCTATTTAGGGCAGTCCATTTCACAATAAATTATAAATTTGATATCATGCATGATAACGAAAAGAAATTAGAGCTCTCATTACCCAGAACTTGTGAAACAAGATCCACTTCTTCAAATGGGAGCATTTACTTTGTAATTTTAATCATTCGAGTCTCCCCACTGAATATTTATTGAGCCCCTCGTTCACCCCAGGGAACATGGCAATGTACCAATTTGCTTTGTATTTGCTGAAAAGAGCAATTAAAATGTCCAGAGAATTTTTATTTTAAAGAAAATGGTTAACTCACTGCTAATAGGTAAAAGGTGCTGTCTCTCTATCCCCAAGGTGAAGAAATAAATAGAACCTCAAATATGATCACCTAAGAGAAGCAGAATTCACTTGCACTGTAATCACTTGCTTAAATGGTAAGAACAGAAATAAGAAAGTAGCTAAGAGGTAGCTTAGCTGTGGCCACCACCCCCATCCTTTCTCTTTCTTTCTCAGTTGTGGGCACCGAGTAAGAGGAAGCTTGTCTTCTGGGAGACGATCTATGGGCAAGAAGTTATGATATAGGCATAAGAAATAGGTCTCAAGAGAAGGGAGTCCAAACTGGATGCTGAAAAGTATGTACACATGGATGATTTTACACAGAAACAAATCCCATTTACCATTCCTCAGAATTTGCACATGGTAAGATTGCACATCCCGCCTCCTTGATGTGAGATGTGGTCATGTGACTTGCACAAGCCAATGAAACCTTGGATGTGCAGCACTTCCTGGTGGCCACTTAAAGAAACAGGGCACAATTTGCCAAGACGCCTCCTTTCCATTGTGATCATAGAGTCACATTTTGAGATGCAACCCAATTTGCTTTGGAAATGTAGCATGCACAAGAAATACATTTTTTATTATTTTAAGCCACAGAGATTTTAGAGTTGTTACTGTTGTCCTACTGTAATTTATCCTGACAGCCACACTTGTGAAAAAAATCTCCAGTCAAAACAGAGAATGTTTCTTGTTCTCAGAATAACTTCATTTGCAGAGCACCAAGTAGAACAAGGGTAGAGACTGGGGTCTTGTGGCTGAATTAATTCTTCACAGCCTATGGACAGGTAATATTTGAAATTTGCCTCTATTGGACACAGAAAACTTGCTGAACAGTCCTTACTCTATGAGGTAAAATCCCCTTCTTAATTCGTTTGATTTTGTTCCTTTTTTTTTCATATTTGTTCACTCCACAAACATTTATTTGTTACTGAGTATGAACAAAGGACTTGGAGAGCATCTTCAAAGATGACATGAATCTTATATTGGAGGACTTTATCACCTAAGGGTGGGGTAAAAGACTTCCAAATATTAGGGTATAAAATGGGAAGTGAACTTCCCTGCCGTAACTCAATACTTTGGAAACAATAATTTAATTTGCTGTATAGCTTTCAGGATTTTGATGCACATAAAAAGTTTTTCTTTACTGTAAAGAGAAATGTACTCTGTATGGGTTTCTGGAACCTGAGTTATTACCATTTCCGGAGCATCTTTCCATATAAATACACACAGACCAACCTCATTATTTTTTTAACAGTTGTTTTGCATTACATTTAGAAATATCTCAGTTTATGTAACTAACTGCCTTTTTGTACGTGTCTTTTAAAATATGGTTAAAAATGAATAGTCTTATTATTTATAAAATATACTAAATTGCCAAAGTGACATATGTTTACTCAAACTGAATGGAAGGATATTAAAGGAAAGGAAAAGAATCATCTCAGCTACACCGTAATTCAAAGTTGCTTCAAGAAAAAAGAGTGGCTTCTTTTTATGAACATGTAGATTCGTTTGTTTCTTATTTAACTGAAATGTCCACGGATCTAGCTCTGAGCGTGTAAGCTCTACTCCTTCCTTGTGCTCTGTTTCATCTTTTGTAATATGCAGATGCTGCAACAGTCCCAACATACGTCTTCCCAGACTCACATCCAGAGTAGAGTTCATATTCCCAGAAGCTCACAAACAAGTCCCAAGACTTACTCTCATGGGACCAGCTGGCAAGTCATAACATCCCTGAGCAATCACTGTGGCCCGTGGCATTGGATAGGCTGTTTGATCAGGCGTGGGTCTTAACACCCTACATCTAGAATCACAGTGACAAAGGGACAACCCAAAGTGTGTGAGCTGGGGGAGAAGGAAGAACATAATTATTCAAAAAAAGGAAGAATAAATGTTCTTGGCCAAAAAATAAATTAGTATCCACCGTAGCCTCTGTCTCCCTCCCTGGACTCTGATTGGCTCTGCTCACCTAGGATCACTCTTAACCATCACTCATGGATTCTTTTACACATTTTCTACGAGTATACATGACATACACAAATAGGATCACACCAGAGATTTTTTTTTGCTATTCTACAATTCATTAATAATCCATTCTATACTCTCCATATTAGCCCATAGAAATCTACTTCATGCTTTTCAATGACTACATAATATTCCATTGTAAGTATGTCCTATCATTCATTTAACTAATCCCCTACTGATGAACAATTGGCTTTTTAGGGGGTAGTGTCTTCATTACAAATAATATTCCATTGAAAATACTTGTAGGTAAAGCTGATGCATTTGTTCAAGTTTATCTCTAGATTAAAGTCCTAGACATAAAATTACTGGGTCAAAGAGGATGTGCATTTTAAATGTTAATAAAGGTATTCAGAAATACAAATAAAAGTTCAAACTTCTGTACTCCTATCCGTCGTACATGAGAACGCCTGAGTCTCTTGTACCTTTGCATTTTTGCTCATGATGACTAAAAAGCAGTATTTTTATTTTATTTTGGATGTCACACATTTCTGGGCCACATGAATGCCATTACCTGTGAATTGCTCTTCTCCATGCTCATTTTTCTTCTGGGTGCTGAATTGTTTTCATTGAGCTCTTGGTATGTTAAGAAAATTAGCACCTCGTCTGTTACATTAACACACTTCTTTAGACTTTTAACTCTTTCCTTTTTCATGGTATGTTTGCCACGTCAAACTTTGTCAACATTTTATGCATTTAAATTTGTCAGTCTCTTTCCCTTGTGGTTTCTGGGTTTTGGTATGTTACTTCAAAGTCACTTTAAATGTGTACAAAATTCACACATGTTTTCTTCTATTCCTTTGTGCCGTTTTTTTCTTTAGGTCATGGATCAATCAAAAATGAATGTTAGCCTTGGGATGTCATTAATCACTTGTTTCTCTCTTCTTCCAGATACACAGTGGATGGCAGGTGCACAGTTCATAGTAGGTTGCATTATGAAGCTAGTTCTGGGTAGTCATTTGTGAGTGGACTTGGCACAAGTTCATACTATTTAACTGCAAAGGCAAGGCCTCACTTTTCCCTCTGAGAACGCAATTGGCCAAGTGTGATGTGGTGACTCCTCTACCCGCTTGGGTCTTCAACTTAATGCAATCCACAGAGGTCCCCTGACAACCAGGAGTGAAAAATAAACGTTTGTGGCATTGAGTCACTACAATTTGGTTGCTTTGTAACCACAGCATAACCAGCCCTATTCCAACTGACACAAGAGACCAAGTTGTTTTTTTTCTTGCATTTTTGTCTAATAGATGCTCATTTGTCCAGAATGTTCCACTCTGTATCTGGGGCACAGTTTTCTTAGCAATGGTGTCACTGCCTCTCTTTTATCACCTCCCTGTGAGCATTTGTTTGCATCCAGCCCAGTTTCCAGCTTCCAGCACCAGTTTTGTTGAGGTGTCCCTTAACTGATAGAACTCACTTTGCCCACCTGTTCAACACAGTGTAAGTTTCTGGAATTCATGCCTCCAGGCCTCCAGAAGCAACTCTCAAGCAATATCTGGGGAATAGTAGAGTATGAAAATTCCAGCTCATTTACCCCTTGGGTGAGATAAGTCTGAGGTGGAATTACTCATCTGGGTTTCCAGAGCTTCTCAAGTGGGATTAACCCCATAACAATGCTCAGTATTTATCTAATTACAACTTTGGTAACCCCATTCTTGTAACAACCTGGGATGTCCACATCCCAAAGGAGACATCGTGGAGAGAACATGACATCAGCCCTGAGAGCTTAATGTGAATTAAGACCTAGAAACTTCCAAGTCTCAGGAAATAGAATTGATTTCTATAAAAAGGTAATAAGCCTGTCAATTATTGCATGCTTATTCACATGTAGTGGGTACATTTAACTTTTCTGTTGTTAAATCTGCTTGAAATCCTATTTGAAATTCTTTTCCAGCAAGGATCTCTCAATTTTAAATGGAATGATTGGATTTTAATAAAAGGTATATTTATATAAATTAAGAACAACTATGCCACTATAGGGAACCGGATGGAGGTTCCTTAAAAAACTAAAAATAGATTTACCATATGATCCAGCAATCCCACTCTTAAGCATATATCGAGAAAAGGTGAAAATTCTAATTTGAAAAGATACATGCACCCCAATGTTCTTATTTACAATAACCAAAACTTGGAAGCAACCTAAATATCCATCAAAAGATGAAAGGATATAGAAGATGCGGTATATATGTACAACGGAATGCCACTCAACCATAAAAAAGACTAAAATAATACCATTTGCAGCAACATGGATGGACTTGGAGATTATCATACTAAGTGAAGTCAGAAAGAGAAAGAGAAATACCATATGATATCACTTATATGTGAAATCTAAAATATGATACAAATGAACCTCTTTACAAAAAAGAAACAGACTCACAGACACAGAAAACAAACTTATGGCCACTAAAGGGGAAAGTGGGAGGAGGGTGGGATAAGTCAGGAGTTTGGGATTAACAGTTACACACTACTATATATAAACTAGATAGACAACAAGGCCCTACTGTACAGCACAGGGAACTATATTCAATACCTTGTAATAACCTATAATGGAAGAGAATCTGGAAAAGAATATATGTGTGTGTATATATATTTATAACTGAATCACTTTGCCGCACATCAGAGAAAAAAAAGAACAATTAGTATATAGGTGACCAGGAAAACACAGATGCAATTCAGAGATAATGTAGTCATTCTTTAGGTGACATTAAATTAAATTTGAATATATTTTTATTGCTGATAAACTTCAAGTGAGAAGACATATTTTGAATGAAAGAAGAGTATGGTGGTATCCAAAGGATTGAATATTTATTTATCTCAATTAATTCAAAGTTTATCTAATGTCTCCTATGAGAGGGCATTTCAGGAACGTATGTGAAGCTGATACTTTTCCACCATGAATTAATCAGCATCCTCAGAGTTGAACAGGTATCAGATGAGAAAGTTCAGGCTTTACTAACATAAAGCAGCAAGAAACCAACAAACTAAAGCCCCTATAATCCATCATCAGACTGCAAATCAAAAACCAAAACACTATTTCAAATGATAGTTTTGAATGTTTTGTCATAAGCCATTATTGCTCTGTATTAGAGAAAAGGAGGTTTAAGGAACACCAAGAGAAAAATTCACTGTGCTGGTTACATGAGATTATGGCTGTGGGAGGAATTTTTCCACTACTAGCAAAGCCAGGGGGGGAAAAAATCTTTGTTTTGTTTTTTTGTTTTTTGCAGAATTTGCAGAAACAATAACTTTAAATCAGCCCTTCCGATCTACCACAGGCTCTGGGTAATTATCCCCAACAGGTCCCTTTAGTGAGTCAGTTTCTATTTTTTTCTTCAAAAGTAGTTTCTTTTTGACATTTTTATGCAGTCTTTCTGTTTGCTAAAATAACAGAAGTCTCCTACTACAAAAACATCCACAACTGTCAGGGATTTTGTTTCTCCAGAGCAGAGCTCTCAAGCCTCCTAACATGGTGGCTAATCTGATCATCTGAAATCTGTGAGTTTCATGTAGATTCTTCCTTCTCTTTAGCAGATTAATGAAACTGAAGTTGAGACTGGCCCACTGCTCAATTTAATGGTCAAACATGTATGCCTCATCCCTGATGTCTATCTGTGAGTTTCTCGAAAGATTCTTTTCTCCTTAATCTTGATCTGAAAGAATCCAGTGTAAGCCAAAAAGAAAAATCAAAATAATAACACCTGCATCAGGCCAGGATGGAGAAAGGGGAACTGATTTACTCTCCCACCTAAAACAATCAAAAATTAGACAAAGAAATAGAAAGCAGTGGTTTTGAAGAGACTGGATCTTCAAGTGATGAAGAATCCTGGTCCCTGAGATATGAGAAATAAATCAAGTGAATTGTATGTTGCTTCACCTTCCTACCGTACAAGAGTCTCCTGGCCACGCCTTGAGAGGGAGAGCCCAGGTGGAGGGCAATCAACTCCTGGAGTTGAGGAGACAGAGGTGAGAGTCTGAAGAGACCAAGGCAGCTGTAGTTCCCAGGGCAGAGCACCAGAGAGTGAAGCACTGCACAGAGGAAGCACTGCAGACATCAACAGCGTGTCCCCCTTGAGTATTCAGCTGAGAACAGATCAGTGCATGCACGTGAGGGAACTTCCTGAGCCCAGAGAAAGGATCACCCAAAAGCATTAGAGGTACCAGTGCCCAGTGAGCACTCAGGAGTAAGAATAGTCTCAGTACCCAACAGGCAGACTGACAACCTGAAAATTCACAACACATTGAGCACAATACTCAGATGAGGCTTTCTTCAGTGGGGAATAATTAGCCCATGAGTAAACACTACACTGGGTCTGCCTCACAGTTATTAAAAACAAGACCAGAAAGGACCAAACTGTTTCCAAGTAACTTAACTGTGTCCCAGAACAAAGCTCGAGAGTATTGATACAAACACAAGAATATTCAACATCCCACAAGGTATAAATTGCAATGTCTGGCATTCAGTCAAAAAGTTCCAGACACACAAAGAAACAGGAAAATATGATCCATAATGAGGAGATAAATCAATCAATTGAATCTGATTAAGAACTAAGCACAGATGTTAGACTTAGCAGAGAAGGATATTAAAATGGTTATTATAACCATATTCCATATGTTCAAAACGTTAAGCAAAAACATGGAAGATATAAAAAAGATTGACATCAAACTTCTAATGATGAAAACTACAGTGTGTGAAATGAAAAATATACTTTCTAGGATTAACATTAGATTAGACATTGTGAAAGAAAAGATTGGTGATTTTGAAGGCATAGCAATAGAAACAACCCCAAATGCAACATAGAGAACTTTAAAAAAACTGGACAGAGCATCAGTGAGATGTGGGACAATTTCAAGTCACCTAATGTATGAGTAATTGAACTCACAATGGGGAGAGAGGCAAAACAAAACCTATATTTGAAGGAACTATTGATGAAGATTTTCCAAATTTGCTAAAAGCCAAAACACAAGAATCTGAGAAACTACAGAAAATATAAAGAAAATGAAACCAAGGCACAGCATAATCAAACTGATCAAAACCTGTGATAAACAGAAAACCTTAAAAGCAATCAGAGAAAAAGATATGTTATGTACGAAGGAAAAAAGGAAAATTAACAGTTTCTTGTTGCAAACAATGCAAGAGGAAAAAAATGGTGTAGCAAGATCTCTAAAATATTGAAAGGGAAAAATCTGCCATTCTAGAATTCTAGTGAAAAGGTCATTCAAAAATGAAAGCAAAATAAAGACTGTTCAGATGTATGAAAGCTGGAAGAATTCATCAACTTCTTTGAGAAGATTAGTCAAATTGATAATAAATCTCTAGACTAATCAGGGAAAAGGGGGAAATATAAATTATGGATATCAGAAATGAGAGAGTGAATATCACTACAATCTTCACAAATATTAAAATGATACTATATACAAACTTTACACCAAGAAACTCTGAACCTTAAATATAATGGACAAATTCCTTGATAGATGCAGACCATCAAAACTCATTCAAGAAACAACTATTAAAGCTATCGCTTAAATAGCTCTCTGTTGATTAAAGAAGTTAAGATTGTAGTTTAGAAACATACAACAAAGAAATGCAGAAGCCCAGATGGCTTCACTGGAATATTCTAGTAAAGATTTAAGGAATAAATAATATCAATTCTACACAAAGACTTCCACACAACTGAAAAGGAGACAACACTCCCACCTCAGTCTGTGAAGCCAGAATTGCCCTGATAAAACAAACAGATGAAGACATTACAAGAAAAAATTGCAAGCCAATATCCCTTCATGATTGAAATGAAAATTTTCTTACCAAAATTTGAGCAAATTAAGTCTGATACTATGTAAAAGATAAAACAGCATGACCAAACATGCAAGGTTTTGTAAAGTTGATTTAACAATAGAAAATTACCAATGAGCTTTATAATAACAAAACACAAATAAGTGAAATAAGAAAAAATTATATAACATCTCAATAGATGCAGAAGAAAGCATTTGACAAATTTCAACATATATTCCAGATAAAAACTCTTAGAAAACTAGGAATAGAAGGGAACTTTCTTAATTTGATAAAGGGTGTCCACAAAAATACAGCTGAAAAACTGTAAATATAGCTTTATCTAACATGAAGAATGAAGCAGGATGTCCACTCTCACCACTTCTCTTCAATACTGTATTGGAATTTCTTGTCAGTGCAATAAAGCAAGAAAAAGAAATAAAAGGCATCCAGACAGGAAAAGCAGAAATAAAGCTGTTTTCACTCAGAAACAGTATAATTGTTTCTGCATAATCTTCATTGGAATCTATTTTTTAAAAACTGCTATAACTATTAAGAGAGTTTAATGTTTCAGGGTAAGAGATCAATATATAAGAATACAATTGAATTTTTATATATTAGCAATAAACAAGCAGAAATTTAAATAAAAAGAAAACACACCAGAAAAAAAGAACTCTTCCCAACTCATTCTATAAGGTCAGTGTTATTCTGATACCAAACCAAAACAAAAAGCCAAAAAAAAAAAAAAAGAAAAAAAAAAGAAAAAAAATTACAGGCCAATATCTGGGATAAATATAGATGCAAAAATCCTCAGCAAAATGTTAGCAAACCAACTTCAATAACACATTAAAAGGATCACACACCATGATCAAGTGGGATTTATCCCAGGGATGCAAGGATGGTTCAAAATCTGCAAATCAATCAGCATGATGCACCACATTGGCAAAATTAAGGATTAAATTCACATGATTATCTCAGTAGATGCAGAAAAAGCTTTTAAAAATTCAACTTTCATTTATGATAAAAAAAAAAACTCTCAACAAAGTGGGAATACAGGGGAAATAACCTCATAATAATAATAACATAATAAAGGCCATTGATGACAAACTCACAGCTAACATCATACTCAATAGTGAAAAGCTGAAAGCATCTCCTCTAAGATCAGGAACAAGACAAGGACACCCTCTCACCATTTTTATTCAACATAGTATTGGAAGTTCTAGCCACAGCAATAAGACAGAAGGAAAAAAAGAAAAGAAAAAAGAAAGAAAGAAAAGGTATCCATATTGGAAAGAAGTAAAACAATCACTCCTTCCAGATGACATACTATATATAGAAAACCCTAAACACTCCACCAAAAGAATTCTTAGAATTAATACATGAATTCAGCACAGTTGCAGAATACAAAATTAACATGCAGAAATCGGTTGCATTTCTATTCAGTAATAATGATCTATCAGAAAGAGAAATTTAAAAGAAAAACCCAGTTACAATTACATCCAAAAGAATAAAATACCTAAGAAAAAATTTAACCAAGTATGTGAAGGACCTATACTCTGGAAACTATAAGACATTGATAAAGGAAACTGAAGACAGCACAAATAAATGGAAAGATATACTGTGCTCATGGATTGGAAGAAGTAATATTGTTATAATTCCCATAGAGCCCCAAAGAATCTACAGATTCAGTGCAATCCCTATCAAAATTCCAATGGCATTTTTTCACAGAACTCAAACACATAATCCTAAAATTCGTATGGAACCACACAAGACCCCAAATAGCCAAAGCAATCTTGAGAAAGAAGAACAAAGCTGGAGGTATAATGCATGCTCCCTGATTTCAAACTATATTACTGAGCTATAGTAATTAAAGCAGTATGGTACTGGCACAAAAACAGACACATAGATCAATAGAACAGAAAAGAGATCTCAGAAATAAACCCACAATTATGTGTTTAATTAAGGTATGACAAAGGAGGCAAGAACATACAATGGGGAAAGGACAGCCTCTTCAATAAATGGTATTGTGAAAACTGGACAGCTACATGCAAAAGAATCAAACCAGACCACTTTCTTATATCATGTACAAAAATAGACTCAAAATGGATTAAAGAGTTAAATGTAAAACCTGAAACCATAAAACTCCTACAAGAAAACATAGGCTGTATGCTCTTTGACATCAATCTTAGCAATATTTTTTTGGATATGTCCCCTCAGACAAGGGAGACAAAAGCAAGAATAAACAAATATGACTACATCGAACTAGAAAGCTTTTGCACAGCAAAGCAAAGCATCAACAAAACGAAAGGGCAAATGGGCAAAGATATTTGCAACAATATATTCTGTAAATGGTTAATATCCAAGTTATATAAATAAATCATAGAACTCAATATGAAAAAAAGTAAACAATCCAATTAAAAATGGGCAGGAGACCTAAACAGACATTAGACATTTCTCCAAAGAAGACATACAAATGACCAACAGGCACATGAAAAGATGTTCAACATCACTAATCATCAGGGAAATGCAAATCAAAACCACAATGAGGCATCACCTCACACCTGTCAGAATGGCTGTCGTCAAAAAGGCTACAAATAACAAATGTTGGTGAGGATGTGGAGAAAAGGGAACCCTCACGCACTGCTGGTAGAAATGTAAATTGGTGCAACCACTATGGAAAACAGTATGGAGTTTCCTCAAAAAAAAAAAAAAAAAAAAAAAAAAGAGCTACTGTAAGATCCAGAAGTTCCACTTCTGGGTATTTGGCCAAAGAAACAAAACCCCTGATTCAAAGGGATAGATGCACCCCTGTGTTCATTGCAGCATCATTTACAATAGCCAAGATATGGAAGCAACCTGTATTTACTGATAGATGAATGGATAAAGAAGATACATGTATGTATGTATGTGTGTATATATATATATCAGCCATAAAAAAGAATGAAATCTTGCCATTTGCAAAAACATGGATGGATCTCAAGGGTACTATGCTAAATGAAATAAATTAGATGAAGACTAATACACATGAACTCACTTGTATGTGGAACCTGAAAAACAAAATAAGTGATCAAACAAAACAAAACAGAAACAGACTTGAAGAAACAGAGAGCAAACTTGTGGTTGCTGGAGGGGGCGGGGGCGGGAATGAAATATATGGAGGGGATTAAGAGGTAGAAACTTCCAGTTATACGATAAGAAAGTCACAGGGATGTAATATACAGCATAAGGAACATAGTAACAGTCTAATTATTTTGTATGGTGACAGTTCCTAGACTTGTGATCATTTTATAATTTATTTAAATGTTGAATCAGTATGTGTTTATGTCAACTATCCTTCAATTACAAAGAGAGAGAGAGTGCTTGCCTTCATAGGAAGGGGAACTAAACTAACAACCAACAATGGCGATAATAAAAGCAAAGAGATTGTGAAATAATATCTTGACAGACTGAGAATATAGGGTATTTAACACAGAACTGAATATACAACCAACGTATCTTCACAGATAAGGGTTCAACTCCTTTGGAAAAAACCATTTGATGGTCTTCTTTAAAAAGTGAAACTAATGTATAATCCAGGCAATTCACTTCTGGATATCTACCCAAGAAAATTAAAGGGTATGTCAGAACAAAGACTTGTACACAAATGTTCCTAATAAATGTATCTGTATTAGCCAAAACCTAGAAACAGCACAAATGCTCAGCCCAGAAAAAAAGGATAAAGAAACTGAGGCATAGCAATATAATGAAACACTACTCAGAGATAAAAATGAATGAACTATTGATACAAACAGCACAAGTGAAGCTCAAAAGAATTATGCTGAGTGAAAGAAGCCAGGACCCTCCCACCCCCCACAACAATGCATACTGTTTGGTTCTATTTGTATACATTTCCAGAAAACACGAACTAACCTACTGGGACAGAAAGCAGCGAAGTGGTTGACTGAGGATGGGAGGGGCCATGAGGAGATGGAGGAGGAAGAGATTAGAAAAACAAATGAGGACACTTTGGGTGTGAAGGGTGTTGCCATTATCTTGATTATGTTGCCAGTTTCGTGGGTGTAAACGTAGGTCAAAACTTACCAGATAGTACACTTTAAATATGCATTGCTTGTTTTATGCCAATTGTTCCTCAGTAAAGCTGATAAAAAAT
This sequence comes from Camelus dromedarius, assembly GCF_036321535.1. Classification (NCBI taxonomy): domain Eukaryota; kingdom Metazoa; phylum Chordata; class Mammalia; order Artiodactyla; family Camelidae; genus Camelus; species Camelus dromedarius. The sequence goes on along the minus strand of NC_087437.1, from coordinate 7,073,547 downwards.
TTTTAAATATGAAATAAGTGGACTTGATCTTTCCTTTTGTGCAAGAATCCAGAAGCCCTTCAGCGCAGACTGGCGGTGAACACTATGGTGGCCCCACAAATAGGCATCAGGCTGTAATCTTAGGCGGTAAGAAGGTTCACCTAGATGTTGAACCAGTTTCTTTTTACCTAAAGCTTGGACAGACCAAGGTCAGATCCAAGGGTTTGGGGTCTAAAGAATGTTAATTTGAGGATGTTAATTTCAGACAAAAATACAGAATTTAAAATATTAAATTAGGTTGGGATGTGATTATTCATATAGCATAAGAAACTGGAAAATGTTTCTAACTTTAAAAAGCTGAAAAACACCTCAATCGCACAAAATTAAAAAAAAATGATGTCCATATTTATTCATTCACCAGTTTCACTTCTTAATACATTTTTTGTGCAAAATTTTCGTTCATCTCTTTTATGATAATTTTTACAGCATTGTCTATAAGAAAATAAAAAGAGAATTCATTCTTTCCTCTGCATATAATCTTAGGAATTGTACATGCAGCATTATTTATTATATTGCTGAAGAGAGCAAACTTTGTTTGACTTGATATTGATAAAAACTCAATCCTCCACTAGCAATTTTACATTTCTAATAATTGGAAGAATTTCCATAGACTCACTTCTACTCCTGTACATTTTGACCCAAATTTCACCTCACTACCTGTACACTTGTAGTGTTGGACCCCTAAGCACCCATTTCGTGATGAAACCTCTGACCCTGCGCGTTGTTGTCACAGTGCCTGGTGAGCTGGCACAGTGGATGGAATGAGGATTCCTGGAAGGCAGTCCTGCCCGGAGGTGGCTAGCAATACCTTAACTAAATAGGGGAGTGTCTGTAGCCCACATACATAGACCCTCTAAAATTGCATCCCCTAGGATTTCTGTAGTAGTTCCAGTTCTACCCAACCCAAGTAAATATAACAGGGCCGAGAGCATTAGAAGGGAGAAAAGACAGTGGGCTTAACCAATATCAGTTAAAAAAATCTAGTTTTTGAAAATTTTGGAAGAATCTGTGACTGTATGAACACATCAGTAGAGTCTCCCCTCTCTCCCCCACAGCCTCAGAAGGGACTCTGCCAGTAAAGGATCCTGGAACTTCAAATCGCTGGTTTCCCAGTGGAATGACCTTCGAAATGATCCTCTGTTTCTTCCTACACTTTCCTATTTTCTCTGTACTGTTTGCTGTCCCCTTCAAGCCATTCCCCGACTCAGTTCCTCAATCTAGGTGATGATAGGCATTTGGCTTTATATGTGATCCATAAAACACCTTGAGAATTATCCCCGCCGAATTTTATCACATGTAAGGGAAGGTATAGTGATGATAATTTCTGTAAAATAAGCAATTATCAAGATAAAGAGAAATACATTTTGCTTAAGATACACTAATGGCAAGGACGGGTATAGCTCAGGGGTAGAGCTCATGCCTAGAATGCATGAGGTCCCAGGTTCAATTCCCAGTACCTCCAATAAATAAGTAAATCTAGTTACCTTTCCTCCTTAAAAAAAAGAACAAAAAAAGAGTTTTAAAGATATACTAATAGATTGCCTCAGATGAGAAACCAATGTGCATTTACATGTTTTAAATTAAGCATATGTAAATAGTTTCAGAATTTTGCCCCTCAAACATAAACCCAGACTCCAGTTTTTGTTATTCCTCTGGAATTCAAACTCTGATTAATTAGAATTATCACAGGATGGCATCATTTAATTAATTTCTTTCTGCCTAACTTAAAATCCTTAGCCAAAACATTCTATGTTTTCATTCTGCATTGTTCAGAATTGTGGTAAGTTTTAAGTGGGACAACTTTTCTCACTTAATAGCCTGAATGGAATTTAATTTGATTATTAGGCTGCTGAATTGCTTCAGGAATGTGATTCTGGAAGTCAGTTCTCCTCATACCAGAGAGCCTGTGTCACCTACAACCCTTTGTAGCACAAAACACATCAAGTGGCTAAAACTACAAATGGTAGTTTGAGCAACTAAGTTTGCAGTCAGTCCAAGGGCAGTGCTTACTTCAGGTAAGGCTTGATCCAGGAGTTCAATGGCTGTCAGTATGAGCCTGAATTCCCTCTGTCCCAGTGGCTTCAAACTCGGGCTCTACCTGGTGGTAACTCCAGCAGAACCATGCTCTCTCCTGTAGGTAAGAAAATGCTGCCACAATTTCAGAACTCACCTCCTTCATACAATGCAGTTAAAGAAGGGAGCGCCTTATTCCCAGAAGACCAGCAAACATCTCATTCTATTTCATTGGCTCTGAATAGAATGTATTCTTTTTTTTTTTTTCTATTCATTTTTGAACTAGGTAGTATGGCAGGGGAAAGGGCAATGAGGAATCGGCTATAGTGGTTGGCTTACGTCAATCTAAGCTCACTTCCAAGGGAAGCGTGGGGTCACTTCTACACAAACTAAATGGCTGTGCCATGGGGTTGGGGGACAGGGAGGGAGGGTAGATTTTCCAGAGGAAAATAATGATGAGGGAGAATGGGTATTAGGGATGCAACCAACAAATATATGTCTGCTACAACATCTATGACGTGATTATGCTTTGAAGTTGGGTGGCGTGGAGTTCTAATTCCATTTGATTCCACCTAATTCCACCATTTATTATTTATAAGACCTTAGGCAAGTTAACTTTTTAAAGGCAGTTACCTCTTCCATAAAATGGTGAAAATGACACCTACCCCCCAGAGTTATTATGAAAGTGACAGAAGGTAATGTACATACAGGGAGTCACAGTGTCTGAGGCATGATAGGTAATAGTAATTGTCACTCTTGCACAAATTCTTTAGTCCTGTGAATGGCTGGTATTAAAATGGGAGGCAGGGGAATTCTCTTTTACAGAGAACAAATCACTATTCTGGCTGAAGGGAGAGCAGCCGTGGACATCGGGGGGCAACTGGCCTCCCCCAATGTATAGAAAATCCCCTTGCAAGCCTCCACTGAGAGGTATGTTAGGATGGAAATAGTCCTGTGGTCCGAAATCAAAACTGGAATCTGTTTTCTCAGAGATAATATGGTCTAAATGGTGATCGATTTCTGACACTAGCTCAGAAGTAGCCATTTAAGTCACAATGCAGCTAACAAATAGTACCTTCAAAAGAATATTTGGACCTGGAGATTGTCATTCTGAGTGAAGTAAGCCAGAAAGAGAAAGAAAAATACCATCTGATATCATTTATATGTGGAATCTTAAAAAATGACACAAATGACCTTGCTTATGAAACAGACACAGACTCACAGATATAGAAAACAAACTTATGGTTACGGGGCGGGGAGGGATAAATTAGGAGTTTGGGATTTACAGATACAAACTACTATATATAAAATAGATAAACACTAAGGTCCTACTGGGAAGCACAGGGAACTATATTCAATGTCTTGCAATAGCCTATAATGGAAAAGAATATGAAAAAGAATATATATATATGTGCAACTGAATCACTATGCTGTACACCAGAAACTAACACAACATTGTAAACCAACTCTACTTCAATAAATTGATAAATAAATAATAAAAAAGTAAATGCACATGCCTGTAATACACATATGGAAAAAAAAAACTTATGGTGGTTCTCACACACACAAAAAGTATATTGGTGTGACTGCAATGGATTCTGTCCCAAAACAGAAGTCCATCCAAGTCAGAGTTTCTATGGGGAAGATATAATCATAAGTGACTTCTAAATGAATGTTCAGTATATGCCCCATTATAAAATAGTGAGTGGCATACTCTGACAGCAGTGCACAGCACACACACACACCACTGAGTATGTAAATATATGTTAACATTTAAGAAATCTCCATCATCATCTTACACAGGAAATCGGGGGCAGGAGCAGTGGATGGACAGAGAACAGCAAAACAGCAGATGGTTACAGACAGGTAACACTTCACAAGGTCCGTTCCCTCTGCTGCCTAAGCAGTCAGTGGCTCCATACTGCACTGTAGCGTCAACAATGGTACTTCTCTGTATTTCTTTGTAAAATGCCCTTTTACATATATGCAGTAGCATTTGTGATCTTGTCTTTGGGGGAGAAGGGATAAAAGTGGAAAAACAAAAACGTTCTCATTGAGAAGCGAATTACTAGACCAGACCAGAAGGAACCCCTTCCCCAGCGCAAACTACGTGACAGTTTCTGGTGGGTCATCTTCAGCTCCAGTGAAGTTCATTGCTTTTATTTTTTTTTTTAATTCACAGCTCCCACTCTGTGTGAAGTTGCAGGTGTGAAGCATCTGTGTTCAAGGTAACATCTCATACATTTGCACAAAGTGGCAGTCTGGGCTTGCATCTTTCTAGTTTTCCTCTTTTCTTTTCTTTCGTTTTCTTTTCTTTTTCATTTGCATTTACAGGACTTCGCTCTAGCACTCAACAGCCATTATGGCCAGGGAACACTTGCTTTAATTCAACATAAAATCCTCCCCCTATAAGACCAAGAAGGCTTCTCTCCTAGACTTCTCTATGATATTTGAGCACAGCTGGTCAATCTATTCTGTATTAAAACCTCTCATGAACTTCAAGATATTATTAGATTTCCTCCCTTCTCCTGGCCACAGAATTATTCCCGCTCATTTGCTATAATATTTCTTGGTTATAAATTGTTTTATCATCTCTGTTTTTCCTATCTACCCTATCCCCCAATTTCCTCATCCTTTCCCGAACTGAATCCCTCACTGTGGTTATGGAATATAACCAAAAGGAATATTGGAATATAATAAAACGAGGGTAAAGTAAAGGATAGGAAAAAAAGGAGAGGAATAGGAATATAAGAAGTGACTAGAAAGGAATATAAGAAGAAGAAAGAAAACCCGTCTTTAGAAAAGGCCAGGAGAAAAAGACATGGTCTTTAGATGGCCCAAGAGTTGAGTCTCGGCTCTGCCGCTGACTTTTTCTGAACAGTCTTACAAATTACTTAACACTTCAGTTCCTTATTATGTAACATAGAGATCATTCATTGGGGGATTGCAAGGACGAAATGATAGACTCCCTGAAGAAAAAACTTTCTTGGCACCAAAAGTCTCAGTAAATGTTGCCCCGCCCAGACCCTCTTGAATTCCTTTGACATTTCTGTGCATTCCTTCCTACTCCTTGGCTTTTACTTCCAATGGCCCTGCACGTGACTCTCCTTAGGAGGAGGAGCCCAGGGCTGTTGGAGCCAAGGTTTCCGTGGCCCTGGGCTGGGCATCCGCAGTGACGGGGGCTGCAAGTCCTCCTGGGAGACAGTCAGCTCCCATAGGGGCGCCCTTTTAGGATGAGGCTAAAGCTCTTGCAATGGGACTTGTGAGCCTGAAGTTCGCCTGTCACTGCTTCCTCCCTGTTCTGGTCCTGATGCCTCTGCTCCCTCAACTGGTTTCCCCAGGGAGCACTTCCTTGTATGCACATCCTCATCTCAGGCTCTGCTTCTGAGGTCCTGACCTAAGACAGTTACCAATGCAAATATCATTCTCACTTCCTCATAGTGCAAGGTCTTCAGATACCTCAGTTTAAGAAACAGAATACTGATTTTTGCTCAGCTGAGCAAATATTCTGGACAAATTCCCAAGTAGGGCAACTTCCAGCACGTAGGGTATAGCTCAGTGGTAGAGCGCGTGTGCTTAGCATGCACAAGGTCCTGGGTTCAATCCCTAGCACCTCCCCTGAAAAAAACAAAAAACAAAAAACAAAACTAGGGTAACTTCCTTAAGTCATCACACTAGAACAAACTATGATGCATAGTGAATTATTTAGTGAATTTACCAGAAGAAAGGAAGGTGTTTAGCAGGTGGCAGAGCCATTTCCGGAATAATTCACGGTTGGAAACCGCCTTGCCATCCCTCACCCTGTTTCTGTACTACTGAGCCTACAGGGAATAAAATCCTTCCCAGCCTGTGGATGTGATTCTGTGCTGCATCCTGAAAACATGGTCCCTGCATGTCTAATCTCCTCCCCTCTGTTGCAAGAGAGCTAGGACTAGACATAGGGCTTGGAGGAGATGGAACGAAGCCTCGTCTCCGTGTCACCCTGGAGAAGGAGCTGGGAGAATCGGACACCTTGGAGTAAGCACACACACTGAGCAGAGTGGGAGGTCTTACAGAGAAGGGCTGGGGCGAGAACAATGACCTGCACTCACAGAGCATCCCGGGGATTGTCGGCCACCCTTGGGTCATTGCCTCTGAGGTGTGGAGGCCCGTCAGGCTGGCTTAAAAGTCCAGATGCAGAGATTTTAGAGCTGATGACCGCAGAGGGTGGGAGTTTATTGTATCTCACTCTCAAGCCACCACTCCTGAGGGGGGCATTTAAAAGACTTTAAAAATTCAGTGACTTGCTCCTCTTCCGGTGCATTTTTTACCTTTGTTTTTAACCCTCCCCGTTGCACCCAACTCCCAGATTGCTCAGCAATGGGTCAGTAAGTCTGCTGTCCCTAATTTAAATGGAACTCAGATAACCAATAGGAATCAGTATGTTGAGGGCCCCCCCCCCACCGCCCTCCAGGGCAGGACCACGCCTCCTTTCCTAAGTGAGCTTTGTGACAGCTTTCTCTGAAGAGACTGTATTTCAGTTCGCTGAGACGGCAAAAGAGACAGTCCCAAATATACCAGACAGAGCCATCATTATTTTCCACGTGCATTTGCCTTTCCTGAATTTTATGGGGCAAAGGTCTACATCCTTTCAATCTGAAAATTAATCGGCTCACTCCCCTCCATCTCTCCCTCTTTGACCGGTTTTTGTTCTACTTAGGCCGAGTTGGAGGCCTTCTAAAAATCAAGGATGGGCTTGGCATCTGTCTCAGCCAAGATTACCCTCCACCCTTGTAGCATAAATCTCTCCGATCAAATCCACCCACACAACTGCAACCCCATTCATTTTTTAAAAAACTGGATTTTTACATTTAAATGGGTAACTATAGAGAGGATTTTAACCACTTACATTAGACGAGTTGTGGGTGTTTTTTTTTTTTCCAAAAGATGAGAAATCACTATTTATTTTTCCCTACCTTGTGCTCTTGCCAAGGCCAGCATGATAAATATATTGAGAAAGCAAAGAGCGCGCACACACACACATGCACGAAGTTTCTACAAGGCCTCTTTTCCCCGTTGTCATGGTTTCTACTGAAGCCTAGTACTGTGGTAATCCCATTTGGATGATGTTCTGCTTTTTCGTTTGTTTGTTTGCCTATTTGTTTGTCTTAAATATCACATCATTTCCATACTTTAGATCGTAGGATGGTGCTGGTAAGGAATTTAGAACTCTCTTCACCAATATCTTCCTCTCTCTCCAGTCTGCATTTGAACAAGTTGTCCACACCTGAACTCATTTCCTTACTTAATCCATAGAGCTTGATAAGGTGGCCTTGGATTATTTAGACCTTAAGACCAACAGAATTAGGTTCTTCTCAAAGTTACTGATGATAAATTAGGAGCTTAGGATTAGCAGGTACACACTACTAAACATAAAATAGATGAACAACAAGGACCTACTATAGAGCACAGGGAACTATATTCAATACTTTGTAATAACCTATAATGGAAAAGAATCTGAAAAAGAATATAAATATATACACATAACTGAATCACTTGGCTGTACACCTGAAACCAACACAAACTGTAACTAAACTACACTTCAATTAAAAAAAACCTTTTTTTTTAAGTTACTGATGGAGGGAGGGTATAGCTCAGTGGTAGAGTGCATGCCTAGCATGCTAAAGCCTTGGGTTCAATTCCCAGTACCTCTATTCAAGAAAAGAAATAGGCAAATAAAACCTAAAATTACCTCCCCCTATTTAAAAAGCTTTTTTAAAAAAGAAAAAAACTTACTGATGACCTCTGTACTGTTCAATGCAATGGTTAAATCCCATTCAGTGATTCTCCTCTAAGACCTTTCTGCAACATAACATCCAGAATGATCCTGTTAAAAGGTAACTGTGATCATCTCAGTCTTCTGCACAAAACCCTCCATTAGCTTCCCATGGGACCTAAGTCAAAAGCCAATGTCCTGTCTATGATTTACCAGGTCCTACATGGTCTGGTCCTCATAACTTCTGTGACATCACCTCCTATAACTCACCCTCTCATTCACTGTATTCTTGTGCCCAGGCTTTTTCCTTTCCCCCACAAAAATGCCAGGCAGGCCCCGGCCCCAGGGCCTTTGTACCTGCTGTTCTCTCTGCCTGGATTCCTCATCCTCCAGTTACCCACATGGCTAGGTCTCCCATTTTCTTCAGGTTTTTATTTACAACCACCTTCTCGGTGAGGCTACCCTTACCTCTCTGTCTGAAACTCCTCCTTCCCTCCTTTATTTATTACTAGCCCTTAACACTGTCAAACTTGTCATTTACTGATATTTTTGTTTATGATCTGTCTCACTCACTGAAATGTAAGATCCACAAGGGCAGAAGTTTTGTCTGTCTTGTTCACTACAGAACCCCCAGCTCCCAATGCCAGAAGCATAGTAGGTGCTTAATGGATATTTGTTGAATCAATGGATAGTGCTCAGTAAATACAGAGAGAGTTTTATCTAACCCATCTCACTCATCCATATAAAAAGAAGATAGCGTAAGACTTGCTCTGGGAAAGGATACAAGAATGGTCACAGGAGACTGTGCTTGATCATTACTAACGCAATACAAGGTGTCAGACTAGAACCCACGACCGTCCAACTCGACCATGATCCCATATGTACTGGTCATTGGATGCACCTGGTTGGGAAGGAATGGATTTCACCCAACTCATCCAGCAGGTTAGGCTGCCAAGAATTCACTTTGTACTAGATTTCCTGCTGAAGCTTTACCAAACCCTCAACTTTCTTCCATGCCATGAACATAGCAAATTCACCATCCAGTAGCATTGATTTTGTAGGACCTACATCATTGTAAACATGTAAAAATGGAGTTTCTTGACCTTGCTGTATCAGAGAATTATGTGAAGTTTTGTTTAAAAATGGGGTCTTCATAAGCTGATGACCAGACAGGTCCCCTTCACATCACCTGATTCTCCTGCCCTTTGTTTTCCTGACTTTTACAGTTCTCCCCTTTGCAAATTTTTGTTTGCTTCCCTTTTGTGGTTATTATTATTTTTTAAAAAAAAATTTGAGGGTACATAGCAGGGATTCTGCATAGTTCACCTGAAAGCAACAGAAAATTAGTCAAGGAGGAAAGAAGTACCTGCAGGTTTATTGCTCAGCAGAGACCCATTGAGACAACTTTTCAGAATCGTGGCAAGTCTTCTGATTTTGTTTGTTTGTTGGTCTTTCTGGGTCTGAGGTTCCATCATACCTAAGACTAGTAGGGGGGGCTTCCCTTCCCATATTGTGACAGCTGCAGGCATGAAGATACCTGTAGGCACTCGTGTGCTTATCTGTTCGTCTGGGGACCGGAGATATTACTATTAGGGTGTGGAAGATTTGTTTCATACAGGGAGTTATGTAGCATCTTCAGGGGATCTGAGACCTAGAAAACAGCAGTCTTATTCAAGGAAGACCATGTTACCAGGGAGCCCAGTTATCAATCAATGTACCGCAAAAATTAAACCGTCTCTTATAACAGCAGTGGAAGCACTGTGGGCAATGAATTCTTAGGGGGTGGCAAAACAGATGAAATCCAGTCATCACATTTTACAACAGATCTGCTGCTTGATAAAGTACAACTGGAGAGCAGGCTGTTAGCAATAAGGCCATTTCTAAGAATAAAATGGGAGTTTGTAAAAGATCGATTTGAATTATTAACTCCAAAGAGTGGCTGGAGAAGGAAATGGTTGCGGGGATCCCTGGCTTTTCTCCTCCCGTGGATGATTAGAACAAAGGGAGGCACAGAAGAGCAGGGAAAAGAGGGGAAAGCAAATTTCTCTCCGACATAAGGAGGCACATTTTCACGCAGCGCCTTGTCGATACATAGAGAGGCCACCTACCAGGTACAGAACAACACTGCGTCCATTGTAAAAGCAAGCAGATGCCAAAGCAGGGGAAAACCACACTCATTTTTACCAAACACGGTTGTTTGGTTTTTTTTTTCTTTTGCTTACAAAAGCATTCCTTTAATACCAAGTGGACACCCCAAGCCTTTACTTTCTTCTGCACCCTGTGGACTCCTCTCTGCTCCAAATACCCCAACAACATACAGTCTGAAATGCAAGGCAGGTTGGAAGTCACAAGGAAAAAGCCCGGGTGACCACTACTCTCTCCCTCTCTTGTTCTGACGTTACAAACGGAGGATGAATCGATACAGAAAGATGATACAAGTGTTTTCCAATTCAGTACTTTTCACCACATTAATGGTGAGATTTGAACTTTTCCCTCCCAAGACAAGCAGAGAAATATGTTCACAGGTCACAGTGGTCAACGCTCTCCTTTGATTTGATGAGCACGTGTTCTCCACGTTGTGTGGAGACAGACGCATTCTGACTCCAGAAAATAAGGTGCTTCATTACAGAATCCAGTCCCGGGGAGGAAAAGAGAACTGCACTATCACGGATGCTGGAGACCCCAGGATATAATTTGGCCTTTTCCTCTTCAGGAAGTTGCTCTCAGGACCCTTCCAAGTCTTCCTCTTCAAACCCTTTCAGTAGAAAATCACGAAGTCTTCTTTAAAGAATGTAAAATATGACCTTTCAGAACATGTAGGTCCTATACTGTTAATAAGTAACATCAATGTTTCCTGTTTCCTGTTTCCATCATTGTTAAAGATGCATGCTTTCTTATATAAAGCAAGTGACTGTTAAGATGAGTTATATAATAACAAAGGCCATTAGGATTTAATCGTCTTTCTATTTAAAAGATTGGGGGAATCGAGTTTACATCTCAGATATTGCACATCTGATCAGGGCACTTCAAGAAACACAGTATAATAATGGGAAAGAATATGAAAAAGAATACATATATATGTATATATGTATAACTAAGTCACTACATTGTACACCAGAAACTAACAGAACATTGTAAATTAACTACATTCCAATAAAAAAGAAAGATAGGACAAACATTCCAAATATGAAATACAAGTTTTAAGAAATAAAAAAAAAGAAAGACAATATAGACCCAAGATAGGAAAAAAAAAAATCGTCTGGACTTGCTTAGTCTAAATATCTAAAGGATGAAAGGCATATGATCAAAGGTTAGACAATCATCACGGATAATAGACTTCTTCACCAAATTCTGGAATAAGAAGGCTAAAACACCTGAAGGAAGTAGTTTGAGGTTGAATTATTGCAATTGTTTGTGTTGAGTTTTTGTCTTTAGGAAAATTTTTCATATTGCAGGGTGGATGTAGATTTAGAAAACAGTTTTTTTCTATGACATTGTATGTAAGATTCAAAGAAGATTTGGGTTAATTTTATTTGTATTTATTTACTTTGTGTTCAGTAATGTAGGTATTCTTATTATCATCTTTTTTCAGGTGGAAACTGAGGCTCAGAGAGGGTAAGTAACCTTCTTGACATCACACAGCTGATAGGTGGTGGAGTCTGGCCCCAGGGTCTGTGCTCATCACTACTCTGTCACTTCTCATTCAATTACACGTTGGATGAATGGTCAATGAACACCCCAACAGGGAAAGGGGCTGTGCTAAGCTAAGTTAAATACTGTCCTTTCTTCAAAATGTCTACAGATTAAGAAGAGAGATGAGACATGGACACAAATGCCGACATCCTAAAGAAGCACGTGACATGCTACCTAACAGAGACACCTGGACTATATGAAGCAACTTTGTAATCTCTCCACATGGTCCAAGGACAGTGGGACGTGGCGGGAGCAGAAGAAGAGGACAATTTAGGAGGAGGGGGCCCAGCAATCATGCTGTGGGTCGTTAGGAAGGGAGCCCACAGTAAATACCATTCCAGTGTTGAGAAAAGAGAGTTCTCCCTGGGAGAAAAAACAGTTCTTACAAAATACTGGGCTTTTGCCGATTTCAATGTGTCGTAGGCTCAGTGAGGCCAGATGTCTTAGAGCAAAACTTGGCTCTGGCCTTTTTTTCTCACTTGGACACCAAAGAAACTGACCAAGTATTTGCACACTTTAAAAATATAATTTAGCTATGATACACCCATGAAAAGATTAAAATTGAAAAAAAAAAAAAGAGAGAAACTGGGGAAGGGTATAGCTCAAGTGATAGAGCATGTGCTTAACATGCATGAGGTCCTGGGTTCTATCCCCAGTGCCTCCATTAAAACAAATAAATAAATAAACCTAAGTACCTCCCCCCTAGATAAAAAATTTCAATGAAAGAAGTAATATGACTATAGAATTCAAATGTACTTCTAATAAAAAAAAAAACCTCGAGTCGATAAACCAATGATATTGGAATATAAACACAATCTCTGGATCCCTGAGAATTTGTGAAAGATATTGTTTGCTTTTTGTGCAGAAAATTTAGGAAAAGCTCTTAAGTGCAGAGTGAAGAGGAAAGAAGCCACCCACAGTCTTCTCCTGCCACCAAAAGAAAATCACTGTTAATAGTTTGAGAAACTTACTTCCAATGATTTTCTTTCCACGTGGTTAACGAAGTTAACACAGTAAATATAATACTTCAGTATAATATAAAAATGTTTCATACGAACTGAAAAGTTGTTCATAAGTAATTGTACAGGCTACATAATATTGTTTGAGTGGGTATTTTGTATTTTACTATGGAAGTGTGAGCATATAAGCCATTTTAATTTTATTTTGCTGGAATAATGTTGAAAGAACATCTGGGTGAAAAGCTCTTTTCTGATACTGTTTTTAGGACAAAGAATTTCTGGAAATGTACCTTTAACAGAGTATGTGTTAAGAATAGTTCCCACCTACTCTTCCTCTTTTAATCTTGTTTTTTTCAAATTTATTTCTTTTTAATTTTTGGGAGGGAGAGGCAGTTAGGGTTGGGGGGTTGTTTTAATGGAGGTACTGGGGATTGAACCCAAGACCTCGTGCATGCTAAGTACGTGCTCTACCACTGAGCTCTACCCTCCCCGCAGTCCCCATGGACTCTTGACAAAATGCCCTTATTGCTACAGAGAGTTCGATGGTATTAAATATGGGGTCAGCCTCAGCCCATGGTTTGTTGGCATCCCAGCTGCCCATGGAAAAAGAATCACGAGCTGTCTATACCTGAAGTTCAGGTAGACACAGACATACACACTGGACAGAGCATGGGATGGGGAGGAGATGCTGAACTCAGTCTGAAATGTTCCTTTCTACTCTGGCAAGGAATGAGGCGGGACCCCAGCGCTGGAAGACGCAGCAGAGAGTGAGGGAGAGAGTTGCTCCTCTCACAGCGAGAGGTTGTGATGCTTGCTTCCCTCCCAGGCTGAGGCCCCGAGTGGGTATCCCTGGACGGAGCAGCCTCTGTGTCATCAAAGGATAAAGAAACTGCATCACGTGAACAGGAGGACGGATAAACTATGGCACTGCTGAGGCCATCTTTAAAAGAAGTGGACATGAGATGGTCAGTTTTTCCATTTCACAGCAGAAAACCTGAGAACTATGGACAGACACTCAGAAATAGGGATTCATTGCAAAAGAACTTAAACTCAATGCATCCTGCAAATCTCGTACTCCCAATTTCTCCCTTCCCACCTCCTTCCCCCTACCCTGGAAACCATAAGTTTGTTTTCTATGTCTGTGAGTCTGTTTCTGTTTATTTGCAGATACTAACTAATATATATAAAATACATAAACAACAAGTTCATACTGTATAGCACAGGGAACTGTATTCAATATCTTGCAATAACATAGTGAAAAAGAATATGAAAATGAATATATGTATGTTCCTATATGACTAAAGTATTGTGCTGTACAGCAGAAATTGACACAACATTGTAAACTGATTATACTTCAATAAAAATATATAAAACAAACAAAAACAAAACAAACAAAAAATCTCAACGTATCCTCTAGGCAGGAGGACCTAATGCAAGGTGAAAAGATTTCTCTCTCTCACGCTCTGCCTCAGTAAAGGACTCAGCTAGGAATGTGTTCCAGGGCGAGCAGGCACCAGCTGGAGGGAGCTGAATGGGAAATAGGCAGGAATTTTGCAAACCGGTTTGGTAACTTGAAACTGGCCACAATGGGAGTATTTAGAGCATGGAAATCAGCACATGCCGCATATCAGAGCTTCCCCCACCACCTCCCCCTACCCAGGAAATCTGGTCTACCATCTCACCATCACTCCTGAACCAAAGCGCCTTTTCTGATCTCTCCCCCAAATTCCAGACCCATCACTGCCAACCACATCCAGGACATCTCTCCTCAAACTCACTAGGTTAAAAAGAGAACTCACCGTATTGTCTTCCAGGTGTGATGTGATGAGTGTGTGCCATACTTCTGTTAATAATTTATCCTCTGAACACCCAAAACTCAAAACCTCACAATCATATTTGACACTCTGCTCAATCATAACAAGAGGAAAAAAAAGGAGGAAAACTATTTGAGCAGCATGAATCTCTTAACACATCACGTCAGCCCTTGTGATAAGCCCTTAAACATCCTCGTAACGTCTCCTGAAAGCAGTTATTACTGCAGTTCTGCAAAGGCAAAACGAAGTTCAGGGAAGTTATGTTACTCACCCAAGTTTCACTGCTAACGCATCATTGCAGAACTATGTTTTGAACCCAAGGCCCTCTGCGTACAAAATCCACGGCTGCGTTGCTAACTAATCAGTTGCTAAATTCAGCCCTATAGGACTTTTTTTCGTTGTTTTTATGCGAGTATTACTTACATGCAATGAAATGCACAAATCGGAAATGTACGTGCACCATGTTGACAGACATACACCCATGTGTCAACTAGTACTCATATCAAAATATAGAGCATTTCCATCACCCCAGAAAGTTTCTTTCTTCCTTACTCCGGTCACTTCCCCCAGAGAGTAACCACTACTTTGATTTATTTCATCAGAAATGAGTTTTATCCATTCTAGAATGTCATAGAAATGAAGTCCTGGGCATGTCCTCTTCCATGAAAGGCTTCTTTAGTTCAGCATTTTGAGAATTAACCATATTATTCATGGATATCAGTATTTTTATTTTTTTTTATTGCTGAGTAATACGCCATTGAAAGGATAAATCAATTTTTTATCCACTTTTTATTGATAGACATATGAATGATTGGCTATTATGCATAAGGATGCTATAAATATTCTTATACAAATCTACTTGTTGACATGTGTGTTCATTTGTTTTGGGGTAAAACCTAAAATTATAAGTGCTAACCCATAGGTTAAGTGTATTTTTACCTATGAGAAACTGTCAGACTGATTTCCAAAGTGATCTTCTCATTTTACATTCTGACTAGCAGCATATGATGATTCTGGTTGCTCCACATCTTTGACAACACTTAGTATTGTCCATCCTTTTAATTTTAGCCACCCCAGTGAGTGTGTGGTGATGACTCATTGGCTTTAGTTTGTATTTCCCTAAAGACATTTCCTTAGTGGCTGACTGTGTAGACCTAGAGATGGAAGAAAACACGGGAGAGTCAGGAGTATATCTGTGTGACTTTAGACAAAAATTCCATTGATGGGACCCAGAAAGCACTAAATTTAAAAGGAAAAAATATATATATGACTTCATATATGTATACGCACACACACATATATGACTTGATATATATATACATATATATATATATATGACTGCATCAAAATTAAAACCTTAAGAAAATGAATAAACAAGCTGCACTCTGAAATAAATATATACACACAAGGGACTTATACCCAGACTATATAAACAACTCTTCCAGCTCAAATTTTTTAAAAAATCCTATGGGAAATTATGGGCAAAAAACAGAGCAGACACTTCATGAAGGAAGGTATACAAGGACCAAAAAGCTCCTGAGAAAATTTGTCAGAGCACTTCATCTTTACCTTTTTGAGGAGCCAACCATTTTGAAGTCTGTACCACAGTTTGTGGAAGTATAACTTCCCACCCAAACTGTAAACCCCTTGAAAGCAGAATGAGTCTGCGAGGCACCCTTGTACCCCCCCCCCCAGGGAGTGTGTACACGTGCAAACAGAGTAGGCTCATAGATATTTTTAAATGGTTGACTAAATGATGTAACAAAGTCTATCTTGAGTCATTTTAGCTGGCTATTAATTTTGTAAGCAAATGAAGCAGTAATATTAGAGCCGTGCCAAGAGGGAAGAAGTAAAACAGGTCGCAAGAAGAATAAACCAAAAATGGGGAAAAAGTATTTCACACAGACAGATGAAATGACATTTCACGGGTTAGTGTAAAATATAAGAGGAAATCGGGTTAGTAGAATAAAACAACAAAATAATGTGAAACAAAATAAGAATATGTATAAAATAATTTCCCAAAATAAGACACCTACTCTTTTGCATGGGCAGCCCATCTCTGTGTCGGTGATTTTACATCTATGAAAGCCCAGGGGAAGCTATCAGACCAAAACAGGAAGCTGTGCATGTGGTCTGAGGCGGAAGTCACCAAGACATGCCTCCTGTGTACTCTGATGTGCATCCTGCTTGCCCGAAAACTCAGATTCCTTGCCAAAAAAATAGACCCAGAAAACGCACATGGCATCATGACTGCGTTACAATAGTGTTTCCAGAGTCTGGTGACATCTTGGAATTCCCAGAGTCCCATAATTTTAACTCCTATCAGGCACGTCCTCCTTGAAATAAAGTTTGTTCACTGGGGCACTTGTGAACTACTTGGGTGAAATTTACTCATCCTCGTGATTCATGAACTACTGTTCAATATTTACAGTTATTCTGAAAGGAATTTTCTAGAAGTGGAAGCTTACCCAAATCATATACCTAATTATCTTAAAATAATGACGTTATCTCTGTTCCCAATGGTGACCTCAAATCCAGTTCTTTAAAGGAAAAAAAAAAAAAACAAAAAAACCTGAATATATTCTAATGATCTTATTTCTGTCCCAGATTTCAAACTAATTTGTGGAAATCATTCAATTCCCTTGTATTGTTTTGGTTTTATTTTTCCCTTCCTGATCAGAACTTTGGCAGATGTGGAAATTCTGACCAATAGGAGTAATTTTCAGGACTTTTCCTTTTTTGAGATTCTCAGGAGGAAAAAAGGAAACTTACTGAATGAATTAAATTACATTTCATGACTAGAGCAGTAAACAAGAGGATTAAAGGGACACTCTGGGTGGGGTTCATACAGGTCCTGGGAAAAGAAGGAGAAACTGAAGTTCTTTTTTTTTTTTTTTTTTTCTTTTTTAATAAGGAAGAGTTAAAAGATTTGAAAGATCCTTAAAAAATGGGATCTTAGAACTATAAATTGTGTGTGTGTGTGTTTGTGAATGTAGAGAAAGATGGTGTATGAGAGTCAGAGAAAAGAAAATCTTCAGTGAAAATTGTAGTTTTACCAAGAAAACCTTGGAGTAAACGTATTTATCTCTAGTCAAGCAAAACACATTCAGATAATTAGCAGAACTCAAACAATGTGATCTCACCCGAGATGCCACCTCAGTAGCATTATTCTCCAGCTGAGTAGGCCCATCTAACACACACACACACACACACACACACACCCCTTAACACCAGACCTGTCATTGCAGTAATAGACCTAGGGAAGGAGAGATGGAAATAGCAAAATGGCAGAACATGCTTAAATGTGTTGGTTTGGACATACTTACAGCCTTCAAACCGCTCTCCTGATGTCTCACTTCTTTCTCAAGTTTTCTCAACGAAAAGCTAAAAAGAAAAGCCAGTGCTTATGACCAGGGCTGGGAGAAAACAGAAAGCAAATGGTTCAAAATCCTAGAGTGACATCGAGGTAAAGGCAGATGCATTCTGGTATTCCATTCTTGGTCCTTCCAAATTATAAGCGGACCTAGGAGACACCATCAAGACTCCTCCTCACTCTCCCTCTTTCAGGGCAACGTTGGCTTAGATCTTTCAACAGATCTGACGCACTGCTGTATGTATATCATTTCTTAGATCTGTCATATATTTTTTTAGTGCTCAAGGAGGCCTGTTATGAAAAGGAGCCCCCTAGTTTATAGACATCTAAGTTCCCTCTTTGGCATTTTGAACTTCTCCAAAACTCAGCATATCGGAAAAGTCCTCCATCCCAGACTGATTCCATCCCGTCAGTGGGTCTGCTCCACCCGAATAGCAGGCTTCCGCATGTCATTTCTATACTTTAATTCAGATCCTGTTGGTGACTTCCTGTCCATTTCTATTTTGAATTTTGCTGGGTGGCTTAAAGCATTTACGTCCCTTCGCATCTCTTCTCTAAGATGCTTACTTTGGCGCCTCACATCGTCCCTGCACGGTTTTCTTCACGCGTAATCCTTTGACACCCCAGGCGGCAGGCTCTGAAACAGCTGTTGGGCTTCCTGTGTCCCCCAGACTCTCCCAAGGCATATGGGCGACTTGGGAGCGTCCTAAAGGGTCTGATGCCCCGGGTGACGTGTGCTCTTGTTGAGCGAATTAGCACCGCAGAGAAAGGCGTGCGGAAGGCGTGGCCTCCTGAGGAAGCCTGGCGGGTCCGGCTCCGCACGATTCGCTGCCGCGTCAGCAGTCCTCGCATTTTGCAGTCCTCGCATTTTACACTCCTCGACGGTTTTAGCCTTTGAAGTTATGATTTAGGAGCTGTCAGTCGGAATCCATGATCCAGGAGCATGCGGTTTATTCCATCAAAGAGGAGCCTAGTGCCTGTCTTATTTCTAACCGTGCGCTTCTG
The DNA here is from genome assembly GCF_036321535.1 of Camelus dromedarius. Lineage (NCBI taxonomy): Eukaryota > Metazoa > Chordata > Mammalia > Artiodactyla > Camelidae > Camelus > Camelus dromedarius. Next base: position 7,054,896 of record NC_087437.1, on the reverse strand, counting down.
CAGGAATGCGGAGTCGATTTTCCAGGGACCTCAGTGCTAATGCAGGTTTTTTTTTAAAATTTGTAATTTACCAATAAATCTACAATGACTATTTTAAGATCTAAATACATGAAGCGTTAAGTGGTGAAAAAGACACCTGCACTAAGGAAGAACCAGTAATACCTACCAGCTAGGCGGTGCTGAGCAGGGGACAGTTAGGAGGCTGTTACCCACATACACCTAATCTTCATAAAACTGCTACAACTTGGGCGCTATTGTTTCTATTTCACAGACAATGAAACTGAGCCCTTACCTTGCTGCCAGTCTATACAGCCTTGAATCCAGAGCCCAAGGTTTTGACCGACACTATATTGCTGCTCTTGGTAATACATTTAAGTACACTTTGAAAAGGCGTCACACTCCGTCAATGTCAGGTGGTACTGTGGCCGTTGGGAAAAGGGCCTTATTCTTGCACTGTTCTTACCGCTACCAACTAAAGGAAGAAGTGCCTTAAAGTGGTTTGAATGGCACAGCTGTCCTGAGAGTCATTTCGGTGAGTGTAGTCCTACTTTTCAGAATCAGGGGCAGCACCACTTCAGAACTAGTGTTTTACAATTTCAAGAACTCGAGCGACGGGCCAATGTCATCGGAAGCGGCTGTTACCCACTCGTGAGTGTGGAGAAGGAAGAGCCTTGGCAAAAACTAACAAACAGAACCACTACTTCAAAACGAGTTCAGGTGTCTGTTCCCTGGAAGAGGCCTGTGTGTTAACGTCTCTAAGGAGAAGATTTTGTGTCTGGGACACCCCGAGTTAAAGACATCTGTTTCCTTCATCTGTCACTGTTCTTTTGGAGTGAGATATCGATGGAAGGTCAAAGGTCAAGAGTCCTGAAGCAGAAAACTCAAACGATGTGTTTAGCACTCCCATAACACTACTCTAGTGTATGCGGCTATGACATTTCAGAGTTTATGGGCTGTGGTTTTCTGATCTCTCTCTGTGAAAGAAACATTCTGTGTCAGTCTCCCTTGAAATGGGACCACACATCACTGTTGAGAAATGAGACTAATTCTGCCAATACCTTGATAATTCGGGCAGCAAAGAGCAACTGCAAGTTATCAATAATGGCTTTATGAAGCACACAGATTCCAGCCATATCTCTGCAGGAGAATAATGCTCTCATGACATCAACCCTTTAGCTGAAAAGAGGACTTAATCTGTGGCTGAGATAACTAAAGCGATCTTAATTATAGCTGTGAATTTGGTCTCAACCATAAATTAGGGGAACTACTTTGTTGACCTCAATTATATTTGCAAGAGTTTTCTCTCTCCCTGTCTCTCTCTTTGTCACCCTCTCTTTCCCTCTCAATTAAAGAAGAGTCTGCAGGCCTGAGCTGATGTAGTGAATATCTATTAAGGCATTCAAATATCTACCCCTCTACTGGCATTAGTAAGCATTGCTTCGGGGCAAGCGCAACCACAAACAGCCTCTGTCACTTGCAAGGGGATGTCAATACATCCTTCTGGATGAGGTAAGAGACCTGTGATCACACACCTTCGGGAGAGAAGCAGATGGGCTGTGTTTGGATGAAAAAGGTGAATAAGCCAATTTGGGGACCGTCCAAGCCGAGACTAGCTGGAGAACTGGAATTAGAATGTAGATCAGAGCTGAGGTGCGTAACTGACTTCCACCCCTTTCTAAGCTTTTAAATTCTTATTAGAAAGCTGAGTGGAGAAGCCGTCCACAGTGTCCTCTTGCAGCACCTCTATTTCTTCTGCCCTCAGGAAGTCTAATTTACTGTTGTGTGCAGTTCTGACTTGCTTCGTGTTATTACCGATTCATCCCATTTTGTTTTAAATTGTACTCTGCTTTGTTCTAGAGGGGAAACCTTGAACCTTTAAACCTCCCCGAGGAAAATGTGGTGAAGAATCCATGGTAGGTTTTGTAACAGCTCTCAGACTCTATCTACACAGAGATACGGTTGGAAAGATCATAGGGGTCTGTGTAAATTGTTATTCCTGAGTTAATGAGAAAAGGGCTTTGACCAATTAATACACACTTCTCTGCCTTTAAAGCAATGTGGGAATGTCCTTAAAAGATTTCTGATAGAAATAGCTGAAACATTGTGTGTGTGTGTGTGCGTGTGTGTGTGTGTAAAGCCTTAGGTTTGGGTTAGAAGCTGGAAGGAGAGTTGAAAATTAAAAATAATAGGCAAAGTCTTGAAAGTCTAAGTATTGTTTTCGCTTTGAATCTTAAAGAAGAGTTTGAGTGGTTCGTATTCTATCTAAAATGGTTTGTTCATAAATAATGAATGTTAGAAAGGCAGGATGCCTAATGTCCCTTTAAGTCCGAAAGGAAATTTATGAGCCCTTCAAAATTTTAAATAATTTCAGACTGTGTAAAAAGAACCCCTTTAGGTATTATTCTTGACCTGAGCTCTACTCTGCAAACTTGCTAGAGTCATGTTCCATAGAAGGCAGAGTTAACCTCCACACCACTGATACTTTGGACCGGATCATTCTTTGTTATTAGGGGCTATCCTGTGAACTATAGGATGTTTAGCAACATTCCTGGCCTCCCCCTTACTAGTAGTAACCCCACCATCAGTCATGAGACTTAAAAATGTGTCCATATGAAATAAACAAGGACCTACTGTACAGCACAGGGAACTATATTCAATATTTTGTAATAACCTGTAATGAAAAAGAATAGGAAAAAAAATATATATGTATCACTGAGTCGCTATGCTGCACACCAGAAACTAGGCCAACATTGTAAATCAGCTATACTTCAATTTAAAAAAAAAAAGTCTCCATACATTGTCAAATGTCCCAAGGGAAAGATTGGGACAAAATCACCCCAACTGAGAACTGACGATTTAAGAATAACGGTGTAGTGTGTGTGTGGCAGAAGGAGGGCCGATCTCACTAAAGACACCAACTGTAAGATAATTTCATCTTTAACTGGGTGTTGTCCGTAGCTGCAACAGTTGGCATCTCCTAAGAATCTGGCCTTGCCTCCTACAGAGCTTTGACAAAAAGGAAATGTGTAAGTGGCATTATGTGACATCTGAAAATAGGTAAGTCTTTCAGCTTCCAGTTTGCAGACTTAAGACGGCTGCCCTGAGACCACCAGGTCAGAAGGCCAGTCTAGCCTCCTGGAAGATGAGCGGCCACGTGAAAACAAAACAAGGTGCTCCAGCCGGCAGCAAGGCCCAACTGCCAGATGTATCTTGGACTTTGCAAGCCAGCTGATCTTCAAGTTAATTCAGCCCCGTAAGTGAACCTGGGTGAGATCAACAGAAGAAATAACCAGCCTACTTACAGACTCAAGAGAAATAAGGAATCTTTATTTTAGGTCTCAAAGTTTGGGGGGGTTTCTTATGCAGCAAGAATGACCATGGTTCCCTGGCTGGTACCTGGCTGCTGTGGAGAGATTCCCGCGTGAAAGGTGATGGGTCAGATCCAAAGAGATGAATGCCTTCCAGTTAGAGTCATGAAGACATGGTTCCCATGACCTCAGAGACTTCACACAGCTTCCCCAGGGCACACATGTAGATTACATACTAACTCTACAGAATTGCATTTAATTCAGTGAGGAAAAATTGCATTTATACAGTATCATTGTACAAAGTTAAGAAGGGAAGGACTTTCTACCTTTTTTAAAGTAGGTGAAGACAAAATCTTGACTGTTATTGTGAAAAGAAATAAAACATGATGCTCTGGAACAAATTAAAAAATATAAAACAAATAAGGTTGGTGAGGGGTTTGGATGGATTACTTGTCAACTTGGCTATGCAGGCAGAATTTTTCCAGACTTTCCTTCCACTTATGGTTCTAGATTAAAATTGACCAAAGGAGAAGTTTGCACGAGGTTTTCGAAAGGTGTAGGGGGAGCTGTGGCCATCATGCCCTGAAGGTTCTCACAGTTGGATGCAGTGAGAGACAGATGCAGAGATGCGAATGGAGTCCACCACATCCTTGCTTTGTCCCCCACTCTGTGTCCAGCTCTCCTTCCCAAGTGTTGGTCCAGCTGACCAACAGCTCCCCCAAACTGGACCCTCTGCTGGCTCTCCATGATGGACTTCAGCATCTGGACCCACTTATCTTCCAGATTTTCCTGTGAGCTCTCACTGGTCCTCTTGTCCTGCGTAATGAAAGGACTGGCTAGTGGCCTTTATCTTACCCTTCAGCTCTTCCTTTTGGACTTCTCTCCAATGTCCCCCCATTTGTGTAAGGTCTTCCTATAATAGATTCTTTATATCATGATACTCGGGGTAGTTTTTGACTTCCCGGTTGAACTCTGGCAGGTAGGGTAACACAAACAGTTCAGAAACAGGAAATGCTGAGAATAGATTTTGCTCTGGCATTCTGTGTGATCACACTGATTTTGAGGATCCCAATTTGTTTGGTTTCCTAGCGTCAGTGATGCTGGGAGATGCCCCCGTGTTATCCTGTACACACAGTCCACCTGGTGCTGGAGAAGCAGAGGATGGAAGAAACATTCAAATTACTCTTGCTCCTTAGTTGTTGCAATTATAAATCCAGGAAGATTCAAGAAGTAGCAAAGGAGATTAATACACTGTATAAACAAAGAAAGATTTCACACACAAAAACTGTATTATGATAACACTTTATGTGGAATCTAAAAATAAAAGGACACAAATAAACTTACTTACAAAACAGAGACAGACTCACAGACAGAAAACAAACTTATGGTTATGGGGGGAAAGGGGAAGGGAAGGATAAATTGGGAGTTCGGGATTTGCAGATACTAACTACTATCTATAAAACAGACAAACAACAAGGTCCTACTGTACAGCACAGGGAACTATATTCAATACCTTGTAATGGCCTATAATGAAAAAAATATGAAAAGGAATATATATATATGTACAAATGAATCACCATGCTGTACACCAGAAATTAATACAACACTGTAAATTGACTATACTTCCATTTTAAAGAAAAGGAACACTAATCAGGGTATTTAATTTAGAGAAGAAGTAACTCTGAGTATTTAGTGAGATGAGAAAATGTTTATGGCATTTGAAGGAAGATGTATCTCTGAAATAATTTAAATAGGTTTCAGTGCCTGTCATAAATACCAAAATAACCAAAAGAAAAATCGGCAGGCAAATGCAACCTTGAGGGGTATAAATTAGTAAAGAATAAAAAATTTTCTGTAAGGCAAATTGAAATGTGTCAGGGAGAAATAAATGCTTCGAGCGCCACGCTTGGTAAAATTGAGCGCTGGACTTCTGAAAGCATTGCATGTGCAAAAAGTTACACTGTTTGTGGTGTACTCCATAATGGTCAGAAGGAATTCTGAAATTGTAGAAACGAGGCTGCAAGACTAGAATTCTGAACTGTAGATAATTTGTTAAGCTCAGTGGATCAAGTCAAACATATGCTGCTTTCTTTCACTCACCTTTGGCTCTAAATGGTTAACCCTGGGCTAAATTGGATGGGCTCTCTACACAAACTCTAGGGTACATCTGAAATCACCCGGGGGCTTGCTGAAATATGCCATCTGGCACACATCCAGAGATCCTAACTCAGTTGATCCTGAGTGAAATCATGAAATGTCTACTTTTTGAAATATTCCAGGTGATTCTGACCAAACTAGTCCAAGATCATACCTTGAAAAACAGTTATCTGGACCCAAGAGAATGAGTTCCCAGGCTCTGTGGCGAGTATACCAAATGAAAATCTCTAAATGTTATTTTTAAAATATAAAAATACCACGCAATGTCCAACAAGCCTCTTTGCCGAAGAAAACACGCCATTTGCTTTGTTCCCAAGTAAAACGCACGAAGCTCATTATTTGTGCATGCGCGTGTGCGTGCATGTGTGTCAGCATTCTCTGCTGATTCTCCTGAGGCTGTTGGCAGCTCTGTCTCAGAGGGGAAGGCATGAGGGTCTCAAAATTAGTAGCAGACCCAGGAGGATGGCCCAGACCAAAGCAAAAATTTCCCCCCATAGCATATTGCTAAGTCCAAAGAAATGCATAAAATTCCTCCTGTGAATTTACTGGCCAAGAAAAATCTATATTTTCTTTCTAATGAAGTCCATTTAGGAAAATCAAGGGCACCTTGAGTTCACTATGAAGAGTTTACTTTTGGCAAAAGGGAAAATGTTCAAACAGCCAGCTTCCAAAAATAGCAAAGGTGTTCCCATTTTGTATTTAAGAATTTTGCAATAATTCAGATGTGGGATGGGATCTCAATCATCCACACGTCGCATCTCAATTTTTCCTTCTTATTTTTATTTTTGTGTGTGTGAGTGGTAACGTCATTGCATTTAACAAGGACAAGTGTTTCAAATGTTCTCTCTAGCACCCTTGCTTTGTAGACTTCGTCCCCTCTGTCAGAAATGCATTCCCTATACCTTCTTCACTTAACTAAATCCTGCTTTTGCCTGAGACTCAGCTCAAATGCCACCTCCTGCCGGGGCTGTCCTGGAAATGCCACCCATTGCCACCCCCTTACCCTCCCACATGGTCTTATAGTCCCGGTGTTCCCCTCCATCAGTGCCCCGTGACTCTGACGTCTGCACAGCCTTTGCCTCCACCAATAACCTGTGAGTTCCATGAGATGGAAAGCCTCTTCCAATTTGCTTGTTTCTATTTCCGGGACTGAGCAAATAGTAGGGGTTAAAAAAATCTGCATAACAGATGGATTTTAAAAATTGAAATTATTAACATTTGGTACCTCTAACGAAACATAACATTAGTCCCTGAGTATTAGTTGCAGGTATACAAAAAACCAAGAGGTCATTAGTTGTAAGTTGTGTAACTACATCAAGAGAAGCGAACATCGTAACACATCGCACACCCACAGGGGCACACATGGACATCAGTAGAGAACTCAAGGAGTAGTGTGACCTTCTATGTTGAACTGCTATAAAGTGTGGTCAGAACTTGTTTTCCCTAATACACTGAAAAATACACACACACACACACACACACACACACACACACACATACACACACTGTCTCTCTCTCTCTTAAAGACAATGAAGTTTTCTGACCCGTTTGTTTGCTCGGTCCAGCACCTCGCACAGAGCTGAGCAAATGTTGATTTCCTATTTCCTTTGCTCTTTTTAATCGGAACCATTGAGTACCATTCTTCAAGGCAAGTGTACAGATTCTCCTAACCCAAAATAAGAAAACAACTAAGTGCTTGATTTTCAAAGAAAAAGCAGAAAATGTTCCCTTCCATTGATTCATTTATTTAAAATACAACATCATCACTTAATTAGCATTGCTTATTTGGGTACAATTTTAAATTTGTTTTTACTGCTCAAAACTTTTTTTTAAAAGTGCAGACTGCTTATTTGTTTTGTCTTCTTTTCTCCCATTGCAAGTTGAGCTGTGCAACGCCAAACAAACTGTGATTCAGAAGATGAGTTTTGCTATTAATCAGTTAAATTAAAAAGTTGGCATATGAAGCTCTTAGCTTCTTAAAATAATGACTAAATAAAGACGTGGTAGTTTAATACGTAGATAGTGAGACAATAATCGGAAGATAATAGAAAACAGACATCTTTAAATAGGTAAAAGTGAGAATCTTATATAATGCATAGGGTTTATATCAATAACCTCCAAAATTAATTTCTCATGAACAGGTGAATGCAGATCACTGCACCTTACTCAGTGCACCTCAATCAGACTGAACCTGCCGTCTGACTACAAAGCTATCATTGCAGAGGCATTTATATCCTCAGCAAACAAATACGGTTCAGGTAGGAAGATGAATACACACAGGAAGGGAAACATGTACATATTTCAGATGAAAAAGTGTTCATTGAATTAAAAACATGGAGACTTCAAATACTTGCAGCCCTACATTCACCCCAGATTTCCTACATCACTTTATACCATTCTTAATCTTAATTCTTTATCTTATACCCAAAATACATTTTATTAAAAAATGTGCAGAAGAAGTGAAGAGACATTTTTCCAGAGAGGAAGTGCTGATGGCCAACAGGCACACAATAAGATTCTCAACATCACTAATTACCAGGGAAATGCAAATCAAAACCGCAATGAGATATCAGCGCACCCCTGTCAGATTGGCTGTCATCAAAAAGTCTACAAATAACAAATGTTGGCAAGGAGAAAAGGGAACCCTTGTACACTATTTGTGAGAATGTAAATTTGTGCAGCCACCATGGAAAACAGTATGGAGGCTTCTCAAAAAACTAAAAATAGAACTACCATATGATCCAGCAATCCCACTCCTGGGCATATATCCAAAAGGAACTCTAATTCAAAAAGATACATGCACCCACAATGTTCATAGCAGCACTATTTATGATAGCCAAGACATAGAAACAACCTAAATGCTCATCAAGAGATAATTGGATAAAGAAGTTATGGTATATTTATACAACGGAATGCTACTCAGCCATAAAAAAGAATGAAATTTAGCCATTTGCAGCAACATGGATGGACTTAGAAAGCATCGTGCAAAGTGAAATAACTCAGAGAAAGATAAATATTGTATGAAATTGCTTACATGTGGAACCTAAAAAATACAACAAACTAGTGAATATAATGTAAAAGAAGTGGACTCACAGATATAGAGAACAAATTAGTGGTTATGAGTTGTGAGAGGGGAGGGGCAAGGGAAGGGGGGGAGTGGGAGGAACAAACTACTGGGTTTGTACCAGACAGGCTCAAGGATGTATCGTACAACAGAAGGGAATATAGACAATATTTTGTAGTAACTGTGAGTGGAAAGTAGCCCTTAAAAGTTGTATAAAAGTAAAAAATTTAAATATATATATTTTTGTCAATATAAATATTCCCCGAGACTTCTGTACATTATATTGTAGACACTCTTTTATTTGATAGTTTATAAACTTAGAGATATGCATATAGGGAAACTCATTTCTACAAGAGTATCTTAATATATGTAAGTCTGATAAAACTGGGCTTATTTTACAGTCAAAATGTTGAAACTGAGAACTCTGCCTTCCATCTGACATTGGAAGACTTTGGAAAGAAACAATTGAAAGACATTTCCATACTATGTTGTCCTACACCCATTTCCTTGATGAGCTCACCCATATCCACTGCTGATCCACTGATTCTGCGCTATTAACTCGTCCATTTACATTTCCACACCTGTGCCACATCTGTCTTGCCGGTATGACCTCAGCGCTTAGCCAGACATGGGACCAGAGGAGAGTAAGTGTTTTTATTGCTACACTTTTGTTAAATTTCCCCAGGGCCCACCTTTCTAGTCAGAGAAATGTGACCCTGCCTGTAAATTCTACCACTACCGGTAATGGGATTATCCTTGACCTAAGAATGCCCCTGCTCTTCCAGGGAACATGGTCTTCTTCTTCAACTCTCCAGCACATATTTGGGAAAGAGCTTTAAAATTCACCTTGCAGCTTAGGGATGATGAAATGCCTCACCCTTTCACTATCACATCTGGCTCCTTGGGTTCACAACTTGGAATTGACCCTGATTCCTCTCCCCTGTTATTCAAAACCCCTCAAAATACTGATACAGCTTCATCTTCTAGCAGACCCATGATCCGTCCATTACCTATGAAATACATGATCGGAATCCATGCAACAGAGAATGGCAAAGTTATGGAAATTTACTGACAGTCTTCTTTCTGGTTGTAGTGTAGATAAAAGAAAAGCAATAAAACAACACAGCATTCCAAAAGGTGACTCTTGCATTTGTTATCAGCGGTGCAGCTCTTTACATGGGATCTCGTGCCATTTTTTGAATGAAAGTGCGTATAGGGAAGGTATTGGGTCAGGTGGATCCTGCTCCTTTTCCCGTCTTTGATGTCATTGCAAAAGATCAGGTCATAATCATTTTCCTGGTCTACAGCAATCATCTCTTCAATGGCTTTCCCATTCCCGCCCTGCCATAATATTGGTGAAAACACCTTCCTAAAAACTTCTAACCCCTTGCTAGCTCCCTACTGCATGTGAAATGAAGTCTTAACTCCTTCGGAAAGCATCCAGAAAAGAGCCTTAATAATGTGGCCCCGACTCACTCAGCACTGCTCTCTCCACTGCCTCCCACCTTTTCCTGTGTGCCTTAGAGGGAAACGCTTCATGATGGACATGGCCATACTATTCCATGCGTCCACGTTGTCCAGCCAGTGACTAACATGGAAACTGACACATGTCCGATGCCAAAAAAAGAGTCCAGATTCAAGATGGTTGATGAAATGTCCAACCTCCCCCCCATTCCAAATCACAGGATGGGGGGTGGGGGTGGGAGCAGAGCTGGAAATCTGTCCCTGGCGGCCCTGGAAACACAGGAAGGATGCAAGAGGCAAATGAGCTCAGGCAGGAGTTTGAGGACAATATGGACATTGGCCTAAAACAAGGCTCTTATAAATTTTCATGATTTCCAATTATTTAGGAAAATCAATTTTTTTTAAATTGTAGTAGAGTCGGTTTACAACATTGTGTTAGTTTCTGGCGTACAGCACAGTGATTCAGTTATACACACATATATATACACTCCTTCTCATATTCTTTTTTATTATAGGCTATTACAAGGTATTGAATATATTTCCCTGTGCTGTATAGTAGGACCTTGTTTATTTTATATATAGTAGTGTGTATCTGCAAATCCTGAACTCCCAATTTATCCGTCCACCCCACCTCCCCTCCAGTAACCATAAGTTTGCTTCCTTTTTTCCTTTTCTTAATTTTTAAAACAACTATATTGTGGTATGATTTCTGTACAGTAAACTACACATATTTCAGATGTACAAACTGATGAATTTTGGTATATGTATAAACCCATGAAACCACCACCACAATCAAGATACCTAACATTTCCATCACTCCCCCAGAGGGACAAATTTCCAATTCCCAATTTATCCCTTCCCACTCTTTTTACCCCCTGGTAACCATAAGTCTGTTCTTTATGTCTGTGAGTCTGTTCCTGTTTTGTAAATAAGTTCATCTGTGTTGTTTATTTTAGATTCCCCATAAGAGTGGTAGCATATGGTACTTTTCTTCCTCTTTCTGGTTTACTTCACATAGTATGACAATCTCCAGGTCCATCCATGTTGCTGCAAATGGCATTATTTTATTCTTTTTGTGGCCAAGTAATATTCCATTGTGTATATATAACACATCTTTATCCAGTCAACGGTCAATGGACATTTAGGTTGTTTCTATGTCTTGTCTGTTGTAAATAGTGCTGCTATGAACACTGGGGTGCATGTATCTTTTCAAATAAGAATTCCCTCTGGATACATGCCCAGGAGTGGAATTGCTGGATCATACGGTAAGTTTCTTTTTAGTGTTTTAAGGAATCTCCAATTTCCATAATGGCTGCACCAGACTACATTCCCACCAGCAGTGTAGGAGGGTTCCCTTTTTTCCACACCCTCTCCAGCATTTACCATTTGTGGGTTTTTTAATGATGGACATTCTGACTGGTGTGAGGTGATACCTCACTGCAGTTTTGAGGAAAATTCATTTTCTATCACGGACACAACTGATGAACAAGTTAGTAACCTGGCAGATCAAGCAAAGCAATTGTCTCATATAGTACTGAAAAGATAAAGCTCCGGAAAGTGTAAGGAGACTGTTAGGGGAAATAAAGGATAGATTAAGAAGTTTCAGTTTCTATTTAATAGTGATTCCAGTGAGAGGGAACAAAGAACATGCAGGGTTGGAGTAATTTAAACACGATAAAAGTAAATTTTTTTTTTAGAGAGAGTATAACTTAAGAGGTAAAGAACATGTTTTGCATATACAAGGTCCTGGGTTCAATCCCCAGTGCCTCCTCTAAAAATAAATAAATAAGTAAACCTAGCTAATCCCCTGTCCCCCCCAAAAAGGGGGAGGGGGGGAAGAAACATTTCCCCAAGCTGGGAAAAAAAAGATGCAAATCTTTTGTTGGAAAGGGTTGATATTGCCAAGCTGGAAATTTCTCAACTTAGTGAAAATTCAGCTTCAAAGATAAAGAGAAAAATCACAAAATTGAAATCACAGAAATATGAAAAGAGTTTCCTTCAGCCTCAGAGGAGTTAAGCTAAAATGCAGATTTATTGTCTACAAATCTGGATGCTGGAATGGAAAAAGTTCCTCTCTGGGTCTGAGATTAAATTATTTTGAACGTAGAATTCTATACCCGGCAAAATGATGAATCAAGTGTAAGGGCAAAAGAAAAACATTTAGGGGCATGAGAAGACTAGGACAGCTTAAAATCTAAAAACTTTCTGTAAGAATTACCCAACGCAGTACTCAGACAGAGCAAAAACTGATGTCTATCAATAGAGAGGAGAGCAAAGGATGAAAGAAGAAGTAGTGAAAAAAGAAAGCAGTTAAACTCTTGATTTGGCTTAAATAATCATTATTAAGTGACTGAGACATTTTTAAGAAAATTCTATACTTCTTATGCTCTAGGAATTCCCAAATAAAATAACATTTTATTTTAAAATTTTAATTTAATTTAATTTAATTTTTTTTCCCATTTTTAATTGAAGTATAGTTGATTTACAATGTTGTATTCATTTCTGGTGTACAGAACAGTGATTCAATTGTACATATATATATATTTTTTTCTTTTTCATATTCCTTTTCATTACAGGTGACTACAAGCCATCGAATAAAGTTTCCTGTGCTACGCAGTAGGACCTTTTTGTTTATCTATTCTGTATATAATGGTAACAAAGCAATTTGTTTCAAAAGAACAGATGGAAAAACATAAAATAAGAGAATATTATATTATCTATTCCTGTATACCAATATTTTGGTAAACCTAGAAATCCAGGTTCTGAAACTCTCGATTCTAGATTCTAGTGGGTCCCTAATCTTAGAAGGTAAAAGAAATTGTATCTTTATCTCCACTAACCTCTGACTGAATTCAGCACGACCCTCCGTTGTGAATCTTGGCAATAAACATAGCGGGTGTTAGCGATACCTGTGAATTTTCATGGGTAAAAATCA